>NC_061509.1:43761552-43829822 GCF_022539505.1 Lolium rigidum
CGCATGGCGTCTGATACGATTGCAAGGAGCCATATGCAGCGGGGACGACCTCGAAGCGCCAGACATGGTATTGAACCGTGCCGGACAGTAAAGCCCTTTGGAGCGCGGCTTTCTAGTCGGAGCATCCCAAATCTGCTATGGGATATCGTATTCATAGATACTAGATTTAGATGTGCGCCTTGGCGCACGATCCCGTAAAATGGACACCAAATTATGTTTTGTATAAGAACGATAAAAATAAGGTGAAAATAGGTTTTAGTTTTAATGGTAATTCTCTTTTTAGGTTTCGTAGAAGTGAGGATGAAATTAGGATAACAAATACAAAATCATAAACTCAATAGCAAATGCTTTATATAATCATAGAAATAGAGGAATATAACACATTAATTAACTAACACTATGGTTATGTTAAAGAGCAACACACGTAAGAAAGGAATCAAAAGCCACATGGTAAGCTACCTATGGGCATTGTCCCAGCATGGTTTGTTGAGGTCACGGCACACAAGAAACGTTTGTACTTGCAACACCAAAAGTTAGCACCGATGCCAAATGAAAAGATGAATTAACACCATTAAAGGTGAGGAAAATCAAATAAATGGTAAGAAGTGGTGCTTGTCTTTTCGCATTGATGAACGTTTTGTATAACATTTATAATAAGCTGAGAAAACAAAGAGAAGATCATAACATAATTGTTGGAACCAAACGAAATCACAAACATATTAACAGATCGCGTGTAAAAAAGCAACAAAATGGCTGCAGTAAAGAGGCTATTAACAACCTTACAGTACATGAGTGTATAACAATTTTTATAGATACAACCTTGGTTGTAAGCTTAGGAATAGCATCTCATCGTCATTTTCTCTAGCCGTTTCTCCAAACACTCACATGGAAGAGATTAATAAATTTGATAAAATCAGCAAGAGATTCCTCGGATAGTCACCTACTTGGTGGCGCAGCGCAATATTGATAACCAATGAATGATGAGTTTAGATTCGTTGACCACACTGAAATAAGATAAAAGATCCATTTCCCCTGCAAATATAGGTTAATAGGAAACATAGAAATGATACCATGCTGGAATGTCTAACGAAATAAAGAGCGGCTAGCAGAATAATCTCAGATAGTGGAGCTAACAAAGATAACTATAGCTGACTCAGTTTTCCCAAGGAATCTCAGCATGTTTCCATTAAAGCACTATCACCTCAGAGATCAAATTTTAGCAGCGGGCCGTTGCGATCAATTCAATAGTTAGATCATAAATAGAATGAACATATAGACACATAAAGGAAGCACGTGAGAAACATCAGCGACCTTCTTTGGGTCAGAGAGGAATACATATCTCCTTGCTAAGCACCGAATCCTTTTCATGGGACCATGAAAACAGCAACAACTGAGATTGCTGAAATATTGCCAAGCACATCTGGACATAAGAGAAAGAGAGTTATTTGTATTTGGCCCAAGAGAATAACCAGATAATTTATGACAGAAGTAAGCAGAAATATTAGTGAGCACACACAATGTCGTTCAGGAGTCGCAACTGGCACATTGAGACAATATATTTCACCCAAAAAGGGAAATCATCGAGATTGCCATATTAACGGTAAATTACCGTTGATGCATCAATAATTATAGTAAAACCTGCTGCAACCGGTCTTAAAAATTGACCTTGGTAGCACCAGTAGGAATTCACTAATCTCATGCAAGATATCAATGAAGTTTTCAACAGGCACAAATATAGCACTATTGGTCTAAGAAAAAGGAGATGGTAAAAAAACACCAGTTAAGAACATGTATAATACAGAGAAATACAATACACAATATTATTTTCTGTCTTGATTCCTCAATCATTTAACACCATATCTGAAGAAACAATGAAGCTTTCTAGCTAATTATACAATGATGGCACAAATAAAGACAGGTGCATGTATCCAAACTGAAGTGAGAAGTGCTACAAATTATGTTCCTAATTATATTTAAATATTTACAAAGAAGCATAAAACATGTCAATTACGCCCTGATGATAGCTTTATTCCCAAACTGTACAACACTGACATATAGGGGCATATTATTGAAAGGAAAAGCAGTCAGATTCAGTTCCTAATTATATTTTGGAATACAAAATCATATAAAAAGCAATTGGTTTGATTGTATTATTCAATAATATATACTTCCATGGATTGTATATGCCAACACATGCAGCAATCGGTTTGCTCCAACTCATGCAGGAGAGATATGAACACGTCATATTTACTGTACTAATGTGCATAACTGCTTACGATTTGGATAGCTTGGGCTGTGGTTAAAACTATTAACTACTCAGTAACTTTTGCAAATTCTACACTCAAGCTGCTGAAACTAATCGTGTGGTTTCTCTTTATGCAGCGCAGATTTAGTCTTGAATTAACACTGGCTGAACATAGCAAGAAGTGAAGATTAAGAAAAAAGCATACTAATGGGTAAACCACAGTCTCACTCAGACTACCTGAACGTCTGGCAATGCTGCAGCAAACCCTCTGGATGTGTGAAACCAAGGAAAGTCAAGGAACATGCAAAGTTGAATGGAAAAATATAGAAGACTCTTGCTAATAAAATTCAATCTATGCATCAAAGCCGCCATGCCACGAGCGCTGAGCTGAAAACAGAGAAGCTCTCATACTAAAAAAAAATCACCGACGCATCAAGGCCGCCATGCCTATGATTTCACATCTCGGGCCTCATATTGAGGATCCTGAGCAAGCATGGTGTCAGCGGCAACACACTGTAGATGCCAGCCACCTCTACATCTTAAATCCCGGTGAGGCTCAACATTCTCCCAAGTAGCCAGATCACTCTTAGAGAAGACAAATTTATTGTTGGTGACAACTGCAGATGAAAGAACAAATATTAAACACAATTGTTTACCAACCAAGGTTGCAACCCACCATTGTTCAGAATACATCATATCTTAATATTCCATGAGCTTGTTACTGAACGGACTGAACATCAAAACAGAACCTAGTACATATTCGTGAAGGGAAGACCAAATATAATACAAACAGAGTATATCCCATGAGCTTGTTACTGAAGCCAAAATTGAACATCAAAATATAACCTAGTACATATTTGTGAAGAGAAGGGCAAATGTAATACCAAACATAGTTTCTGCCTAGTCGATGAAATTGGTGCCTTCCAAAGGATTGCCACAACAATATTGCTCCCTGCAAGCACAGAACAAGATTACATCAACCATGCGATGTATTGTTGTCACACTCTAAAAAAAACAAAATGGCAGTGGGTGTATATTTCTGCGGAGGATTTAAGAAAATCAAAAAATTACTACACGGTGAAGCAAAGATGTGAAATCTAATGAAATGAGCGCAGTTCTTGAGAGACTCACTTTGGAAGTCTTATTGCCGTGACCACTGTAAATTCCAGGGAAATAGAGGGGATGCCCCAGATTGGTATGAATAGTTTCGGGATCATGAATGATATTAGAAGTTCAATCAAATCTATTTTAACATGAACAATCCTAAAAATATGAGTAAAATTATGTTACCATGGGGTGACACTAAATAACCTAGTATAATTATGATGTGAAAATGGATTTGACCTGTCAAATTTTCTTTGCTTCATTGAATTACTTCTAATGTCACATTTCTTTGCTTCATAGAATTGCTTCATCCAAATAAGATGAGATTTTTTTCTCCAGGTCTGGGCTCACCTCCAGCTGATGGTGGATCTGTTGCACCTGGGTGCAGGGCTAGCTCCTACAAAAATAGGATTAAACTTAGGAAGGTCAAGCAAGTAGTTCTACAAATCATTAGAAATAGCTGTCTAAAATATTTAGCTTTGAACCAAGTGCAGTTTACACACCAGGGCAAAGATAAATTCATACATCGGCACCCATGAGATATAATAGCACCTAATAAGCTATATGGGATTCTAGGCTAACCTGAGCAACATAGTACCTAATAAGTTGTCTAGGCAGACCTGAGTGCCCAGGAGATAACTCATACTTTAGAACCTAGAAATGAAAATGCAGAAGGTAATAGAGTAAATCAAAATGTGTGCAACACACAAGGAAAAGCCAAATTTTTCGAATCTAGATAGATCTGTTTTAAATAATACACCAATGGTTATGTGATTACCAAAGCAAGAGAAGTATTTCAGGTTAGCCAAAACTAAAATTGGAAGGCAACCTGAATATATATATGATCCAATCTTGAAAACCACAGTTGCAGCATTTAAAACACGTGCATATTTACATCAACGGTTTATCTGAAAAAGAAAGATGGCAAACTTTGTTTAACCTTGATGCTGGATGTTTTCCCACGCTGGTGGATGGTCTGATCACCTTATTTACTCAAGGTTCTAAAAAATGAACTTCAATGAAATTTGTTGGCACCATTGCAAGACTGATACTTCCCATAGAAAGAACCGACCACTTCATGCGTCCCTCGAGGTCTGAGCTTCGCAAAATTTCCCATGAAGGTCAAAAAATCAGGGTCAAATCGGTATGTATAAATCAACCTTCATGTGAACAAAGGCACAGTTGAATCAATGAATATGAACCCTTTCTTTAGGCCGGTCAACCCAGAGAACTCAGACCCGCTAAAGTTACGTCACTGCCAAGGGGGGAATAAAGCGCAACTAAAACCACATAAATAGCTCACCTTTGAGATGGCCAATACCTCTCACACATCATGCCCTGCACCTCGTTGTATTGGAAGGTGAAACCAGATAGGTAAGGCCCATTGAATAAACCTAAAAGGTCTCCTCCACCTCCTTTATCCCAACCCGTAGTTGTTGTTCCAACTCTGAGTGCAAGAATGGGTCACATAACAGAAAGAGGTATATATGAAACAAGCAATTCACATAACCAAGAGAGGAAAATCTTCATAGGTGCTATTTTAGGTTGCTATTTTAGGTTGCTATTTTAGGTTGCTATTTAGACCTCTACAAAAGTAATTAAAAAAATCTCTGAGAATTACAAATTTTTCTTGGTGTAATTCCGCTGATGTGCTAACACATTTTCCCCACATGTAATCAAAGAGGTTTGCATATACTATTTAAGAATAGATTTGGGCTAGCAAAGGCACTTCATTAGCAAAGCATGACAAAGATATCTGAAGAATAGCAGCTTGAGGTACTCGAGCTTAAATTAGCTGAGCATGAGTTGCAGCCGTGCTCCAGCCTGGTTTTCAATGTATGCTCATACTACACATTCTCTTTCCAAAGCTGACATTCCAATGTATGCTTAGAAAATAGAAGCTATTAAGTACGTACATTGATTTCCCCTTGCAGCCTGCTTGGTTTTCCATCGAACACTCTGTAGGCATAAAATAAAACAGAAGCTGGACAACAAAGATGAGAGAACGTATGGGGCTTAAATCAAAAGAGAGGATTTTGTCACTAATTCCATGGAGGAGAGGGATCCCTGCGGGCTGCGGCCACCCATCTCCCGACAACCACCCATCTCCCGGCGACCTCCACCCTTTCCCATCCCAAACAATAGAGAGAGGGCACAGTGCTTTTTTCTCCAATCCCTTCCAGGCGACCTCGTGCCACATAAAGGGAGAGAGAGAAATCAAGAACTCACCGAACCCCTCCGTCGGTCCACATCTTGCTCGCCGGCCTCCTCTAGCCAGAGCACCCTGCTGCCCTTCCCCTCCTCTTGGCGGCCACTCATGTGCTCCCTGCGACCGAAGGCCTCCCGACGACCGGAGGAGGCAGCGGTCAGATGAGAGCACGAGCGAGACGAGGAGGAGCACGGGAGGAGGCGGGGTGGTGGCGGCGCCGGTGCAGAGGAAGAGCACGGGAGGAGGATGGATACGGACCGGAGCAGGGAGGTGGCGGCGCGTACGGGAGCAGAGAGGATGGAGGCTGCGGGAGAATGGGTAGGGTTTGGCTGGAGGCTCTGGTCTCGTCTCATGTGTAACCACCGCACCCAATAACACGGCGACACGTGGCCCAATCCTGAAAAAAGAAAACGAGCCAACGCCCAGGAATCGCACGACGCGCGGCTGGCGTGGATAGCCCCGGAGAGCGCCATGGGGTGGCACCGTTCATACCTTTAGATGAGTTGCAAGTTGAATTGTAATTATCTCTTTTAGCTGTAAGTATAGTTGCAGCTGATTTTTTTAGTTGCGAGTTGAAATGCAACTAAGAGAAATGGTCTAGCCGTTAAATTTAATTCGTGATTCTTGCTAGTCATGATTATAACGTGGGTTTTAATGATAACATCATTTACTGAAAACGAAGTTAGTTGTCGCTCAAGATCTGGTCACACCTTTTTTAGCATATCAGGCTGCACGGTGACAAAGTAGCCGTCTCTGCAAACTACTAGCAACAGCAAGCAGCCCACTGTTTTTGGGCGCAACTGGTGAAGCCACTTAGCACATCCATCACGAGGAAATTAGTAACTCGCTACGTTACAAACCTTGGTCACCAGAATTGTTTCATAGCAACCAAAAAAAGAAAAAAAATGCTGCATCAATCAATCGATCTTCTGCATTAAAAGCCGCATCTAAATCTTCTCCAGTCTCCCTGAGAAACAGTGTGTGCATTCACCACTGGATAAGCCGTCACTCTTCCTCCTCCGCTCCTCCAAGAGCTAGCACAGTTCTTCGGGAGAAAAGAGATACTCCATGGCTACTACTACCAGAGATGAGCCTCAGCCGCAGCAACCCCTGCACATCCTCTTCCTCCCGTACTTCGCCCCGGGGCACCTCATTCCGGCGGCGGACATGGCGGCGCTATTCGCCGCCCGCAGCGCCAGGTGCACCATCCTCACCACGCCTGTCAACGCCGACATCATCCGTCCAGCCGTCGACCAGGCCAACAACGCAAACCTCCATGGCAGCGACTCCTCCCCAGCCATACCAATCGACATCTCCGTCGTGCCTTTCCCCGACGTCGGGCTCCCGCCAGGCTTCGAGAACGTCAGGTACATCACCCAGTCCCACGGACCAGAGTACTACGGCAAGTTCCTCCATGCCGGTCTTCTTCTCCGGGAGCCCTTCGACCAGTTCCTGGCCGATAGCCGGCCCCGCGTCGACGCCGTCGTGACTGACAGCTTCTTCACCTGGTCCCAAGACGCCGCCGCGGCGCACGGCGTCCCGCGGCTCGTGTTCCTCGGCATCAGCGTCTTCGCGCGGTGCTGCAGCGAAAGCACGCTGCGCAACAACCCGCTGGAGGCTTGCCCGGACGACGACGAGGATCCGGACGCCTTCGTTTTGCTGCCCGGGCTGCCGCACCGTGTGGAGCTGAGGAGGCGGCAGATTTTGGATCACGGGAAGAGGCCGTTGGAGTGGGAGTTCTACGAGAGCGCCAGCGCGGCGGACCAGAGGAGCTTCGGCGAGGTGTTCAACAGCTTCCACGAGCTCGAGCCGGACTACGTGGAGCACTTCCACGCCACGCTCGGCCGCCGCGCCTGGCTCGTCGGACCCGTCGCGCTCGCCACCGACAGCAGAGATGTGGCCGCGACAGGAGGCATTAGTACCGACGGCGTCGCCGACATCTGCCTCCGGTGGCTAGACACGAAGCTGGCAGGCTCCGTGGTGTACGTCTCCTTCGGCACGTTGACCACTTTCTTGCCTGCCGAGCTGGTCGAGATCGCCCGCGGCCTCGACCTCTCCGGCAAGAACTTCCTGTGGGTCATCAGTGGCACCGAATCGTCAGAGTGGATGCCTCAAGGCTTCGCCGAGCTGTTGGCGCGGGGTGACCGTGGCTTCGTCATCCGAGGCTGGGCGCCGCAGACGCTCATCCTGAAACACTTGGCGCTAGGCGGCTTCGTCACCCACTGCGGGTGGAACTCGGTGCTGGAGGCGGTGAGCGCCGGCGTGCCAATGGTCACATGGCCGCGGTACGGGGACCAGTTCCACAACGAGAAGCTTGTGGTGGAGGTGCTCAAGGTTGGCGTCAACGTCGGCGCCAGGGACTCCGCGGCGGCCATTGATACCCATGAGGTGATCGGTGGCGAGGTGATCAGTGCATCCATCAAGAGATTGATGGACGACAGTGAGGAGAGCAATGCTATGCGGAAGAAGATTCAGGAGCTTCGTACAATGGCGACAAAGGCGTTGGAGAAGGGTGGATCTTCCTACAATGATGTTGGACGAGTCATGGATGAGTTGATGGCTCGCCGGAGCTGTAAGAGTGTAGAAGAAAACGTCCGGGCTAGCTGATGGATTCTGATCTCACGGTTCTGTTAAATTTTGTGTGTTTTCGTCGTACCTTTAAACTTTTCGTTTCCGCCTGCGATCACTTAGTAAAACGAGTGTTGGAGCTGGAAGCATCGATCCATTCGCGGCGTTGCATTGGTCCGGGTCGCGTGCGGAAGGTGGCCAGCCGCGCGCGCGCGTGAGGAGGCAGAGGCTGGCGCGATGATGTCACTCACGTCTGTTAATTTGCGTGCGTGCGTGCCTGCTGTGTCCCGCGACCGTGATCTGTTCCGCTCGATGAGGCCGTGCACGCAAGCCGCACCGACGCACGCCCTCCGTGAACGCCGTAGCATGCCGCTGTCGATCGCGTGCTGGCCAGCTGATGTGGCTACCTCCAATCTCTTTTTTCTTTTCCTTTTTCTTTTCTTTTTTGAGATGCTCCTCCAATCTCTGGTCCACGCAAGCTCGCGTTACACGCACTGTAGTTGTGCAGGAAAGACTCAATTCCACGGACGAATCAAACAAGGAACCTCCTCCTACTCGTAGTACTATTAATTAATTTGCATGCAGCGCGCGCAAGCCAAAGTTGACACGGAACGACCGACCGACATCTCAGGGATTTTTGTTACTCCCTCCGGTTCATATTAATTGACTCTAATATAGATGTATCTAGACACATTTTCGTTTTAGATACATCTATATTGAAATCAATTAATATGAATCGGAGGGTAGTACTATTAATACGCCTCCTTGAATCGACCGGGGAAACCTTTTTTTTTGCGCCCCATCTAGCTACGCCTTGTTCGCGCACCAAGAGAAACAATTGACCAGCGAACCCGCCAGGCACCAGCCGCCTCATTCCTTCATTATTTCAAGAAACGAAATCACTCAAGCCTCACTTCTTCTGGCTCACTCCAGGCATTCTCGATCACTTCATCTCCGCCTCATTCATGGAATCCATCGCCTTGCCGGACGCTCATGAAACAGTGCTAACGACTGCACCAGCGGCTCGGGGTAGCCTTCCCTCCGCTCCTCGCCGGCTGACGCCAAAGTCACAAGTCACGCGATAGCCGACACAACCATGACCTTGTAGTATAAAAAGAGAGGGAACAAGCAAGCAAGTAGCGAGGGAAATTTTCGACCGCCCTCTCTCCTATGCGTGTTGCTAGTACTCCGCTTGTTCCATTTTCCTAGGTGTCATCTCATTAAGGTGCTTCATAGAGATTATACATCGGAGCACATACATGGATTCAGCTAGCTAATTTTGTGAACAATATTTGGGCTCTCCAGACCATGGGGTGTGTGATCCTGAGCTAGCTAACTCCTCGTCACTCTCCCAGCTCGTTTCATTTTGCCAGGTACAATGCTTCAATACATTTTTCCTTCTTCACATCTACCAGCTGCAGCTAAAAGTACCAGTACCACCTAGCCTCACCCTACTCGATTTCTATTTGCCTCGTATAACAAGTGCTAGTCCTAATGGATCAGCTCCAGATTATCTAGATTTTCTTTCTCATGCATCATCCTTTCTTCTAAGAAAGATAAACTAGTAAATACATTGTTAACCACTAAAAGTTCAAATTTGGATATAACGATTGACCTTTTTTTTGGAAATTCGCACCACAACATATAATTATATGGAATGAAATGTTTTCAAATATGGCACACATCAAGACAACAAAGCTAGCAGAGCACTTGCAGCTACACCTCACCAAGAAAACACAATCAATTCCCAGCTAGTTCCACTATCAACAAACAAATTCACAGCAAGTTGCCACTGCTGCAGAAACACCACCGTTTCCTTTTTTTTTCAGCGTAAGCAGTACGTGCTGACGATGATATATATGGTGAGAAACACCACCTGGCTGCCACCACCACCAATGACAGCGGCGGCAAACTGCCCAGCGCCAATGTATAGCAAATCTCCAGGCCAGAAGAGAACACCAGGTCGCCTCACTTGTCAACGCCGCCGCGTGCAATCTGCTGAATCAGGGTGGTGCCTGTGACCAAGACCATGCCGAGCTGCTTGCCAACCTACCTCCAATAGCCACAACAAGAATCCCCATTGCCCTTGAAGAACACATGGTCAGTACAACAAACTCTGTTCTTATATATTATATAACCAGAATTACAACAATAACAAAGATATGAAAAGATTTGATTTATCCAGCACCATGCACAACACAAATATTAAACATCTAAACTGGACCATGCACAGCATGTGCATAACTGCATATTAACCACAAATGCACTGTAGACATATCAACAAACATGCGAATACAAGTTTTCCGTTCCATCACCCAAATTTGGACCTAACAATGTAACCAAACAACATTGCCTAGTAATTCAATCGTTGTTGTCATTTTCTTGGCAAAAAAGTACATTGCCTAGTAATTTGATCATTGATGTCATTTACTTGACTGTAAACATTGCAGCACTCGCACACCTACAGCGTAGCAAGATTTCTCACCATGTCACCTATATGATATTATTACTGCAAACATCACAGTTTCATTTCTGGAAATATTAAAAGGCCGAGACCCCATACAGGCTACAGCCATACAAACTCACACTACTAACAAGCAGAAACAAAGCACTAGTTAAGATCATCTTGTAAGCCCATTCCACCAGAGTTAAGATGGCAGCTGCCCCAAATAAACGACTTCATGCACATACATCACAGATCCAAAGTGGCATTTATAGGGCATACACGAAACTTACCATTGCACAACTGCAGATCATCAAGAGCCAAGTAGAAGCAGCAAGCAAAGACATGGAGTCTGTCTCAGTTGTCCTCGGGTCCTCCAGATTCCAAGTAGTGCAGCTACTGGTCGTCCTCCTTGTCCTTGAAGAACAACACATGGGCTAGCTAATTCTGCACATCACGAGTCAATGTTTAGAGCAAGGCTGGAAATAAAGTGGTTTTATGTGCACATCACGAGTCAATGTTTAGAGCTAACTACTTTTATTAAGATACTCCTTCTCTAAATTCTGGATACCCGCATTGATATTTTTGTTGGCACTCTGCAAATAGATGGTTCATAATACCTGATGCATACAACCAGCCCACCCTTTATGATGCACAGAGATGGATATCACATAAACCTGATGCATGCAAAAATACAATTCTCATAAAAATCCAGACCAGGAGTTTTCATATCAATGTACTATGATTTAAGTTTGAGACTTGAGAGCATCAGGTTTTGTAATGCACACAATTTTCCGAAAACTTGTCTTGCAAGTTTTGAGGCTGCAAACAGGATCATCGGGTTTACTAATACATCAGAATGAATCTCGCACACTTGCCAACTATTCTAGCCTGCTCACCAAGATACGGAGATGAAAAAATTCCACAAACATTTGAAGCAGACAAGGCGGTTGAGAAAAGAAATAGCCATCAACGGAAATCAATGTCAAATCTTGATTCGGCAGATTCATATAAACATGTAGCATTTCCAATTTGTTTTATCAATCTGCAATGAAGAGAAAACGTGCAGAAATAGCACCATGTATTCATGCGTCCTAAGCAGCTCAGATTAGCTAACTCTGCACATCACGAGTCAATGTTTAGAGCAAGCCTAAACTAAAGCGTATCTGGGTGTACATCTAGCTCACACAGATATGGACACCAAAAACTCCAAACTATTCAACTGAAGTTCTCTACTGATCTGCTAGTTGTTCAACACGGTGTCGACCGGAAAGAAGAAAAGGTTGATCTTCGGTGACTAGAGGGCCGTACAAAAACAACACAGGCTGGTCCGAATAATCAGTATGAACGAACGTCTGATTTGAAGTCCAAGCAATCCACGAGGTACTGAAATCAGGATTTTTTTGGTGGAGCCTGGAGAAATAAGAAGACTCGGGAATTCCAACAACATGCTGTTCAATAATTGGCTGAACCTGACTAATGCTCCAGTGCCATAGCTATGCATCCACGTAGAAACTAGTTTAGGAGTTACTAGTCGTCGTGCTAAACAGTTAAGGGAAGCAGCCAACGCATACGATCAAACTAATATATGCAGTATACGGGACAGCAAGCACGACCTTCAAATCCTCGCCCCTCCTCCTGCTGCTCTGCAAAGAAACCCGTTTTTCAGTCAAGAAAACTGGATCAGGGGGGAAAAGGATTATGATTAGGGTTTGGATACCATACCTGCACGGAGACGCCCCGGAGCAGAGCGCGGCGAGGCCACGGTCTGGTCGACGGCGAGGACGGAGCGCAGAACGGCGGAGCTGCGCCGCCGCGTCCGGACGGCCTGCACCACCTCGCCGGCGTGAAGCAGCACCCGGAAGCCACGCGCGAGACGCGGGAAGCAGGTTCGACGGAGCGCTGCGCGCCGTCCTACCAGCGCGCCGGCGAACGAGCCGCCGCGGCGCCGAGCGGTTCATGGGGGCACCGCCACCGCCTCTGTCCTTCACGAATCCATGGCGGCGGAGGTCGATCTTGTGCGGTGGGGCTCGGTAGCGGTTGGAGCTTCGCCGGATGGAGAATGGGGCGGCGGAGGGGAGGTGGCCGACGACGGGGAAGAGCGGCGGCGGCGGCGGCGGCTGCGTTCGATCTTGATTTCGTTGGGTAGGAGAGGGGATCGCGTCGCGGGAAATGTGGGGTAGGGTTTGGACTCCCTCTCCGCTCAAAACGGCCCAAAAACAAAATTCGTTTGGCGCTTGATGCCAAATCCTGCGCCGGAATTTATTTCGCTAGCGCTACTACTGACTTGATTAAATCAGACACACTGCATGCATTGATAGGCACCTTCTCTACAAGTACATGCATATATGTATATATATGTATACATCTCTCTTTATCTTTGATTTTAAAAAATGTATACAAATGTCTCTTACCGAGCACGGCAAACTAGCTAGAGCAAAGAAGTTTTGAACTGAGCTTCAGTAGATGTTGATATCGTGGGGTTGTGATCCAGATCGCGAAAGACGGTAAGGGCTACAAGATGAAGACGCGCATAAGGTTTCCTATTGGTCCATCTTGGCCTAGGCATTCATTCTTACAAGTCCTTCAGTTGTTTTGGGTGTTTCTTGATTTTGTTCCTCTTTCGTGTTTGTCACTAAGCCATCGGCGAATCGGTTGGGGGTGACGGATCGTGCGGCGGTGCGCCGGGAAGCAACATCTTCTTAGCAAGAAGAACGCCAAAAGCAGGGAGAGGCTCTCCAAGAATGGAATGGTGTATCATTTGACTATTTGTTTGGAACAAAGCATAATCTCAACCGACTTCAATGGAGTACATGTTCTAGGTTTGAATATTCTTGCATTTTTCTTTTGCTGGATTTGGGCAAATGAGTTGATGATAGACACCATGTTTGAAGTCGCCAGGGTCAAATTCCCTCTTTGTAGGAAGGCCCTTGTTTTGAATTGCACTTGCACTTAACATGATCACACCATTCTTAAATATCATACGAATTTTGTCCTTCGAAAGTTAGCTAGGTTCTTAGCTTACAAGAAGCTAAACGGACAAATAATCACCGAGTGGGGGCTGGGACTCTGGACATTCCAAGAAATCTAGCCGCAACTTGTTAGACTATCCACCTCGCTTGATGTTGGCAGTAATTTAGCAGATGGTATTAGTTAGTTAGTGCTAAAGGTTTGAGTTTGCTCATTACGAAAAATATATTTACTACATACTACGTGATCAACTTGTGTGCATCTACACAAAGATAAACTATTCCCAATGCTTTTGTATACTTATGTTGTTCTTGGATGTGAGTTGTCGCTGATGTGTGCTTTACTACAAGATAAATCTTAATTTTTGTTAGCCTTTCTACCACTCCATGCAAATATTTGAATATATGCGATCTCTGTTTTATATTGTCCATGTGAATACTAGCTTTTTTGCATTATCTTCTCATGTTAAACCCCTTCATGGTGATTTCAAGGTACATGGTGCAACTGAGGTCCAATATGGTGGAACTAAATGCCAAAAGATAACAACATGCTTTGTTTTCATGTTTGTTTCTCTGTCAAGTGCTAGTTTGACTCATCAAGTGCAGCTTGTATTGCAGTTTTAATCCATTAATGTTTTAACATTGAATAGAATTATAATGAACTCTCGAATTACTCAAGTTTCATCAACTGGAATTGCAGTTTGAATTGTTCTCAGTCTTGTGCAGGAGTACCTGATGTTGATCCAAAGGCATAGGGGGAAGATGATGCTGCACTAGGTTCATCTATCAATGGCACCGAGGGGCATATGCACACAAGGAATGCAAGGCACGGAGAAGGAGCTAGCTGGAGGAGGAGGAGATGGCTAGAGACGTGAAGACAATCTAGGCCTAAGGAGGAGTTGGCTAGAGTATGCATTGTGGTGTGGATGAGGACCTGGCATAGAGCTTGCTCGGAGAAGAGGCCCCTCCTCCGTCAAAGTCTGAGACGTGGTAGAGATCTGGCTAGAAGCTAGCTGGAGATACAACCAGAAGGGAGCGATTTGGTCAAAAGCAAGCGATTCGGAGACGTGCGAGCAAGATGTGGGAGATGCGAGGGAGATGTGCGAGATGCAAGCTACACGTAGTAGTTCATTTTTAATTTAGAAGGGCTAAATTGTAAACGGACATTGTACTAAGATTCTTAAACTTTTCTATTGTATCGAAGGGAGTAGCACGTAGCAAAATACCTTGGACCTCTCGAGTTGCACAAGACTTGATTTGTAAGTGGGGCCATGTGCATGCATGTGCACCAGATCGGTCCATCACTCTAGCCAATCCATTCCTACTGCAATGACCAATGTTCAATGGATCCTAATTGGTGTGTAGCTTGCACACGCCAAGGAGAAGCTTCATCGAGCGTCGCATGCACGCTGGTCTCATCCAGCGGCCTTGGAAAGACCAATAACTAGGACGCGAGCTCGAGACTAGCTGGCTGACACATTGAGCTTTCCAAGAGTCCCACGACCTTTTTTTGAGAGCAACCATGTATCTCATTAATCGAAAAACAAGTTACATGAAGCAACACACGTGGAAACTAAAAGACAATCCGAGATAAAATGATTATCTAGAATTTGCAGATAAAAGCCTTAAGGAATCACATATGATGATATGTGCTTAGCGTAGGAATATTGCAAGGATTAACAACATCCTATTTTTTTTACGTGATTAACAACATCCTCAATGGGCTAGCAGATGAATCAGGTCTTGTGGATGGAAACAGATTGGGAAGAACATCTATCTTGGCTAAGAAACACCACCCTCGGGAAAGAAGCCTCGGTCGTGTTTTGCCCTGCGTAAACTCAGGTGGTTGTGGATAATGGGGGGTGGGGCTTGGAGGAGGTGGGTGAATGGTGGTGATATCTTGGTCGCCTCCGGTGTGGTCTAACCCTGACCATTAGAGCTTCTAGCGTTTGTGTAGGTGGAGTACTAGGTGAATTCATATTTTTTTGATTAGGTCAGATGCATTATTCCTACAAGGAGTACATGCAAGCTAGTACATACTATATACTACTAGGTGCATGCATGGATTAGTCGACACCATCCCCTGCTTAAGGAATCGACATATGATGATATGTATGTAGCGTAGGAATAATGCATGGATTAACAACCTCGTGGACTGGCGAGCAGATGAATCAAATTTTGTGGCTGGAAACAAAATTAGCAACTTACTTTGGTCGCACGCCTCTGTTTTTCAAAGTAGAGAGCCAAAATAATTGAGAGTTCGAGCTGCAACGATTTAGCAAATAATCCACCTTCTTGAGAATCTTCTCCATAATTTTAGGTAGCTATTATTGTTGGGAGTAGTTAATGACGTACCATAATCACCGTGAGCCCTTTGCATGGATCAAGCTCCCAAGGATAGTGCCAAAGCACAGCCCGAGAAATTAGTGCGTGCATTGCTAGTCGGTACTAATTAATCATGCCATTAATAAGTTGGGACACTTCGCATGGCCTCGTTGCAGCCAATCACAATACATGATTTGCCTCACCCGGATCGGTGATCTCAACCGTCCAGGATGATCCAGTGTCTAGATATATCCCAAAGAAACACAACGCCTGGATGCCAACTAAGAAACACCGGACATTAATAAGTTGAGAGACCCGTCGCCGTCACCGCCCGTGCTTCACCATTCGTGACCTTCTGCGGCGGCAGAGAATGGAGGTGGGGGACTGGGAGAGGGAGGGCGAGTGGTGGTGCGGTCTTGGTCGCCTCCCGTGTCGCCTAAACCTAAACATTAGAGCTTCTAGTGTTTGTGTAGCTGGAGTACTAGGTGAAATCATATGCGTCTTTTGATTAGATCATAGGCATTATTCCTATAAGAAAGGAGTATGTGCAAGCTACTACCAGTACATAGCTACTAGGCTACTACTAAGTATGTGGAAGCACGAATTAGACGACAACGTCCCATGATTAAAGAATCACATATGATGATATGTGTGTAGCGTAGGAAAATTGTATGGATTAACAACATCTTTTTTTTACGTGATTACCAACATCCTTGACTAGCCAGCAGATGAATGAAGTCTTGTGGCTGGAAACTGAATTCGTGAATTACTTTCGTCGCACACCACACCTGCGTTTTTTCAAAGTATAGCTAGGCAAAGTAATTGAGAGTTCAGGTGAAGCGGGATCATTTTTGGGCTAAACAGAATTTCCGGGATGGTTGGTCGTTCGAGCTGGAGCGATTCATCAAATAATCCACCTTCTTGAGAATCTTCTCCATAATTTTAGGTAGTTGGGAGTAGCTATTATTGTTGGGAGTAGTTAATGTCGTACCATAATCACTGTGAGCCCTTTGCATGGATCAAGCCCCCATGGAAAGTGCCAAAGCACAACCCGAGAAATTAGTGCATGCATTGCTAGTCGGGACTAATTAATCATGCCATTAATAAGTTGGGACGCTTCGCATGGCCTCGTTGCAACCAATCACAATACAGATTTGCCTCACCCGGATTGGCGATCTCAACCGTCCAGGATGATCCAGCGTTTAGATATATATCCCAAAACACAACGCCTGCCTGCCAACCAAGAAACACCAGTCATTAATAAGTTGAGAGACCTCGCCGTCGTCACCGCCCGTGTTTCGCCATCCGTGACCTTCTGCGGCGGCGGAGAATGGATGTGGGGGACTGGGAGAGGGAGGGCGAGTGGTGGTGGGGTTTTGGTCGCCTCCCGTGTCGCCTAAACCTAAACATTAGAGCTTCTAGAGTTTGTGTAGCTGGAGTACTTGGTGAATTCATATGCTTGTGATTAGAGCATCTCCAACAGAGGCTCTAAAATTTGGCGCTGTAAAAGTCGTTTGATACAGCGCGCGAAGCCGACCCGAGCTTCAGCAGAGGCTCTATTTTACAGCGCGACTAAAACGCTAAAAATGAGCCCTTCGCCAGAGGCTGTAAAATAGAGCTCCACAAACAGGTTTCTTCAACATACATACATCAAACAAGATTAAACAGCCCACAAGTAAATCTGAAAAAATCAACTAAATTTCACAAATCTAAACAGGCCACAGATAAGAGAGAAAGCAAGCTAGTATGCACTCACGGCCATTCACGCGGCCGCTGCAATCAATCTAGCTAGCAGTGCGCGCGGCCGCCGGAATCATCTAGCTAGCAATGCACGCGCGTGGCCGCCGAATCAACGAATCTAGCTAGCAAATGCACGCGCTAGGCCGCCGAATCAACGAATCTTGCTAGCAATTCAGCGGGATGCGGGGCCAGGCTGGGCCGACGAAGCTCGACGGAGATTCAGCGGGATGCGCGGAGGGCCAGGCGAGGCCAAGCACGGCCGGCGGACCTTCGTCGTCGCAGCGCGGAGGGCCGGGCGCGGTCGGCGGACCTGCTCGTCGTCGCAACGCGAAGGCACGCGAGCCGGTATTTCTCTAGAGCATCTCCAACAGCCATGGGCGCGAGCGGAACCTCCAAGCGGCGGCGCGTCTGGTTCTTCTTTCTTCGTTCTCCTAAACCGAAACAAATTGGCGCGGCGGGAGATGGGGGAGGTCGGGCGCGGCGACCCTGGCGCGACGGGAGATGGAGGGAGGTTGGGCGGGGCGGCCATGGCGCGGCGACCATGGCGCTGCGGCCCTGGCGCGGCGGAAGATGGGGGGAGGTCGGGCGGAGCGGCCATGGCGCAGCGGGAGATGGGGGAGGTTGGGCCGGGCGGCCATGGCGCGGCGGGATATGGGGGGAGGTTGGTCGGAGCGGCCATGGCGCAGCGGGAGATGGGGAGGCCGGCGCTGTGGCGGCCATCGAGCGCGGCGGCGGGAGGTGGGGAGGCCATGGCGCGGCTGGTGGAAGGGAACTCGGACGATATTTCAGAGTTGTTTTCTTCGCGCCGTGGAGAAGTCAGCTTACAGCGCGCGCTAGTCGAAGCGCCAAATATAGCGCTTTGTATAGCGCAAACTGCCGCGCGCACTAAAATATTTGCAGCGCGGCCTACTTTACAGCGTCTGCTGGAGGACGCAAAAACACGTTTGGCGCTGTATATTGACAGTTTTTTTAGCGCACGCCCAGTTTACAGCCTCTGTTGGAGATGCTCTTAGGTCATCGGCATTGTTCCTACAAGAAAGGAGTACGTGCAAGCTACTACATAGCTACAAGCCTACTACTACGTACGTGCAAGCATGGATTAGACGACAAAGCCCCATGATTAAGGAATCACATGTAGCGTAGGAAAATTGCATGGATTAACAACATTCTTTTTTACGTGATTAACAACATCCTTGGCTGGCCAGAAGATGAATGAAGTCTCGTGGCTGGAAACATAATTCGTGAATTACTTTTGTCGCACACCTCTGTTTTTTCAAAGTATAGCTAGGCAAAATAATTGAGAGTTCAGGCGGAGCGGGATCATTTTTGGGCTAAACAGAATTTCCGAGATGATTAGGTATAATAATTAATGTTGGTTTCTCGTTCGAGCTGCAGAGATTCGATTCAGCAAATAATCCGCCTTCTTGAGAATCTTCCCCATAATTTTAGCTACAGTAGCTATTATTGCTGGGAGGCAAAAGCAGTAGTCAATGGCGTACCATAATCACCGTGAACCCTTTTGCATGGATTAAGGCCCCAACAAAACTGCCAAAACACAGCCCGAAAAATCAGCGCGTGCATTGCTAGTGGGGACTAATTAATCATGTCATTAATAATTGCTAATTCAGTAAGTTGGGACGATTCGCATGGGTTCGCTGCAGCCAATCACAATACAGGATTTGCCTCACCTGGATTCGACGATCTGAACCGTCCAGGATGATCCAGCGTCCAGATATGTTCCAAAGAAACATAACGCCTGGCAGGCAACAAATTAAAACGAAAATCACGCCGCCTCCTCCATTTACAGTATTCTGAACTGGTTATTCCCCAACCACCGCCCCGTCGCCGCCATCCCTCGGCTCGCGACCAGCTCACCTGGATCAGATCGACGGTGATTCGACGGCGCGCGCGGCTCCGTCGATCATGCCGGTCCGCGGCGCGGTGCTGCACGCAGACGCGGGGGCGCCGGCGACCAGGAGGTCGAGCTGCTCGTTCCGGAGACGCCGCCGTCCTGGGGCTTGTCGGCGTCGGCCTCAAAGGTAGCAGCTTCTGGACTCCCTCTCCGTCCTTGCTTAGGTAGAGCAGCTGATTCGACTATTATTAGGACGAGCTTTGGTACTAGTACATGATCTGATTCGAGTAGATTTGTGCGCCCAGGCTTTTGCCGTAGCCGGCAAGGGCAGCATGGAGCACCTCCGGAACTAGTTGTAGCACAGTGATCCGCAAGGTGAGTTGCCAATGTCATGTTCGGTTCGATCTGGTGCGGTTTTATTGCGAGTTGATGTCTGGATGGTGCGTTTGGATTCTAGGCTAAAACAGTTATGGCCTTGCCACTTTCCAGGCTAGGAATTGCTGTTTGGTACTGCAACAAATATATTGCTTTTGAGAGCCAGCTAGCCTCGCCGGGCCTGGAAATCCTTGCCGCGCAGGGAGATCCTATTCATTTTTTATTCCTGTTTGGTTTGATCTGGTGTGGTTCGATTCCGTTCATGTGTGGATAATGTCCTGACAGGCTTCATTTTTGGTTTTGGGTTGCAGGAGCTGACGGTGCTGGTTGTGGCTTAGGCCTGTAATTGGCACGGACTGCGGCCGACGCGCCCGCTTCCGCCGCCATGCCACCACTGAGCTGCATCAACACCTTCCTCCATGGCGTTGGGCGCCATGGACGGAGGAATCCACCACCGCCGCTGCTCCATCCCTCCTCTCCCCCACCCTCTCCTCCACATCTCTAGCCAGCAAGGGAGCGGCAGGCCTCCGGTGAGATCTGTCGGGAGCCGCATCCGTCCGTGGGGACTAGCTGGATGATGGCGAGGTCTGCAGGTCACCGCCGTCTTCCAATAAGAGCTCGCAGAAGGTATCCTTGGATCATTTACACTAGGTTTGGACGGTGGCCGGGTCCGCAAGTTGCCATGAATTCTTCGAAAAGTATGCAAGATATAGAATTCGTGTGTTCTCATGTCTCGTGTTGTAATGTCTGTGTAGTTCACATGATTTGTAGGTTTGTTCATCTCGATATATTTTCTTCTTAATATGTTCTTAGGCCGGCTTCAGATTCTGTTGTTGTTAGTTGTTCACTTCGACGATCATACAGAGTTGTTTCTTTGGATTCAGGGGCCAAGGAGATCCCGTCCATCGTCGCCAAGAGAGTGCGCCGCGCCGGAGTGAAGTTTCTTGTCTATCTTGCAAGATCTATTAACTGACCTTTCCATAACACTATAGTATATACGATATGCTACAGATTAATAAGTGATGAAACCAATTCAGATGTATGGTT
This sequence comes from Lolium rigidum, assembly GCF_022539505.1. NCBI lineage: Eukaryota > Viridiplantae > Streptophyta > Magnoliopsida > Poales > Poaceae > Lolium > Lolium rigidum. Next base: position 43,782,430 of record NC_061509.1, read on the forward strand.
GATTCTTCTCCTATGATTTTCAAACATATATACAATTTGTCGTAACTGACCTACTGATCTCGGTGTCGTTTTTGAACCATCAAACAATGATAATTAAGTCGCCGCAAAATGAAAGAATCAATTTAACATGAGATTCTGGATTCTTCTTCTGTTAGCATGTATATCTTGGTTTAACAATACACTATGTCAGCCTGTCAATATTTAGAGTAGTACCATTTGGTTTCCCAGCTAACACGATGTTCTGGAACTGCACATACAAGCAAACAATTTGTTTTTTACTTCCAAACAAATTATTTCTACTCTTGCACAGTGCATGATTTACTTACAACGAATGATCTGGACTTGTTTGAATTTACCAATGATCTACTACCAGTTTCATTACCGGAACTGCACTTGTTTGAATTACTTAAATTTTCTCAATGAGCTGGAGTAGTTTTCATTACTGGAATCAAATAGTTAATTGCCGAAATATAGAGTGCCAAAGATAAATTGTTGCTGCATGTCTATTGTAATTCTCAGTTACTCCTTTATCAATACCATCAATGTTGTAAATTATTTCTTCAAAGTACCGAAGCGTGTTCACTATACTGGTTAGTTTCTCCTTTAAATGCTCACATTACATGCTGCTGTAGTTTTTTCACCTTTTTACTTCTAATGAAAAGCTCGGTTTCTATGATGCAATGCTATAATTAAATCAATCCTGCACCCTCCAGTTGAAAATTAATGCAGCAAGGAATTTCAGTTGTATCACTAAACTTGGTTAATAGATATTCTTGATAAATGTCGCACTTCATCAATGATGCCATACTCTGAGCACAATTTCGAGTTCATTAACCCTTCACTATTATCAAGAACTTTAGCATACGACAGTCCCAGGTTCAGAGTTGCAGTGTGACAATCTTGTTTTCTTTGCAGAGGATAAGAACTAATGTTGCTGAAGGGCGAGAGGAGTTGTGCTGCTGATGGCAGGTGAGGTGTTGTTGCAGATCTTGAGGGAGATTTCCTCTCCGTCCTTGCTTCGGTAGAACAGCTGATTCGACTATTACGAGAAGATTTCATACTAGTACATGATCTGATTCGAGTTTCTTTGTGCGCCAAGGGTTTCGCTATGGCCGGCAAGGGCAACCTGGAGTGCCTTCAGAATTAGTAGTACTACGTGATCTGCAAGGTTAGCTTGCCATCTTGATTCGATTCGGTGTGCTTCAATTCATTGATGTGGGGATAACGTCCTGATGCGTTTCTGTTTGGTTTGTAGGAGCTGCCAGTGATGATTGTGGATTGCCCGCTTGCCCAGCAACATGTTGGAGTGGTGTAGTAGGTAGCTTCCACTGATTCCATCAGAGTATTTGTATTTATTGTCGTTCTTTTTAATGGAAAATATGATGTGTTGCGGGAGTTGTTTTTGTGATTGGTGGGCCGGTATTGTGTTAATTGTCGATGGATATGGTATGCATATGGATATGATTTTTTTAGCATACGGTTGTTCTTTGATTTAGTCATCCCATGCTTACCTTTGCCATTTTTAGCATATGAATATAAATGTTTGAACTGCTTATCTAACCTGCTTAATGCATCCGTATGGCTACTTATTGCTAATAATTCGATCCCTTGGGTAAGGAATTAGATTAAAACATTTTATATTTATCATTATTTATCTATGGTGGAAGGACTGATAAGTATACAGAACAAGTGCTATACCTGTCTCCGATAGAAGCATTATAGAACATAAGGTCTTTGATAACGCATATTTAGTTGATGCACCTGTATGTGTTCTGAGATGGTGTCACTTATGTTTTGGTTATCTTTGATTTATTCTTGGAAATTCTTTGGACTTGTGTAGGAAGAGATGTGGTTTTTCATAGCTCTGTTGGTGACATCTTAGCAATTGATTTTGATCTGTATGTTCTGATTCTTATGATAGGTTTTTTTATTTAGGGAGAAATAGCTCTTATTTGTTGTGCTTCTAGTTTTGGTTGGGCAGAATAGCTTTGCTTTGTTCTGATTCTAATGATGGCATGAATAACAAGAGAACACTACCACATTTGATCTATTTTTCACTTTTGTTGTTGAGTTGTCAAGAAGATAGGCTACAGTATCCATGGTCATTTTTTTCCACTTTAGAGCTCTTTGTAGTCACTCTTGAATATTGCCCATTATCCTTATGGATCATGCTTATTTTTGAAGAATGTCGTGCTTTATTTGTTTCCTCGATAGGTTGTCCTTATGTTATATACAAATAACGGGACTGAACTTTTGTCTCTTGGCTGCAATGATGTGGAAATGGCAGTGCAGTGACAGTAATCCCAGTGGCAAGGTAGACCGAAGACTTTTACTCATTTGGACTTCAGTTGGAATCCTTTTTTACTTACCTTCTGTATCATCCCTACTATCTCGTTAATCTACGGCAGTTTTGCCTCAAGGGCAGCCTGTAGCGTCTCCAGAAGGAGTAGCACGTGATCTGCAAGGTGAGTTGCCAATTTCCTGTTCGTTTATGTTTGGTGTGGTTCGGTTCCATTGATATTACAACGTCCATATGCGCCACGGTTGGGTTGCAGGAGCCATCCGTGCTGATTGTGGCTCTCCTGCTTGCCTAGTGACATGTTGTAGTGGCGTAGGTAGTTTACACTGCTTGGTTGCACCTGTATTTGTAAGATTTAGTGTCCCTTAGTTTGCTGGAAAATATTATGTGTTTCGGAGTGAGTATTGTGTTTCGGAGTGAGTTAGCTCCTCTGTTTTCTCATTGATTCAGTATAATGCATACATGATGCACACATGGTTTGTTGTGATCAGGAATAATTTTCTTCTTTCTTGTTCATATGTAATTCTCTTTGTTCAAATTATTGGAACCCTGTCATGTAATATTTGCTTGCTAAAGTTTGCTTCTTTTTCCCTGTTGTGTAAATGTTTACACTAATGTTTAGTGATTAGGTCCTGTTTTGGGAGAATAGCTCCATTATTTTACATTGCTCTAATTCTGGTTAAGAAAATACCATCAGAACAAAATTTGGCTACTAAATGTAGTAGATTATACATATATTTATGTTTGATTCCAACATGAAAGAATGTTCTCAAAGACAATCCTGTTCTCACTTTTCTTTTATGCTTCCCAATGTGATCCCAGTTTGATCTAGTCTTTTCTTACTTGGTTCTTTTTATCAGGAATTAACATATGTTTATCTCTTGTGCAGTTGTGCTATTCCTGGGAGCTGTCACGGGCTGCTCGATCATCCTAGCCACGGATAGCTGTGTCGACTCCATGTTTTTGGTGAGTTTCTGTTTCTCCCTTCGCTGCTCTACATGGCCATGTATGCATGGTTACCTCCGCATCCTCAGATGCTATGCTGATGGTCATGAGCTATTTCTATTTGGGCAAACATACTTGCTCCTGTCTTTTATATGTCAAGAGGCCTGAAACCTCCATTTCTTATGTTTTTTGGGTTCTTCCGCTGATAGATGCTACGTGATGTAGCGATGTGGTGTTTCATTTCCTGTTTTGGTGCAAGTGTTGTGAACGACTTTGCTCCTAGTGACGTCCTGGAAGTTTCAGAGTTGCTGCAATGTCGTTCCTGAACATAGTTTGGTATCTAGTTTTATGTGTTGTGTAGCGCTTTTTCAGGTTAAGATCAGTCTGCTCTAGCAAGTTGTCCATTTTTTGGGCGAAATTTGATGCAGTAGTAGAGAGTTTCCTTTGAATTTAGTGAGTGTAATTGAGCTGCAATGGTTCAACCATTTAACTCTACTTATGTGAATATTTGGTGTGATCTATTCATTCATTCAAATTTATCGGTTGCCCTCTTATGTTGGTTACAAATTTATATCCTTTGACAAAATTCTATCTTTTGAATTGCCGAATACTAGTAGCACTGCATTTGTAGGCAGCAGTAGCACTACATGTACCAATTTGTACGTATTACTATTACTATGACAAGATAGTAATTCCGCTAGTCAAGTCTTGTTTCAACATCTTATTGTTTTTCTTTCTTTCCTGGAAGTTAACTTGTGTCTTTTCTCAGGTGATTCTTGGTAACTATTTGGCTTCAAGAATACCAAGTGGCGGAACTATTCAAATGGCCTCTTTTTTACGCCGAGGTTTAGGTAAGATGTCAGGTTTCTCTTCTTTTTCCTCTCGTGAGCTTTGTGATATTGTGGCTATGTTGGCATGTAGGACTGGTTGTTAGAAGTTCTTAATTCTATTCCATTCTTTTTGTTCAGATTATTTGAAACTGGTCATGTGAAGTTGGTACAGATGTTTGACACTTTGCATTACGTATTGCTCTAATCTTAGATGGTCATAGAGATTAATTAGCCACATGTAGATGTGGACTGAGTCCGTGATGAACTAATTCATCTGAAGATGTATTTGATAAGGGTTGTATTGGTATTGGAGGCTTGCATGGGTTCTTTGGTCAGAGTGTTAATTGCATGCACATCTTGCTCTCGTTCATGTAACACTCTTATGTTTTACTTTTGTATTGTTCAAATGGGTGCGCAGATTCTAAATCTAAAGAATTGTTTACTATATGCAAAACATACTACTGTTGTAGTTTATCGGGGGTAAAACTTAATGTTGTGTTGTTCAGCTAATATATCTTTGTTGCTATTGATTTTGTTTAAAGCTCTGATGTTTTTGTGTGGTGACTGACTTCCACTGCAAATTTACAATGGCTATGCAGACTAGATTACCAAGTTACTAGATGTTTCATGTGAGCTTTCTGGAGTTGATGATAGATCGTTGAATCACAGTTCCTCTGCAGAATATTGTATCAGTTAATCAAAGCATATAGGATTTTCAGGAGTGAAGGTAATGCCATGCTTGGACTTTGAGGGGATGTTTTTTTTTATCTATTTACATATAACAATGGTTCTGATATCAAGTCAGTGCAGGTGGTGATACCTGCTGGGAATGTTTTGGTCAAAGACCCCGAGTAGAAACGGGCTCTAATCTTTTGATCACAGGTGGTCCTCTCTTACCAAATGATTGCCACTTAACTAGTGCAGTGCTTACTGTATTAATTAGATCAACAGCAAGGTAGCACTTGATGACAAGACTGTATCTTGATGTGTTGTTTTCTTTTGCATCACAGTTTTGATTGACAGTGACATCACTTGCTGTCAATTTGTTTCTTTTTATGGAGTCCTGAAAATTGTATGCACATCTATGTCACTATGTATCTTCTTGGTAGTTACAGTATATGTTGGTGTTTATTTTCCTGATAACTTGAAAACTATGGTGCAGTTGTAAATCCATATACATAGGTGACTGCCTTTTCGAGGAAACAAAGGTGCTATCATGTTGGTAGATAGATGAATGTCTGTTGTCATGCGTGTCTAGTTGAAGTCTTCCTCTTAAATCTATTTATTTCTTTGCGTAATATGCTTTATTAAAGCCGACGCTGATGTTTTGTTCATGCCTGGAGGATAAATAACAAGGCATCGGCTGGAGTGTTGAGCCTGATGCATCACTCGACAAGGAAGAACACGGGGACAAGGAGATGTCGCCATCAGGACCTAGCCTCCTTGAATATTATCTCCGTGATGTATATAGTTGCAAAGGATGTGTTTTGCTGTAATATTCGCTATACCAGGTTGCATGAGTTGTGTTGTATGTGCCTTTAGTTTTTTTTTTTTTTGCTTTGTGATGTGAATGTCCCTAAAAGATGGAAGGTCTTGGCAAATTTTCTTGCTGATATATATTCGTTTTTATTGTTGATTGTTTGATATGTGACCTGAATGCTTGAGAAATCATAAAGGTGTTGGCAAATTTTCGATTTTTTTTGTGTAGTTATCTATAGCAAGTATTGAGGAATGTTGATTTGGAGCTGAGCTTGTATATGCATGTATATTAGACTTGCAATGCGTGCCAAGGGGATGTTAGGAAAAACTGGCCTAACTGGCCTGATCGATGACACACCCATATATCTACAAGAAGCCTTGCTAATAAATTACTAGCTTTAGGTATTAAACAAAACTACTGATCTTTGCAAACAAGTAGAAATAAGTAAATTTTAACAAGTGCTAGATAGGAAGCAGTATCAATCTAGTTAGCTACCTTCGACCTGGAAATAGTCAAGCGAGCTGAAGCCTTGTGTTTGTTGGTGTGAATAGCTGTTGTCTTGATCTATGTGGGCAATGATCTGTAGCAAAGCTTGCCGTTGTAAAATCTTGATGATAGTTTCTCAATTTTAATCTCCTTGCACAACATCAACATTGGTACTGCTATCGCGCCTTAATGAATCCTTGGACCTAACCTGATCGATTTACAGTGTAAAGCTGATCCTATCGCTCGGTTGTTTCTTGGACCAAGCAGGCTTTTTTCTTGGACCAAGCAAGACTTAATATATTGGGTACTTCTGTTTTCTTGTAGGGAAGTCTTGAAACCACACAAGCAGATATGAAATTTTTCAGAGATGATTAGATCGGTCAAAAATCGGGTTCACATGCAGATGCACGTTTAAGTCGGCTACTTTTGTAATCGCATGCCAGACACGAGCCAACTTTTCTGGTGTTGTAGAGTGACGTGGTCCTATAAGTTCCCGCGTGTACTAAAGGTTGTTGATGAACACAATACTAGTGTCGCCGGAGGTCGGAGTTTGGAGTTGATGGAAGACAGTACTAGCGCATCCGTCACCACTGATGGCTTTCTCCAACAAGCGGAGTGCGAGCCAGATAAAGAAGGGATTTCCTTGTTTGAATTGCCGAACAAAGACAATGGTAAGGAGGATATGAGACTTCTATGTAATCCGCGGGTTCATTTTCGCTGTCCAGAACCGAAGGAGGCCGTTGGTGAGTCCATCCCCGAGCCATGTTCCCAATTTAGCACGAGGCTGCGAGGGCCCGGCACCCTGGGTTTTTATAGTCACCGGCCGGCCCCGTGGCTCCATGGGGCAGGTAGGTGAGTGTAGGCCGAGCATCCGTTGAGATAAAACGGTTGAATAAATCATCGTTGTGCTTTGTGAGTTGTGGGGCCTTGTGTTATCCATGGATACATCCTTTTCGTTGGTTAGCCCCAATCTAGAGAACAGGTCAACCTCAAATGTGCCAGTATGTAGCGCTACAAGTTGAGCTGACTTTTTAACCACGCATGAAAAATGACTTAGTGCTCATTATTTTCAGCTAGGAAAAACCACTTAGTACCCAGTTACCTAATCGGCTAATCCAATAAATCTAACTAATTCTTCAGGCCTAACAGCAGCAGTATGGACCCCTTACTAGTCCAGTGAGGCTCCAACGACACAACAATGCCGAGGTGGCGAGCGGTTCAGTTCGTGAGAGTGCCCACGCAGCGACGGCTATCAGCGGGGGACTCAGAAGGGCCAGCGGGGCATACACAGTTGCATAAGCAAGCCGAGCCGAGTCACCAAAATCTGGCTAGCGTTGAACAATTTATCAATCTGTGTGTCCTGTACTTCCGTGTTGAACAAATTGTGAAACTTCACGTTTTCTCCATTAGATTTATTATATTTGTTGACTTTTAATACCCATTATCAACAATCGGCCATTGATGGAAGACACTACTAGCTCTCGCTTTCTTCATCGCCGATGATTTTCATCATGGCCTGGTTTTATAGATGGAGGAAGGCCTGCGATTCCGAGCGGGAAACAGATGGATCTTGGGATGAGCGCCGGGATGAATGGCAGACATGGTTACATCACGGATTGGTGACGTGAAGTGTGGAGCGGAGATCTCGCATATTATTAAGCAAACAATTTGAGACACGGTTTAAAGGAGGGGATTGGATGGCATGCGAATGCGACCGGACGGATAGTTAATGACCTGCCTTCCGTGGGTTACATACAACAAGTAGTAGGCGGTAATTTTGCCGGCTTGACCGTGCGCGCGAGGCAACATGGTAGGTAGTAGGATGGATCGACACGGTTGTAGCAATACCTGTTTTAGGATGCCTTTTGAGCAACACATGGCGCTCAATGGGTGAAATTTGGGCTGTACAATATTCAGAACAGTTTTAGTGGAATTACAAGACTATCTGTTTGACGATATTGCTATCCCTGCAACTACAGGCCTGCCATAATGTTAAGTTGCGATAAAAACTCTAGACCCTGAATTGCCTAAAAGTTTTGGCTAGAATCAATTGGCTTAATCTTGAAACTACTTGGACCCGATTTAGGGAGATAAATCGGGAGAGAAATAGAAAGGGGACTCCACATCGCCGTCCGGCCACACGTAGTTTTCTCTCCGGCGGCATCGTGGCCTGCCGTCCCGTCCCGTCGCCAAGTGCAAGGAGGAGATGCAGAGGACAAGGCCGAACGAGACGACGGAGGAGGGTGATCTCCAGCAGTACTAGTTTGTCAACGTCAGGCCATGTTGCGTCGAGCTAGCAGGTACGTGCATAGAGGAGATGTTTGGATCCCTATATGTTTTTTTTTCGATGGAAAGATCTGATTACTTTCTTGATGGTGATGTTTCGATCGACCGATTTCCCAATCTGTTTTTTTTCTTGTTCTTTTGTTGGCGGTGAGAAGCAGCTACATAGCAGCAGCAGGCAACAAAAACAAAACTTTCAACCTTTTGCAAGTTTGTACAGATTGACGGTAAAACTTTTTGCAAAATCTTAGGGATGTCTATCAGCGCCGACCGGTTTCTCCATCAGCTATGCGGAGGTGCGAGCTGGAGAAAGAACGGATTTGTCCTTGGTTTAGCGAGACAGGTCGGGAAAGAAATAGAAAGGGGACGCCGGAGATTTCTTTATGGAATGGATGGATCACGGCCGCCGCGATCCGGAGCATGGTGGGCTCCCCTCCCCTCCCGTCCCGTCGCCAAAGTCCAAAGTCCAAAGTCATAAGTCACGGCACGCGCTGCCGCTCGCGGCGGCGACCATGGCCTTCTTTTATAGATGGAGGGAGGTCCGTGTTTGTTTTTCCGAGCGGGAAACAGATGGACGTTTCCTTGGTTCCGATGAATTAACGCCCGCGTATCGGAGCCTTTGCGTTCGGGACCATGTGCGACGTTGGCGCGTGAGGAGCCGCGTGAGCCGAGCCGAGCTGGCGAAGCAGCAATCCCGCGCCGATCCTCCAATGCGCGCGGGGGTTGTGCTCTTCTCTTCTCCTGGCGCGGGGACTTGGACCGATGGGGGTTGTCCAGCCCGCCTGTGAGCTTGGTCCCTCCTCCCTTTTCCCCCTTACCCGTTCACCCCACATGTCCCGGTCAGATCATGCCTCGTCCAGTTTCTACCATACACGAAAAAGCGAAAACAAAACTGCCACCAAATTACAACCAACTAGAGCGCCCAAACGACAAGAGCGAGCGAGCGAGCTGCCTACCGGCAACACCCAGCCATCCCACTACCTCACGTGTCCGGATTACCGGCACTTTCTTGCCGGCAGTTTACAATCAATGCCTACAATTCTATTGATTAGCGGCATTTTCTGCTGAGTGCCTTAGATTACCACATAATTGGTGGCACTTTAGGAGGTTGCCCTCAATGCTTGATTATTACTGTCATTTATCGAAGTGCCGGCATTATTTTCTAAAAACTGAAGGGACTAAATGCAAAAACGAACAAACATCCCTGAAGGGTCTCGCACAGGCACAGTCGCACTCCTCTCCCCCACCCACCTCTCTCTCGCGTCCTCGATGCACCGCCGCCGTGCCGTCCGACGCCGGCCGCGTCCGCCGCCTCTACTCACTTAGAGAACTTCGTCTTGTGCCCCTCCACTAGATCCCTACTCGCGCCCCGCCGTTCCGCACCTGAGAGCGACGCCGCGGCTAACCCTAGCGGTGGTTCAGCACCGTCGCCGCCGCGGTTCCCGCGCCGCCACACCTCGTGCTTCTCCCCTACGACACCTGCGGCATGCTTCTCGACCCTGCCCCCGTTCTCCTGCTCGGCTGCTCCTCCGTATTTTTGCTATACGGCTTGGCGTCGACCGCGACGAGCCCTCACACGACGCCATCCTCCCCATCCCACGCAGGGGGCCTGCCCCGCCGTGGGCGCCCTCGAGGACCCCAACATCGCCAAGGACCACGACAATCAAGGCCTCCTCGTCGACAACCAGCGGTTCGCATCGAGCATCGCCGACCAGACCACGCGCGTCGAGGCCGAGGCGCGTACCGTCGCGGGTGAGGGCGGGTGCTGGCTGCGCGTCCTCAGCGAGCAGCTAGGGCGTACTCGGTCCGAGTAGGCCAAGGCTGACAACATCGGTATCCAAGGATATCGAGAAGGGCAGGTAACTCGTATGTTTAATTCCTAGAAAAATCAAAGGGCAGGCTCTGTGATTACTCTTGTTCAAATTGAGACCAAAACCCAACTACCAGTTCATGTCATGATTCAGTTTTAGCGCTGAGATTCTATTTTTGGATAATTTGTGTGGATGTTGTGAATGCACTTAGTATTAAGTCACATGGTTAGCATAGTTAGGATTTTTCTAATTCCACGGAACCTGCTAGAGAAATTTTCTGGGGCATTCATGCACATACAAAGCAGCTCTTGTGGTGTTGACTCTTGAGCTGATATAGATTGCTATGCTCAAGCGAGTCGCTATGTGCATGGAAGTGTTAGATTGTTGGCATGTCAAGCATTAGGGTTATAGCTTAAATGAAGCCTTGTCTTTGATCGGAAGATCACTGAGTTACAATTAAGCTATTTTTCTAGTACCTTTCATGTTGCATGAGTAGAAGTATGAAAGCACATGTCTTAAGAAAAATCCACTGTTTATGTGCTTAACAATTTTCGGTAGCAAAGATAGAGTTACTTGGGGGGATTGATATAGACTATGGTGGTGTATTTTTTTTTTGCTGCTAAAGACTAAAGATCACCTGTGTCATTTTCACAGCAATTTTGTGGTTCACTTGAATTTGTAATGGATGTTTTATGCTCATCTGATGGTGTGTAAGGCTGCAAGTCATTCTCAGGAAATGCAAGGTACACCTTAGATAAAAGCTTCCAAGCGCCTCCTATATAAGTAGATATACTGAGCCTTATTTTATTTGCACTTTCTTGACAAATATAGTGGTACACAGCCATAAGGCTTTTGTTGTACTTGCATAGTACTTCTGCACTCAGTTTTGTGAGAAAGATACATTTGAAGACTAAAGAGTTGATCGAAAAGAAAGGCAAGAGCAATGCTGCAAGAATGAACAAGAAGTGCAAGGAGATGTTGTTCAAGCCTGGTGATTTGGTTTGGGTACACTTTCGTAAGGACAGGTTCCCGAAGCTTCGGAAGTCCAAGTTGCTTCCTCGTGGCGCTGGTCCTTACAAGGTGCTTGCTAAGATCAATGATAATGCATATTCGATAGATCTTCCAGAAGATGAGTTTGGTGTCAGTACTTCTTTCAATATTGCGGATTTTACACCATATGACGGAGAAGACCTTGGAGCGTCGAGGTCGACGCCTTTTGAAGGGGGGCAGATGATGAGGACATCCCTACCTCACTACTACCTCCGTCATTACAAGCTGAAGATGATCCTGCTGTGAAGCTCAAGTCCAATGAAGTTAGGATTGGACCAATGACACGAGCTCGTGCGAAGTTACTTAAACAACAGGTGAACTTGTTCCTTAGTGATACTTTGATCGATGAGAATTTTATACTGTCTAAGTCCTATTACTTATGTATGATCAGGTATGAAGAGGAACCAAGTATCGCACGAGGAGGAGAGGAACAGCTGGACCAGAAGATGGACGTGAAGCTGGACATGGAGCTGGACATGAAGACATCCCATGGACGCGCGAGGGAGGAGCAGGAGGAATGCGCAAGAGGGGAAGACGAAGTCCAGGCCGGTGCTAGACCCGGCCCGACCGGCCGTGCCGCCGGACCAACTGGTCCGAGGCCCGGTCCGACCGGACCCAGCGCCGGGCGCGCCCGGTCCAAACCGGCTGTGGCGCTTGTGCCAACCGGGCACTATCCAGTAAGCTCGGGAGGGTAGCCCGGTCACCACCCGGTCCCAGATCCGGTTTCAACCGGACGGGCCGGTCCCAGACCCAGTCGACCGGCCCCCAGGCCGGCCGAGTCCGAGTCTGTCTCGACCAGATCTATTCTGGGTCGGTTATTTTCGTACTTTTTGGACCTGAGGTCGTCCCAGACGCCTATATAAGTCCCTGGGACGCCCCACAAGTTGCTTTAGACCACGTTTAAGATAAACCCTAGTTCATAGTTGTTTGCTTTGCAACTCTATTGAATCTCTACACCCGATAGCTTTGATTTGGTGTGGAATTGCTGAAAGTCTTGTGTGATCTGCTGTTCCATTGGGAATTGGGAGGTTGCAACTTACCGCTTCGTGGTCGGCGGCTACGTGCGCAAGTGTGTGGAGTTGCGAATATCTTGCAGGGTTGAGAGCTGTTGCATCTGGCGACAGGGACCAATCGAGAGATCTCGTTGCGTCATACAAGTTATCCTCAAGTTATCTCCGTCTGTGTTCATCGAGTGTTCATCACCATCCACCTCGCTTACTGAGAAGATCGGGCCACCCCATATCACGTATGCTCTGTGAAGAAAAGGCTTGTTTCTCCATCATGAACTTAATTGTTGATGCCATTTGTCGGACATCGGGGAAAACATGGCATTTGGTTGAACCCACCGTTCGACATGTTGTCGGTGTAATGTGGTGAGAACCATGGCATCATAGTGGTGGCTTCGTGGAAGAAACCCGACATAGATGGAAAGGCGACACCTGACATGTATGTGGTGCTACTCTCCATACCACTCCACGGGCTTCCGCCGGTGGCGCCGGTGCTAGTAGTCAGCATGGCAACATGTGCCACATTGACAGTCGTGGTCTTCTTGATGTCAGCCTTCCCGCATCGACCTTTCCACGCCATCGTCTCGTACCGGTGGCGCAGCACGCTATTTGTCTCAATCTCTTGAGACCACGTCACTAGCTTCACCTTCGCGGCGGCGCTTTGCATGGCTTGTTGAAGGGCGGCTTCGTGCCCTTCTTGCCGGCCGCCTTCTTCACCGTCGTCTTTCCATCTTTCGGTGTTATGACTGCTACAGCTCGGTACACGATGGCGGCGACATCAAGGTTTGGGTGGGAAACAATAGCAACGAATCAAGAGAAATAAGAAAGTCGGTGGAAGAAATGAAAGACAGTTGAGAACTGTAAGGTATATAAACCAGCCGTTCAACGGGTGGAACATCGAGACCTCTTTATGGAGGTGTCTACACTATTGGAGGATACGACGAGGGATATTTTTTCCCAACATGGGTGGCAGCGTGACAACCGTCTAGGCCCCTCGGATTAGACTTTATGTCCGTCTTGTATACCCACACAGTTTTACTTCCGTACACTCTTCTTAGTTCGTGGTTGTAATAACTGTACTGTTACGGCTGTGTGCATCCTAGCTATGCATAGGCCGGGTTCTTTTGCTTCAAAAATAATAAAGTGCCCTTTATAAAAAAAATATAAACCAGCCGTTGTGTCAATGACACGGCTGGCTCGCCACGCCACATCGCCATCGCGTTGCGTCTGACACGATTGCAAGGAGCCATATGCAGCGGGGACGACCTCGAAGCGCCAGACATGGTATTGAACCGTGCCGGACAGTAAAGCCCTTTGGAGCGCGGCTTTCTAGTCGGAGCATCCCAAATCTGCTATGGCGTGCTCAGTCAAGTCCTACATCGTATTCATAGATATGAGTTGCAAGTTGAATTGTAACTATCTCTTAAGTATAGTTGCAGCTGATTTTTTTAGTTGCGAGTTGAAATGCAACTAAGAGAAATGGTCTGGCCGTATTAGTCATGATTATAACATGGGTTTTAATGAATAACATTATTTACTGAAAACGAAGTTAGTTGTCGCTTAAGATCTGGTCACACCTTTTTTAGCATATCAGGCTGCACGGTGACAAAGTAGCCGTCTCTGCAAACTACTAGCAACAGCAAGCAGCCCACTGTTTTTGGGCGCAACTGGTGAAGCCACTTAGCACATCCATCACGAGGAAATTAGTAACTCGCTACGTTACAAACCTTGGTCACCAGAATTGTTTCATAGCAACCAAAAAAAGAAAAAAAATGCTGCATCAATCAATCGATCTTCTGCATTAAAAGCCGCATCTAAATCTTCTCCAGTCTCCCTGAGAAACAGTGTGTGCATTCACCACTGGATAAGCCGTCACTCTTCCTCCTCTGCTCCTCCAAGAGCTGGCACAGTTCTTCGGGAGAAAAGAGATACTCCATGGCTACTACTACCAGAGATGAGCCTCAGCCGCAGCAACCCCTGCACATCCTCTTCCTCCCGTACTTCGCCTCGGGGCACCTCATTCCGGCGGCGGACATGGCCGCGCTATTCGGTGGTGTACGTCTCCTTCGGCACGCTCACCAGCTTCTCCCTTGCTGAGCATCGCGAGATCGCCCGTGGCCTCGACCTCTCCGGCAAGAACTTCGTATGGGTGCTGAGTGGCAGCGACGACGACCGGTCGGAGTGGATGCCTGAAGGCTTCGCCGAGCTGACCGGCAACAACGACCGCGGCTTTCTCATACAAGGGTGGGCGCCGCGGGCGCTCATCCCGAGCCAGCCGGCGGCTGGGTGGTTTCCGACGCACCGCGGGTGGAACTCGGTGCCTGGAGGCCGTGAGCGCCGGCGTGCCGATGGTGACATGGCCGCGGTACGCCGACCAGTTCTACAACGAGAAGCTCGTCGTGGACGTGCTCAAAGTTGGCGTCAGCGTCGGCGCCAAGGACTATGCGTCGTCTATGGAGACCCATGAGGTGATCTCCGGCGAGGTGATCGCTGGATCCATCACCAGATTGATGGGAGGTAGTTTGGAGAGCGACAACATACGGAAGAAGGCTGAGGAGCTCCGTGTGAAGGCAAGGACCGCGGTGGAGACAGGTGGAGGTTCCTACAATGATGTTGGGCGGCTGATGGACGAGTTGATGGCTGGTCGGAGTGCTGTCAGTGGATTTTGAGCTTGGTTGTTTGTCCTTGCTTGTACCAACCACGATCTTCAGTGAGCCTTCCATCACACCACTAAAAAGCGAGACTAAAAAGTTTTACACCATCAGGGGGCAACGCAAACCTCCATGGCAGCGACTCCTCCCCAGCCATACCAATCGACATCTCCGTCGTGCCTTTCCCCGACGTCGGGCTCCCGCCAGGCTTCGAGAACGTCAGGTACATCACCCAGTCCCACGGACCAGAGTACTACGGCAAGTTCCTCCATGCCGGTCTTCTTCTCCGGGAGCCCTTCGACCAGTTCCTGGCCGATAGCCGGCCCCGCGTCGACGCCGTCGTGACTGACAGCTTCTTCACCTGGTCCCAAGACGCCGCCGCGGCGCACGGCGTCCCGCGGCTCGTGTTCCTCGGCATCAGCGTCTTCGCGCGGTGCTGCAGCGAAAGCACGCTGCGCAACAACCCGCTGGAGGCTTGCCCGGACGACGACGAGGATCCGGACGCCTTCGTTTTGCTGCCCGGGCTGCCGCACCGTGTGGAGCTGAGGAGGCGGCAGATTTTGGATCACGGGAAGAGGCCGTTGGAGTGGGAGTTCTACGAGAGCGCCAGCGCGGCGGACCAGAGGAGCTTCGGCGAGGTGTTCAACAGCTTCCACGAGCTCGAGCCGGACTACGTGGAGCACTTCCACGCCACGCTCGGCCGCCGCGCCTGGCTCGTCGGACCCGTCGCGCTCGCCACCGACAGCAGAGATGTGGCCGCGACAGGAGGCATTAGTACCGACGGCGTCGCCGACATCTGCCTCCGGTGGCTAGACACGAAGCTGGCAGGCTCCGTGGTGTACGTCTCCTTCGGCACGTTGACCACTTTCTTGCCTGCCGAGCTGGTCGAGATCGCCCGCGGCCTCGACCTCTCCGGCAAGAACTTCCTGTGGGTCATCAGTGGCACCGAATCGTCAGAGTGGATGCCTCAAGGCTTCGCCGAGCTGTTGGCGCGGGGTGACCGTGGCTTCGTCATCCGAGGCTGGGCGCCGCAGACGCTCATCCTGAAACACTTGGCGCTAGGCGGCTTCGTCACCCACTGCGGGTGGAACTCGGTGCTGGAGGCGGTGAGCGCCGGCGTGCCAATGGTCACATGGCCGCGGTACGGGGACCAGTTCCACAACGAGAAGCTTGTGGTGGAGGTGCTCAAGGTTGGCGTCAACGTCGGCGCCAGGGACTCCGCGGCGGCCATTGATACCCATGAGGTGATCGGTGGCGAGGTGATCAGTGCATCCATCAAGAGATTGATGGACGACAGTGAGGAGAGCAATGCTATGCGGAAGAAGATTCAGGAGCTTCGTACAATGGCGACAAAGGCGTTGGAGAAGGGTGGATCTTCCTACAATGATGTTGGACGAGTCATGGATGAGTTGATGGCTCGCCGGAGCTGTAAGAGTGTAGAAGAAAACGTCCGGGCTAGCTGATGGATTCTGATCTCACGGTTCTGTTAAATTTTGTGTGTTTTCGTCGTACCTTTAAACTTTTCGTTTCCGCCTGCGATCACTTAGTAAAACGAGTGTTGGAGCTGGAAGCATCGATCCATTCGCGGCGTTGCATTGGTCCGGGTCGCGTGCGGAAGGTGGCCAGCCGCGCGCGCGTGAGGAGGCAGAGGCTGGCGCGATGATGTCACTCACGTCTGTTAATTTGCGTGCGTGCGTGCCTGCTGTGTCCCGCGACCGTGATCTGTTCCGCTCGATGAGGCCGTGCACGCAAGCCGCACCGACGCACGCCCTCCGTGAACGCCGTAGCATGCCGCTGTCGATCGCGTGCTGGCCAGCTGATGTGGCTACCTCCAATCTCTTTTTTCTTTTCCTTTTTCTTTTCTTTTTTGAGATGCTCCTCCAATCTCTGGTCCACGCAAGCTCGCGTTACACGCACTGTAGTTGTGCAGGAAAGACTCAATTCCACGGACGAATCAAACAAGGAACCTCCTCCTACTCGTAGTACTATTAATTAATTTGCATGCAGCGCGCGCAAGCCAAAGTTGACACGGAACGACCGACCGACATCTCAGGGATTTTTGTTACTCCCTCCGGTTCATATTAATTGACTCTAATATAGATGTATCTAGACACATTTTCGTTTTAGATACATCTATATTGAAATCAATTAATATGAATCGGAGGGTAGTACTATTAATACGCCTCCTTGAATCGACCGGGAAACCTTTTTTTTTGCGCCCCATCTAGCTACGCCTTGTTCGCGCACCAAGAGAAACAATTGACCAGCGAACCCGCCAGGCACCAGCCGCCTCATTCCTTCATTATTTCAAGAAACGAAATCACTCAAGCCTCACTTCTTCTGGCTCACTCCAGGCATTCTCGATCACTTCATCTCCGCCTCATTCATGGAATCCATCGCCTTGCCGGACGCTCATGAAACAGTGCTAACGACTGCACCAGCGGCTCGGGGTAGCCTTCCCTCCGCTCCTCGCCGGCTGACGCCAAAGTCACAAGTCACGCGATAGCCGACACAACCATGACCTTGTAGTATAAAAAGAGAGGGAACAAGCAAGCAAGTAGCGAGGGAAATTTTCGACCGCCCTCTCTCCTATGCGTGTTGCTAGTACTCCGCTTGTTCCATTTTCCTAGGTGTCATCTCATTAAGGTGCTTCATAGAGATTATACATCGGAGCACATACATGGATTCAGCTAGCTAATTTTGTGAACAATATTTGGGCTCTCCAGACCATGGGGTGTGTGATCCTGAGCTAGCTAACTCCTCGTCACTCTCCCAGCTCGTTTCATTTTGCCAGGTACAATGCTTCAATACATTTTTCCTTCTTCACATCTACCAGCTGCAGCTAAAAGTACCAGTACCACCTAGCCTCACCCTACTCGATTTCTATTTGCCTCGTATAACAAGTGCTAGTCCTAATGGATCAGCTCCAGATTATCTAGATTTTCTTTCTCATGTATCATCCTTTCTTCTAAGAAAGATAAACTAGTAAATACATTGTTAACCACTAAAAGTTCAAATTTGGACATAACGATTGACCTTTTTTTTGGAAATTCGCACCACAACATATAATTATATGGCATGAAATGTTTTCAAATATGGCACACATCAAGACAACAAAGCTAGCAGAGCACTTGCAGCTACACTTCACCAAGAAAACACAATCAATTCCCAGCTAGTTCCACTGTCAACAAACAAATTCACAGCAAGTTGCCACTGCTGCAGAAACACCACCGTTTCCTTTTTTTTCTTCAGCGTAAGCAGTACGTGGTGACGATGATATATATGGTGAGAAACACCACCTGGCTGCCACCACCACCAATGACAGCGGCGGCCAACTGCCCAGCGCTGATGTATAGCAAATCTCCAGGCCAGAAGAGAACACCAGCTCACCTCACTTGTCAACGCCGCCGCGTGCAATCTGCTGATTCAGGGTGGTGCCTGTGACCAAGACCATGCCGAGCTGCTTGCCGACCTACCTCCAATAGCCACAACAAGAATCCAATTGCCCTTGAAGAACACATGGTCAGTACAACAAACTCTGTTCTTATATATTATATAGCCAGAATTACAACAATAACAAAGATATGAATTTGATTTATCCAGCACCATGCACAACACAAATATTAAACAGCTAAATTGGACCATGCACAGCATGTGCATATTAACCACAAATGCAATGTAGACAATCGGTTGTTTACAATCAACAATCATGCGAATCCAAGTTTTCTGTTCCATCACCCAAATTTGGACCTAAACCAAACAACATTGCCTAGTAATTTGATCATTGATGTCATTTACTTGATTGTAAACATGGCAGGGATGTCCGGTCTATCTCCTTGGATAGGTACCTTGAAGGCTTCCATCTTGACCCGTTCACCTTGCGTGTTGTGAGGTGCTTGCACAACCTTGTTGATGAGCAGCTGAATGTACTGAGCATAATTTGGAGTCATCCTTTCATGAACAGAGCGCCTCAGTTCACAGTAGATGAGATCACAGCCATCAATGGTCTTCTGGTGCTCAGGGTGGCAGTAGTATATTAGGTTCAGATGATATGCACGGCATTCACTTGTATCTCCAGACTTGCTGATGAGATTCTCACGGAATAGCTTGGCAAGTAGAAGGTATGAGTAGTACATGCCAGAGATAGTGGGAGGGCCAGGTGTGGGTTCCAGAGGATAGCAGAAGGCAATGTCCCCTTTATTGAACCTGTTCTGAGAGTATATCTTGAAACCATGAGCACGACCACCACCAAACCCCATGGCTTCACAGAAATCAAGATAGTTGCAAGTATATTTTGCTTGTCCTGTCATCCAAGTCATAGTGCGATCTGCGTCATCATGGAAAAACACAGTGCAGTGAAATTGCCTCACAAGGATTGGACAATAGCACCCATCAGTAGGCGTCAAGCACATGAGATCAAACAACCCCATCCGCTTCAAGGTGGCAACCACAAAGCGATACTTGGTGGCTTCCTGCATTGTAAGAACATCCTTGATGGCCTTGGGCATCACAAAAGTACCATTCTTCATGCACTCTTGAGAGTTGTAGTAGTCTTCCCACAAATGCTGCTGAGTGATGGTCCAGAAGAATTTATCACCTTGAAGGTAAGTGGGTTCCGGGAATCGATAGGGGTTCTCATCTCGAAGTCTTCTCCAGGCACCAACATTTACTGTGCCAACATTGTAATGTGGCACTATCTCAGTAAGGTCATCAGCTGGTGCTGCCTGTTTATCTTTCTTCTTATTGGCAACTTTCTTGATTCTTCCTCCAGTTGAGCTGCCTGGACCAGTGTACTGAGGTGCTTTAGGAGGCACACGAGAGCTAGTACGGCATCCTGGAGGCCTCGCAGGCCTTCCTCTCTTGCCAACAGTGCCACGGTCATCACTACTCGAACCATCTGTGAATCAGCAAATAGAGTGGCGATAGCAGTGGGGTAAGTGTACATGTCATCAAAAATAGGGAGGCCAAGAGCATAGCATATATTCAAGTGTTGGGATGAAGTTACTCGAAGAACTGGGCAATCCGGCGCATAGGCCGTTCCAACCGGACGAGAGACCGGGCGAGCCGGTTTCCCATCCGGTCGACCGGGCCACGCGCCGGACCGGCCGGTTGAGTGGTCGGTTGACCGGGCCAGAGACCGAGTGCTGTCGATTTGTGATGTTTGCCCAGAAATTCAACCACAAAATTATCCAAAACTCATAAACTTGAACATATACTATAGCAGTAGAGTGGAGTATGTGCATGGTGGTGTGAAAAACACTCTAATGGCATGAGGACTTACAAACCCGAACCCTAACCCTAACCCTAAGTTTCTCCACTTTTCCTCAAGAAAAATGCAATGTGTGAGGAGGGCTTAGAGAAAGAGGGAAAAGGAGAACAATTTCCCCTTAGACATGGTCCTCCTTGCTCAAGGAAACAAGAAGAACACCTAGGTAGAGCTTGAGAGCCAAATCCCCAAGATCTCCCAAAGTAGCTTGAGAGGGACCAAATCCCTTAGTGGGGATGTTGCAAGGGTCCCGATCTATGACTTGGTGAAGTTTGAGGGGATTCTAGTGGTGGGAAGGCCCTAGGGAGAGGTGAAGATGGTGGAGGCGGCGGCCATGGTGTCTATGGTGAAAGGGGGAAGTGAGGAAGAAGATCCCCAAGGGGTAACCTCCTCCCCACTTAACCAGCCGCACGACCGGCGCACCGGCCGGTCGACCGGGCCACAGACCGGGTGACCCGGCGCTGAGGCCGGTCCGACCGGTGCCTAGGCCGGCTAGGCATTTTTTTTAAACTCAATTTGCATTGTTTTGCCTCGTTTTTGCCCCTATTCTTTGTGCAATTGTATGTGAATGCTCAGATGATGACATGTACATATAGATAGATAGACAATGATGAGATGAGCACAGACATGGGGTTGGAAACACAAAATTTTATAGGCATACCCATTGGAGTGAAAATCCAAACAAGATGTAAATAGCAACAATGGGCATGATTCGAAATATATATCAAGAATCATAAGTAATTTTGAAGTAATTTTTGTAATAAGATCATTTAGCCTTGTATAGTCAAATCAAGTTGCAATTGAGGCTTAATGAGGGGCGGGGGATTACTCCCCCTATGTGAAAGCGCAAATGTCATGAGACCTCGAAGAAACATGCTTGGGTCCATATAATGACATTGGGTCTATTTATGTTGCACACATAGGTATGCATCATACCAAGATATGGTAAGATGACTATCACCATATGTGTTGTGCCTCTAATTAAGCTAGATAGCTAGATACATGCAAGAATATAGTGCAAGAAGTTATTCAATCTAAGTTTTTAGGATCAAGAATACCAAGTTCTCCTCTCAAGTTCACAAACCGGGCTTCATCCAAAGGCTTAGTGAAAATATCCGCCAATTGGTACGTGTCCCCACATGAGCGAGATCAATGTCCCCATTGGCAACATGGTCACGTAGGAAGTGATGGCGGATGTCAATGTGTTTGATGCGACAATGTTGAACCGGGTTATTGGCGATCTTTATTGCACTTTCGTTGTCACATAGAAGAGGCACCGTACCAAGAGACACACCATAGTCTTTCAAGGTTTGCTTCATCCATAACAACTGAGTGCAACAAGATGTCGCGGATATGTATTCGGCTTCGGCGGTGGATAGAGCGGTGGAGTTTTGTTTCTTTGATTACCAACTCACCAATGACCGGCTAATAAATTGGCAAGCCCCGGAGGTAGACTTCCGGTCAACCTTATCACCGGCCCAATCGGAATCCGAGTAGCCAATAAGTTCAAAGGTTGACCCCTTTGGATACCTGATACGTCTCCAACGTATCGATAATTTCTTATGTTCCATGCTACTTTATTGATGATATCTACATGTTTTATGCACATTATATGTCATATTCGTGCATTTTCTGGAACTAACCTATTAACAAGATGCCGAAGTGCCGGTTCTCGTTTTCTCGCTGTTTTTGGTTTCGGAAATCCTAGTAACGAAATATTCTCGGAATTGGACGAAATCAACGCCCGGGTTCCTATTTTTCCACGAAGCTTCCGGAACACCCGGGAAGGACCGGAGGGGGGCACCGGGCCCCCGGACCATAGGCCGGCGCGGCCCAGGCCCTGGCCGCGCCGCCTTATGGTGTCGCCACCCCTTCGACCCTCCTGCGCCGCCTCTTCGCCTATATAAAGCCCCTGCATCGAAAACCCTTACGGAGGAAGCCACGATACGAGAAAAGTTCCAGAGCCGCCGCCATCGCGAAGCCAAGATCTGGGGGACAGGAGTCTCCGTTCCGGCACCCTGCCGGAGCGGGGAAGTGCCCCCGGAAGGCTTCTCCATCGACACCGCTGCCATCTCCACCGCCATCTTCATCACCGCTGCTGCTCCCATGAGGAGGAAGTAGTTCTCCATCGAGGCTCGGGGCTGTACCGGTAGCTATGTGGTTCATCTCTCTCCTATGTAGTTCAATACAATAATCTCATGAGCTGCCTTACATGATTGAGATTCATATGATGATGCTTGTAATCTAGATGTCATTATGCTAGTCAAGTGGGTTTTACTTATGTGATCTCCGGAGACTCCTTGTCCCACGTGTGTAAAGGTGACAGTGTGTGCACCGTGTGGGTCTCTTAGGCTATATTTCACGAAGTACTTATTCACTGTTGAAGAGCGTAGTGAAGTGCTTATTTATATCTCTTGATGATTGCAATGTGTTTGTATCACAATTTATCTATGTGCTACTCTAGTGATGTGTTATTAAAGTAGTTTTATTCCTCCTGCATGTGTGCAAAGGTGACAGTGCGTGCACCGTGTTAGTACTTGGTTTATGCTATGATCATGATCTCTTGTAGATTGCGAAGTTAACTATTGCTATGATAATATTGATGTGATCTATTCCTCCTACATATGCATGAAGGTGACAGTGTGCATGCTATGCTAGTACTTGGTTTAGTCGTTTTGATCTATCTTACACTTAAGGTTACTTAAACATGAGCATTATTGTGGAGCTTGTTAACTCCGGCATTGAGGGTTCGTGTAATCCTACGCAATGTGTTCATCATCCAACAAGAGTGTAGAGTATGCATTTATCTATTCTGTTATGTGATCAATGTTGAGAGTGTCCACTAGTGAAAGTGTAATCCCTAGGCCTTGTTCCTAAATACTACTTGCGTTACTACTGCTTGTTTATTGTTTCACTCGCGTTACTACTGCTGCAATACTACCACCATCAACTACACGCCAGCAAGCTATTTTCTGGCACCGTTGCTACTGCTCATATATATTCATACCACCTGTATTTCACTATCTCTTCGCCGAACTAGTGCACCTATTTGGTGTGTTGGGGACACAAGAGACTTCTTGCTTTGTGGTTGCAGGGTTGCATGAGAGGGATATCTTTGACCTCTTCCTCCCTGAGTTCGATAATCCTTGGGTGATCCACTTAAGGGAAACTTGCTGCTGTTCTACAAACCTCTGCACTTGGAGGCCCAACACTGTCTACAGGAAAGGAGGGGGAACGTAGACATCAAGCACTTTTCTGGCGCCGTTGCCGGGGAGGAAAGGTAAAAGGTACTCACACTCCGGACCTCGGCTACTAAGCTATTTCCGGCGCCGTTGTAAGTACTCGAAGCTATTTCCTTTAGACTCTGCAATTGCGACATTTGGTTTCTTGTTTACACTAGTTAGGCATAATGGAAAACAACAAAAATATGAGAGATCTTTATGAACTTTATCTTGAATTAGGACATGATGTGTTTGAAGAAAGAATTAAGAAACCCATGGAACTTTATATGCATGCTAATGGGAATGTTATTACTATGAATGCTTTGAACACCATTGTTGCTAATGCTATGGAAAATTCTAAGCTTGGGGAGGTCGGTTTTAATGAAAATGATCTCTTTAGCCCTCCGGGTATTGAGGAGAAAGTTTATGTTGATTATGATATGCCTCCTATTTATGATGATTATAATGATAGTAGTCTTTTGTTACCACCTGTTATGGAGGATAAATTTGATTATGATTACAATATACCTCCTATATTTGATAGCTACTTTGTTGAATTTGCTCCCACTACAATTAATAAGAATGACTATGCTTATGTTGGGAGTAGTAATTATTTTATGCATGAGACTCATGATAAGAATGCTTTATGTGATGGTTATATTGTTGAGTTTGCTCATGATGCTACTGAAAGTTATTATGAGAGAGGAAAATATGGTTGTAAAAATTTTCATGTTACTAAAATGCCTCTCTATGTGCTGAAATTTTTGAAGCTACACTTGTTTTATCTTCCTATGCTTGTTACTTTGCTCTTCATGAACTCGTTTATTTACAAGATTCCTATGCATAGGAAGCATGTTAGGCTTAAATTTGTTTTGAATTTGCCTCTTGATGCTCTCTTTTGCTTCAACTTCTATTTCTTGCGAGTGCATCATTAAAACTGCTGAGCCCATCTTAACGGCTATAAAGAAAGAACTTCTTGGGAGATAACCCATGTGTTATTTTGCTACAGTACTTTGTTTTATATTTGTGTCTTGGAAGTTGTTTACTACTGTAGCAACCTCTCCTTATCATGTTTTTGTGCCAAGTAAAGTTTCTATGTCAAAGTTGATGTTATATTTGGGATCGCTGCGCAGAAACAGCATTGCTGTCTGTCACGAATCTGGGCACAGTCCTCTGTAGAAAATTCGAAAAAAATCTGCCAATTTACGAGCGTGATCCTCAGATATGTACGCAACTTTCATTAGTTTTGAGTTTTTCCATTTGAGCAAGTCTGGTGCCATCTTAAAATTCGTCTTTACGGACTGTTCTGTTTTTGACAGATTCTGCCTTTTATTTCGCATTGCCTCTTTTGCTATGTTGGATTCATTTCTTTGATCCATTAATGTCCAGTAGCTTTATGCAATGTACAGAAGTGAAAAGAATGTTTGTGTCACCTCTGAACATGTGAATTTTTGATTATGCACTAACCCTCTAATGAGTTTGCTTGAAGTTTGGTGTGAAGGAAGTTTTCAAGGGTCAATAGAAGAGGGTGATATAATGTGATCGAGAAGAGTGAAAGGTCTAAGCTTGGGGATGCCCCGGTGGTTCATCCCTGCATATTTTAAGAAGACTCAAGCATCTAAGCTTGGGGATGCCCAAGGCATCCCCTTCTTCATCGACAACTTATCAGGTTTCTTCTAGTGAAACTATATTTTTATTCAGTCACATCCTATGTATTTTACTTGGAGCGTCTGTGTGCTTTTATTTTTGTTTTTGTTTTGTTATCTTAGTTCTCTGAATAATTTCATCCTTGTGTGGGAGAGAGACACGCTCCGCTGGTTCGTATGAACACATGTGTTCTTAGCTCATAATATTCATGGCGAAGTTTCCTCTTCGTTAAATTGTTATATGGTTGGAATTGGAAAATGCTACATGTAGTAATTGGTAAAATGTCTTGGATAATGTGATACTTGGCAATTGTTGTGCTCATGTTTAAGCTCTTGCATCATATACTTTGCACCTATTAGTGAAGAAATACATAGAGCTTGCTAAAATTTGATTTGCATATTTGGTCTCTCTAAGGTCTAGATAATTCTAGTATTGAGTTTTGAACAACAAGGAAGACGGTGTAGAGTCTTATAATGTTTACAATATGTCTTTTATGTGAGTTTTGCTGCACCGGTTCATCCTTGAGTTTGCTTCAAATAACCTTGCTAGCCTAAACCTTGTATCGAGAGGGAATACTTCTCATGCATCCAAAATCCTTGAGCCAACTACTATGCCATTTGTGTCCACCATACCTACCTACTACATGGTATTTCTCCGCCATTCCAAAGTAAATTGCTTGAGTGCTACCTTTAAAATTCCATCATTCGCCTTTGCAATATATAGCTCATGGGACAAAATAGCCTTAAAAACTATCGTAGTATTGAATATGTACTTATGCACTTTATATTTTATTAAGTTGCTTGTTGTGCGATAACCATGCTTCGGGGAACGCCATCAACTATTGTTGAATATCATGTGAGTTGCTATGCATGTCCGTCTTGTCTGAAGGTCTATCATTTTAGTGGTTGGAGCATGCAAAATTGTTAGAGAAGAACATTGGGCCGCTAACTAAAGCCATGAACCATGGTGGAAGTTTCAGTTTTGGACATATATCCTCAATCTCATATGAGAATAATAATTGTTGCTACATGCTTATGCATTTAAGAGGAGTCCATTATCTGTTGTCCATGTTGTCCCGGTATGGATGTCTAAGTTGAGAATAATCAAAAGCGAGAAATCCAAAATGCGAGCATTCTCCTTAGACCTTTGTACAGGCGGCATGGAGGTACCCCTTTGTGACACTTGGTTGAAACATGGCATGCAAAGATCCGGTAGTCCAAGCTAAGTAGGACGAGGTGCGGACACTATTAGTATACTATGCATGAGGCTTGCAACTTGTAAGATATAATTTACATAACTCATATGCTTTATTACTACCGTTGACAAAATTGTTTCATGTTTTCAAAATCAAAGCTCTAGCACAAATATAGCAATCGATGCTTTCCTCTTTGAAGGACCATTCTTTTACTTTTATGTTGAGTCAGTTCACCCATCTCCTTCCACCTTAAGAAGCAAACACTTGTGTGAACTGTGCATTGATTCCAACATACTTGCATATTGCACTTGTTATATTACTTTATGTTGACAATATCCATGAGATATACATGTTATAAGTTGAAAGCAACCGCTGAAACTTAATCTTCCATTGTGTTGCTTCAATGCCTTTACTTTAAATTATTGCTTTATGAGTTAACTCTTATGCAAGACTTATTGATGCCTGTCTTGAAGTACTATTCATGAAAAGTCTTTGCTTTATGATTCAGTTGTTTACTCATGTCATTACCATTGTTTTGATCGCTGCATTCATTACATATGTTTACAATATGATCAAGATTATGATGGCATGTCACTTCAGAAATTATCTTTGTTATCGTTTTACCTGCTCGGGACGAGCAGAACTAAGCTTGGGGATGCTGATACGTCTCCAACGTATCGATAATTTCTTATGTTCCATGCTACTTTATTGATGATATCTACATGTTTTATGCACATTATATGTCATATTCGTGCATTTTCTGGAACTAACCTATTAACAAGATGCCGAAGTGCCAGTTCCTGTTTTCTGCTGTTTTTGGTTTCAGAAATCCTAGTAACGAAATATTCTCGGAATTGGACGAAATCAACGCCCAGGTTCCTATTTTTCCACGAAGCTTCCAGAACACCCGGGAAGGACCAGAGGGGGGGCACTGGGCCCCCAGACCATAGGCCGGCGCGGCCCAGGCCCTGGCCGCGCCGCCTTATGGTGTCGCCACCCCTTCGACCCTCTGCGCCGCCTCTTCGCCTATATAAAGCCCCCGCATCGAAAACCCTTACGGAGGAAGCCACGATACGAGAAAAGTTCCGGAGCCGCCGCCATCGCGAAGCCAAGATCCGGGGGACAGGAGTCTCTGTTCCGGCACCCTGCCGGAGCGGGGAAGTGCCCCGGAAGGCTTCTCCATCGACACCGCTGCCATCTCCACCGCCATCTTCATCACCGCTGCTGCTCCCATGAGGAGGGAGTAGTTCTCCATCGAGGCTCGGGGCTGTACCGGTAGCTATGTGGTTCATCTCTCTCCTATGTAGTTCAATACAATAATCTCATGAGCTGCCTTACATGATTGAGATTCATATGATGATGCTTGTAATCTAGATGTCATTATGCTAGTCAAGTGGGTTTTACTTATGTGATCTCCGGAGACTCCTTGTCCCACGTGTGTAAAGGTGACGAGTGTGTGCACCGTGTGGGTCTCTTAGGCTATATTTCACGAAGTACTTATTCACTTGTTGAAGAGCGTAGTGAAGTGCTTATTTATATCTCTTGATGATTGCAATGTGTTTGTATCACAATTTATCTATGTGCTACTCTAGTGATGTGTTATTAAAGTAGTTTTATTCCTCCTGCATGTGTGCAAAGGTGACAGTGCGTGCACCGTGTTAGTACTTGGTTTATGCTATGATCATGATCTCTTGTAGATTGCGAAGTTAACTATTGCTATGATAATATTGATGTGATCTATTCCTCCTACATATGCATGAAGGTGACAGTGTGCATGCTATGCTAGTACTTGGTTTAGTCGTTTTGATCTATCTTACACTTAAGGTTACTTAAACATGAGCATTATTGTGGAGCTTGTTAACTCCGGCATTGAGGGTTCGTGTAATCCTACGCAATGTGTTCATCATCCAACAAGAGTGTAGAGTATGCATTTATCTATTCTGTTATGTGATCAATGTTGAGAGTGTCCACTAGTGAAAGTGTAATCCCTAGGCCTTGTTCCTAAATACTACTGCGTTACTACTGCTTGTTTACTGTTTCACTGCGTTACTACTGCTGCAATACTACCACCATCAACTACACGCCGAGCAAGCTATTTTCTGGCACCGTTGCTACTGCTCATATATATTCATACCACCTGTATTTCACTATCTCTTCGCCGAACTAGTGCACCTATTTGGTGTGTTGGGGACACAAGAGACTTCTTGCTTTGTGGTTGCAGGGTTGCATGAGAGGGATATCTTTGACCTCTTCCTCCCTGAGTTCGATAAACCTTGGGTGATCCACTTAAGGGAAACTTGCTGCTATTCTACAAACCTCTGCACTTGGAGGCCCAACACTGTCTACAGGAAAGGAGGGGGAACGTAGACATCAATACCATAGCCCGAGAGTAGGAGTAAGAACAAGGTATCTTAGAATCCGTTTGACCGCCATCAAATGGCTCTCCTTAGGAGCAGATTGAAAACGAGCACACATCCCTACACTTAGCATGATATCCGGCCTAGAGGCACAAAGGTAGAGCAAGGATCTTATCATGGAACGGTATACCTTTATATCCACATCCTTCTCACCATCACATGAGCCAAGTTGCCCCTTTACGGGCATGGGTGTCTTCATTGGACTTGCATTGGTCATGTTGAACTTCTTGAGCATGTCCTTTACATACTTTTCTTGAGAGATGAAGGTGCCTTGTGCAAGTTGCCTCACTTGGAAGCCTAGGAAAAACTTCAACTCTCCCATCATGGACATTTCAAATTTCCTAGTCATCAATAGCTCAAAAGCTTTGTTATGATTGGGGTTAGTTCCACCAAAGATAATATCATCAACATATATTTGACATATAAATAATCCACCCCCTTTAACCCTCTTGGTGAAAAGGGTGGAATCGACCGTACCCATGCAAAACCATTCTTGTAGTAGGAAATCCCTAAGGAACTCATACCAAGCACGTGGAGCTTGCTTGAGACCGTAGAGTGCCTTATGGAGTAAATACACATGGTTGGATCGGCATGGGTCTTCGAAACCCGGGGTTGAGCTACATATGCAGTTTCTTTTAGGGGACCATTCAAAAATGCACTTTTCACGTCCATTTGATATAGTTTGAAATTGTGGAAAGATGCAAATGCAAGCAAAAGACGAATAGCTTCAAGACGCGCGGGCTACCGGCGCAAAGGTATCCTCAAAATCCATACCTTCTATTTGGGCAAACCCTTGCGCCACTAACCTTGCTTTATTTCTAATGACAATGCCATTCTCATCTTGCTTGTTCTTGAATACCCATTTGGTCCCAATAACATTGATGCGATGATCCTTGGGTCTCTCAACTAGAGACCATACTTCATTACGAGTGAAACACTCTAATTCTTCTTGCATGACAATTACCCAATCCGGATCAACCAAGGCTTCATGTACCTTGAGTGGATCAAAACTAGACACAAAAGCATGATGTTGACAATAAGTGATAAGTAATGCATGGTGTCTACGAGTTACCACTCCTTTTGAGATGCTACCAAGGACTTGATCTACTTTCATGTCACTTTCCCTTGTAGCAGCCTTGATCTTCCGAATGGTTCCTTCATGATCAATGAATTCATCTCTTGCTAATACACGATCATGAGGGACAACTTGAGCTTGAACATGAGTTGAGGATGTTTCGTGATCATCATCATGGTCTTGCTCAGTGGGTTGAGGGTTTTCTTCTTGTTCTTCGGAATGTGGCTCATCTTGAGTAGAGGATAAATCTTGAGTTGCACTTGATGGCTCAGCTTGAGTTTAGCTAGGCTCTACTTGGGCTGAACTTGATACTTCTATTCCATCATCTTGATCATCATTATGAACTTCTATGGGCCGGATGTGTCCAATGCCCATACGCTTGATGGCACTAGAAGGATCATCATCATTACCCGCAACACATGGAACAACTTGCTCCACTTGGGAGCCATTATCCTTTAAGAAAACCACGTCACAAGATACTTCAATAGCCCCGATGGACTTTTTGTAGTATCTATAGGCGTGGGAGTTCTCCGCATATCCAACAAATGTGCCCTCCATGGTTCTAGTTTCAAATTTACCAAGCTTCCCTTTATTGTTCTTAACAAGACATTTGCATCAAAAGACACGAATGTACATGACATTAGGCTTGTTACATGTGAGAAGATCGTATGGTGTTTTGTTGTGGAGGGGCGGAGGAAGAGCCGGTTGGAGTAGTGGACAGCTGTAGAGATGGCTTCTCCCCAAAAGTTGTGAGGTGAGTTGAATTCACTCAACATGGTTCTTGCCATCTCAATGATAGTCCGGTTCTTCCTTTCAACAACACCATTTTGTTGAGGGGTGTATGGAGCTGAAAACTCATGCTTGATGCCCTCATCATCAACAAATTCTTGCATAGCGTAGTTCTTGAACTCGGTGCCATTGTCGGTCCTTATTGCCTTGATCTCAGATTCATACATCCGTTGAGCCTTCTTGGCAAAGGTAATGAACTCTCTATGGGTCTCATCCTTAGACTTGAGGAGAAAGACCCAAGAGTATCTTGAGTAATCATCGACAATGACAAGTCCGTACTTGCTTCCACCAAAAGTATCATAATGTGATGGCCCAAAGAGATCAAAATGAAGGAGCTCCAAAGGCCTAGATGTGGTGATGATGCTCTTGATAGGATGTCTCTTCTTGAGTTGTTTTCCGGCTACACATGCACTGCATACACGATATTTCTCAAAACAAATGCCGGTTGGTCCAACAATGTGCTCACCCTTTAGGAGTTGTTTAAGATTTCTCATGTTAACATGACCAAGGCGGCGATGCCACAACCAACCTTCGTCATGCTTGGCCGCCATTAGACACGTGGAGGGAGAGGGGCTCTCTTTCGAGAGGTCAACCACGTAAAGGTTGTTCTCCACATATCTAACAAGGACCAATTTGAGATTGTCACTCCTAAAGAATTGCACTTAATACTTAGTAAAATATGAATTATAACCGGCATCGGCAAGATGATATATAGAAAGCAAGTTATAACCAAGGGATTCAACAAGCATGACCGTCTCAAGGCACAAGTCCTTAGAGATTGCCACCTTGCCATACCCAAGTACCTTTCCCTTTGAGTTGTCACCAAAGGTGATGCTTGACTTCTTGTTAATATCTTCAATGAATTGGTCAAGCACACCTCTTCCTCCGGTCATATGATTGGTGCATCCACTATCAAACACCCATTTTGGACCACCGGAGAAATACCCCTACAAAATCAAGTAGAGGATTTAGAAACCTATTGATTAATGGGTTCCCTAGTCATGGCAACAAGATCTTTTGGTACCCAAATCGAGTACCCTCTATAAGAATAGCCATTACGAGGTCCTACATAGTTAGCATAAACATCACCATAATAATCAATAAATAAAGCATAGTGATTGTTTGGCCCCGTGCGGTCACAACTAGTGGCTTTGCCCTTTGAGGCTTTGCCATTATTAGTGACCTTCTTGTTCTTTTCTTGAGCGGGCTTCTCCTTCTTGTAGTTGTTCTTCTTGTAGGGCTTGGGAACATACCCAAGTCCATGCTTTTGATTGTTTGACCTTTGCTTACTCAAGAGGTCATCCAATCCCATCTTATTCTTGGTTGTGGTGAACTTGGCAAGTTCTTTATTCAACCTAGCATTATCCTCAAGAGTAGTTGCTTGCTCACAAGCCGATTCATTAGGATAATAGTTGAGACCATATTTGGTTAACAAATATTCAAGATATGTATTGGTCTCAACATGCAAAGATAGTTCCTCTTGCAAACGAACATGTTCCTCAACAAGTTTAGCATGCTCACTAGTGAATGAGGTAGAGGAACTAGCAACATTTTTATCAATAATGGGATCATTCATTGATTCAAGAGCCTTCTTGTAGGTTTCTTGGAGTAGGTCATGGCTCTCTCCAAGTTTCTTGAGCTCATCCTTAGCAAGCTTGTTAGCTCTTTCAAGGTGGTCAAGATCCCTAGTGAGAGAGGCATGAGAAACTTCAAGCTCCTCCTTTGAGGCATTGAGCTCTTGGGTCAATGATTGAGCCCTTTCAATAGTTTCAAGATCCTTAACTTTATCTAGTTCATAAGTTTCAATTTGTTGCTTAAGGCCTTGATCGAGATATACACCTTTCGATTTTTAGCTCTTGTCTTAGGAGATTGAATCTCCATTCCTTATCATTCAAATGATATTCTAATTCCTCAATGGAATCGTCCTTTTCTTTGAGGGAGTCCATCAAGAAATCAAACTTGACAAGAGCTTCACCACGAAGGGTGCATCTAACTTTGTAAAGTTCCTTAAGCATGGCTAATTCTTCTTGATTTTCAGATTCATCATCAAGAGCACTAGTTAGAGAAGGCGGGGATTCCATTACCTTAGTTTCTCTTGCCATTAGACAAGAGCCAACGATCGTAGAGGGGAGAGAATCATCGGAGTCATCATCTTGAGTCATTCTTGCCATGAAGGAAGAACCGACATCATTCTCCGTGGAGTAGTCCTTGGAGTAATCATATGTGAAGAGTGACCCGGGCTTGGAGAAAGCCAAACCGGCCACTCCAGCCTCCTTCTCCTCATCTTCCTCTTCTTCATCAGAGATGTACTCGGCCCCAATAAAGGCTCTACCCTTGTTCTTCTTGTATCGATCGTTGATAGGGTTTGGCTTCAATCTTGGCTTGACCCCTTTTACAAACTTTGGCTTGTCTACCCTTTTCTCGTAAGGGCACTCATTTGCAAAGTGACCATCTTCATCACAGTTGTAGCAGGTTCTCTTCTTCTTCTCATTGAGGAGCATTGGAAACTTTGCCTTGTACTTTTTGGCAAAGAAAGCAAAGTCTGTCGCGATGTCACTAGTTGAAGTCATCTCTTCATCTTCTTCAATTTCACAGACTTCTTCTCTTCCATGGTCAGCTCTAGCTTTGAGAGCAAGGTTGTGTGATGCTTCATGGTTGTGTGAGGCTTCATCAACACAGTTCATCGCCATGAGCCTCTTTCCTGTCTTAGCCAACGGTGCGTAGCGCCCACTCCACTTTCACCGCTTCTTCCTTGTTGGCTCTGCCTCTAGAGAACATCGACTAACACTTAGGAAACCCATTACGGGGTAATCTTCAAAGGGATTGGGTGAAATCCCTACCTTCACGCAATCCTCTCAAACCGCATAAACCATGATCCCCAATCCGCTGGGTAGACTAGTGTACTGCATATTGGAGCAAATACAGTAGTCCGGAGTTTGAGAAAAAATGGGAATCAAACTAGGCTAATACATTAGAACCGAACATTCTTGTAGAAACAAGTGGGGATTTAGGGAAATGATCCCCATAATCCTTAGAAATACACTAGTACTAGCAAAGAAGACCTTACTACTTCTTACGTTTTCCACCTTTTCTTCCCTTGCCGCCAAAGCAAAGACAAGTACAAGCGACGAATTATTTCCATTATTGAGTATACGGTATATGTAACTGGTACAGGGGTACTGCACAGCGACAGGGAGGCACAGGTAAAGAAAGCGATGCGAGCTACATATCGACGTCACGATGTGCTAGCTTGCTCTTAAACATATGCATATGCATGCACGCATGGAAATCAAGTCGCGTCCTAGCTAGCTACCCGATGACGGGGGTCTGGGCGACGATGCCGCTGTTGTCGATGAAGACGCGGACGCGCTCCGCGTTGTAGCCCGGCGGGAGCGGTGCGCCGGGCGGCAGCACCTCGACGGCGACGTCGGGCCTTTCGTGGGCGATCTCCGTTGCCGCCAGCGTCGCCAGGATGCCCACCAGCTCCGGCCACGAAGACTTGGCGCTGCTCATCTCCACAAGATTAAGTTAGTACGAGAACTGAACCCAGAAAATTGGTGGGGAGTTACTACAGACATAAACTTTGGAATTTATAGAAGGACGCATATGGGGAGAGTTTTGCCTAGCTGCACAGCGGCAGACAAGATGGCGATCGAGACGGAGGCATCGGAGGAGCGTTTTGGCTTACTGTCTAGTGTCCAGTAGACCAGTACTCCGGTTCATCAGGCCGTGGTTGGTCAGTTAACACAATCGTAGGACATAATCTTTGTATTGATGTTATGCGATTAATAAAGTGCTGTGTTCTGTCAAAAAACACAATCGTAGGACAAAAACATCATAAGAGGGACCGTATTGCGGCGTTGCATTATTTGCATATACGTTATATGGCTGCGGAAACAAGAGCCATAAATAAACATGGATGGGCGCTGCTTCTCAGAAGTGACGTTCTTTGCATTACACTAGATATGCATGCTCGATCGAACCTGCAAAACAATTAATTCCTCTATTTACACTCCACGGCGTAGTTCACTCTTCTAGTTCAATTTTACGCCCATAATAATGATACCGGTTAGGTTATGATATACACTGACCAACTGAATAAAAATCTTATTATAATTCAAAATTTATTTCGTAAATTATATTATACATTTAGGGTCAAAGTTCAAACTTGAAGGGTCAAACAAGTCATGTGCTTTCAAATGGAGTAACCGGATATTTTTCCAGGTCCACAAGTACCTCTTTAATACCATGTATATGCTTCACATAAATTGCATATAATAATCAGTGCCACCGAGATGCGGCTGCTGTCGATAAATGAGGTGCTTGTGAATGACTCATACTGCCTTGTCGCATATAAATGTTTTTGGAAAAGAGAATACATTAATATCATGAAGATACCAATTACACCCAATATTTGCACCAGCAAGATATCTAGAGACATCAAAGATGCAGACAACCAGTAAAAAATGTAAAGATAAATAAAAATAAAGATCCGTCACAGTGATGAAACACTCGCAACAATAACACTCTAACCACCACTGAAGATAACACCCTAGCAACAAAAAAAGTTCTCCAAAACCAACGTCTCCAGGAAGGAAACAATGAACAAGCGTTATCACCGCTCGAACGAGGATCTTGGGTTTTCACTCTGGGAGGAAGTCCAAGTTTCCAAAATAATGCCTTCGGCAAGACCACACAACAAATAAATCCCAAAACTTGGGTTTTCACCCTGAAAGCCGTGACTTGGCAGTCGAAGAGCACCACTGAAAATGCAGTTCACCTTTGCTGCAACCCCCTCTTGCCAAGTGTGCTGCAAGTCGACAACACCTGACAGTCTAACACACCAGAAGAACATGCGCCGCATAGTGTTCCTCGCAACCAATACACCTCTCCGTCATTATAAAACCCCGATCGCAGCTTCTATGACTTTCTCCACAACTGCCAATTTTATGAAAATCTATATTTGGACATGTCCCATGACAGTGAAAAGAAAGCGAAGCTTCACGCTATGCCCTCGTGAAGCCTACAACTTCCGACCAATATTTTGAATATGTTTGGAATTGGTCAATGGAGATTGGACTTTTGTTTGGCACGTTGAATTTTTTGCTTAGTTGAAGAAGAGAAAATGAATAAAAATAAGGATGTCTTCCATTAGCTAAAGGATCATAATAACTATTGAAATAAGAGAACACTACGATTTTCCCATTAATTATACCATTTGCCTTCCCTTAGCCACAAAATTTGCTACTAAAAAAATTCTTACTAAAAATAAGTACATACATATTTATTGACTTCTTTACATGACCTAGACTACTATAAGAGAAGACGCGTCTTCCCTACTATTGTACATGCTCATAGTCCATGCAGAAGCTATGGGTTATCCTTCTTTGAGAGAAAATTTATAAAGTGAGCGGACTATTGTATTGTGGATGGAAGCTGCTTCTTAAAAACAAGTCGATATCAGTGTGTACATACATCCACACTCACAATAGTTTTCATAAATAGTATGCGTAATCGTCCATCTTTAAATTAATAAAGCCACAAACAACCATCGAATTATAATGTGCTGAGAAATCAGCTAAAAAATAGAACAAGCCAAAGAAATAAAACAAGGCACACCGCTTGAGAGCTCAGGCCAGCTGCAACGGATACTGAATGAAGGTGAATGTAGAAACCAAAAGATGAAGAAGATGCCGCTGAAGGGATCATGCCACCATCTAGCAGAGAGAAAGGTTCATGTTGTCAACGCACCACCTGTATCCACTTCCGTAGAGGGACCCTTCCCCTTGCTTTGGCTTGAAGAGCGATGTACCACCGGAAGTTGGAAAAGCTCACCCTATCGCATTGAATGATAGAAGACAAAGAGGATGCCAAGCAAAGAGACTAGAAGAACACGACAGCTAGAGCCGAGCCCACATCGAGAGTAACACCAATCACTCCTCCAACCAATCACACCTAAACTAGTTGTAGGCAGTAGGCTCCTAAAACGACGCCTCTAGGAAAGAAACAAAGCCAAGACATCGTCGCCTCCTTGATCAGGAAAGATCAAGGTTTTCACCCCGAGCCTACGAACAAAGTGATATGACCCACGACGACGCCTCCAGGGAAGAAAACGGTGCTAGAAAGCATCGCCGTCGCCGGCATCGGCAAACGCCGGTCAAGACTTACGCCTAGGTACACTGACCATCGTCCGGCGATCATAGCAAAGCGGTCGCACCAGGTGATTAGGAGAGGTGAACCACCTAGATCTAGTCGATAGCAAGGCTCACAACCACGTCCGACCCACGCCGGTCACCTTACCATCCTCATGGTCAAGATGGCCAGACCAGTACCGCGCCATGTGGAATACGTCGCCAGGTGACCACCGCACCCACCGTATAGGGCCGCCTCCCGAAGGAGACCATGGCAGCCCACAAGGCAGAGTACATACTTCAACAAGAAATATTTGAAGCAACACATCAGGAGAGAAGCCAACACGCAGCGAACGAGCTCTGACCAACATCGTCATCAGCCAGCAACCAGTCAGGATCCCCGCTTGCACATGAAGTTGTCGTGGCGACGCTTAGCTTGGCAGATTCGAACCCTATCAGATCTGTGCGGAGTGGGGGGGGGGGATTTGAGCAACCACCTGACTCCAGAAGAGGACCCTTGCAACGACGCTAGATCCGTGTCGCTACGGTGACCCATAGCTACCCCAGAATCCTCGAGAGCAGTTGCACCATGCCGTGGAGCCACAAGAGATCTGCAAGCAAGATGGGAGGGGGAGAGGGGGTGAATGAAGGAAGCGATGAAGAGGAGCGACTAGAATCCCCACTGTCAGCGACGACGACGACAACAACAAGGGAAAGGGAGCTATGGAAGAGGGGTGCTACACTAGGGTTTCGGTCGCCCCCGGGTTGCACTTACGGGAGCGACACGAGAGAAAGGAGTGTCGAGCTGAAAACTGATTAATCTCAACACCCACAACATTATTAGTCAAGCTAAGTATACACCGGTAAGTACTGTTGATTAGATCTAATTCCCCTTTAGGTTTGGAAACTAGGAACAAGACCAGCGATAAGGAGCTGCACTAGTTAGAACCACTCTTTGGTGAGAAAATTACGGAATTCGCTCCGTTCTCATTTCCTCTAAAGTTTTTTTTTTTTTGAGAAACTCAATACAAACGTAGACGCTCACATACACGCGCATACACTCATCCCTATGAACGCACACGCACTACCTACCCCTATGAGCACCTCCGGAAGACTGAGCCGGCGGATTGGATCTTGAAATTGACGAAGTCACCATATGCTTCTCCCTGTCGACGGGAACGTCGTCGCCTCCCACTGAATGAATATTTCGTATTTTATAAGACACACAGATGTCAAACCTGGGGTTTGATCTCTGGTGGGTTGAGGGTACAACCACCCTCCTAAACATCCAACCTCAGGTTGGTTGTCCTCTTAAGTTTAATTTATCGATCTATACTTCGTTGGTTAAAGAGGCCATATGAATTATTTTAATGCAGATGCTGACGATAGAAAAAAATGGAGAGAAATAATAAGATATACACGCCAATTGTTAGGATCTCAGTTCTGGCTTACTGCTCAAAACTTTGATTGAGTTGTCGGCTAGCGGTGGTAGTATAGCTATATTTGCAATTTTCAACTTGCTAAAAAATAGAATAACATATGCTGTTTTGCTTATCACTTCAATGTTTGCATCATTTATATTTTCATAAAATGTTAGACATAACTCTGAAGTCATGTGGCATCGTGCCTTCGGCGTAGCCAGTGACATTACATGGGCCTGCGGATCCATACGACACAAACTGTGCTTGATCAAATTGAAATCGGCTGATCATGCTCATGAGTTATCGTCGCCTTACCAGGTTCCATAGAATGCTTGGCATAATTAGCTCATTGTAAAACCTATGTTCATATGCTATTTTACTTTAGACTTGATATCTGGATACTGCTACCGATGATTGTCATGGCTCGTACCCCTATACCCAAATCCTGGCTGGTGTCATGACTCATGACATCATAGAGTAGTATCATAGTTTTCCTAATTTAATTGATTTGTAGAATTCCAATACAAATTTATGTACAAGATTTATTTGATACTAACTTGTCTCGTGATGTGCGCTATGATACAGTATCTACCTATGATACTCTAATCTCCTCTCTCAACCATAATTACCTGCCACATCAGCATTTTTGGTGGGGCTAGAATGCATGATACTAGCTAAGATACTACTACTATGGCTAGCCTCAGACGGTCAAATGGATGATACCGGCCGGTGCCTTGATTTTCTTGATGAGGTCATTGCGCAGATGGAAGGGGCTTTAAAGACTATAAGATCAGCATTCGACGGGGAGAATATTTTCTTCATGGTTTACTTATGATTGATCCTTGTGCGAATAAAATATTTGTTCTGATTTAATTTGTGGTTGTGCAATTTCTACATGCCATTGGTTTGATCGTAGTCTCAATACCGAATAACTTTATTGCTTATCCAGGATACACCACACAGGTAGAGGTACCCATTAGTCAATCAACCAGGGAGAAATCGATCACGTGACTATAATTTGCATTACACGCACTCAGGCATTCATTCGTGATCGTGGCTAGCTAGCTATAAGGCTAGCCGATGACGGGGGTCTTGGAGACGGCGCCGAGCGCGTCGATGAAGACGCGAACGCGCCCCGGGTTGGAACCGGGGAGAAGCTGGGTGCCCGGTGGGAGCACCTCCACGGCGAGGTCAGGCCTGTCCGTCATGATCTTCATCACCGCCGGCGTCGCAGCCATGCCCACCACTTCTGGCCACGATGTCTTGCGCTGAGACTGGGGAGCCGCCATTGTTCTCGATCGCAAGCTTAATCCCGATCTGCAGCTACCGGATATTGAAGCTCTCGATCAAAACAATTTGCAAAGATTTTGATGGATGCATGTACCCCACTTGGATCTTTCACTATACTTATAGGTCTTGCAGATCGTTGGTTTTGCC
This sequence comes from Lolium rigidum, assembly GCF_022539505.1. Lineage (NCBI taxonomy): Eukaryota > Viridiplantae > Streptophyta > Magnoliopsida > Poales > Poaceae > Lolium > Lolium rigidum. The sequence continues at coordinate 43,821,871 of NC_061509.1, forward strand.
GGACTTTTTTTGGCCCCTACGTAGTTGTTTGCTAGGCAAACTTACGGGTTTGAAAAATTCAAACAATCAATAAGAGTGACCACAGACACCTGTCCTCCAAAGTAATCCGCATATTCTTTTGGCCTAGCTTCTCTTTCTATCGGTAGGTTATCTGTCATATTTTCGACTCTTGCAACTAACAGCCGGTTTAACAATTACAAAATATATTCTATATACTAAATTGTGTGAAGCTTTGCTATTTGTTACCATCAAGCGACAAGTTTTTTTTTTGGTTCCATGATGAAATCAGAGGCGGAAAATGACATTGGAAGCCGAGTTTTGAAGACTAGTACTGGTGGTTCAAGGCTTTGTGTCGATGGTGAACTTGCTTGGTGTTTTGGGCTGCATAGCAACAACATGCGAGTGGGGGCGTCAGCAGAGGAAAAGTCCAATATCCTACCTATTAGGGTGAAAATTTAAGGTCTTGTATTAACTGGTTGTGCCTGACAATGATTTTATTGAAGACATTGTTCTTGAGAACGGAGACTTTCTTCAGGTGAAAACCTAAATCCATGATTAGAAGATGACAGCAATTTTGTATTGTTTGCTTTTTGAAGACGTCGCTTTTAGAGAACTTAGAGCATCTCCAGCCGCGTCCCCCAAAGCGTCCCCCAAACCGCGCCGGATTGAGCGTTTGGGGGACGTGTTTTGTTCGTGCCGCGTTTGGGGGACGTCGCTCCCCAGCCGCGTCCCCCAAACGCCGCCCCCCAACATTTAAAATAATTTTTCTTGGCATTTTTATTTCAATTTCCACAAACTAATACATAATTGGGAACGTGGTTTACACAAAGACATAGTTAGGAACATGGTTTTCCACAAACTAATACATAGTTTGAACCATGGTGGACACAAATATAAAATATTGCAAAAAAACTAAACCTAACTAGGCCGTGCATCGGCGGTTTCCTGTGTTCGCTGCGAAGAAACAACACTCCAGGGCACACCCAGTCACCTAAACTGGAAAATCCAGCGGGAGGATGGTGCCCTTGTTGGTTCTACCGATGAGGCGAACAGGCAGAAACCTCCGTGCACGTATTCGCTGCGAAGAAACAACACTCAGTCGTCCTCCGAGTCGGTGCTGTCGTCGTGGGAGTCCCTGTCGACGTGGTAGTCCCGGCGGCAGCGACTCTCGTCGAAGACCTTGATGCTCATGTCCCTGTTGCCGAAGTAGGAGAACACGAGGATGAAGCCGGCTTGGAGGCTGTGGTGGCGCGCGAACTTCTCCCAGCCGATGTTGAGGTACATCTTGCCGCGCGCGTCGTAGATCGCGTCGACGATCCACCGGCAGTAGCCGCACGAATGCTCCCGCAGATGCATCGTGCGCGGGCGTACGCCGCCGACGTACTCGGCGAAGGAGTCCGGCAGCCTCTGGATGCCGCGCGGGTCGCCCTTGAGGACGTGGACGAACTCGAACAGGACGTCCGGCTCCGCGTCCATCTCCGACGATGAAGACGACGGCGCGGGAGGCGACGGCGAGCGTTCAGCTATGCCGCGGCCACGACCACGACCACGACCACGGCCGCGGCCGCGGCCGCGAGGTCGGCCTCCGCCTCTACCAGACATGGCGGCGAGTCTTGTTGAGAGATGGTGGCGGCTAGGGTTTGGGAGAGAGGCGCTAGGGTTTGTGTGTGAGAGGGACGATGAGAGGCGCCCCTTTTTATAGGCCGGAGGGAGGCGGAGGAGCGGTGGCGCTCATTAACGCCGGCACGCAGAGCTAGGCGCGACGGGACGCGTCGCTGCGCCCTCTGCGGGAACTGCACCGTTGCTGCGCGCCAATAACTTCCGTCGCGAGGTAGGCGACGGTTAGGTTTAAATTAATTGTGCCGCTGACGGGTCGGCCCCGCCACTCCCCGCCTCGCTTTCGTTGTGTCCGGCGTCCCCGGAGCGTCCCCTGTGGGACGGGGACGGGCTCGGGGCGCCGGACACCGTATCGGGCGCGCCGGACAAAAAAGGGCTTTGGGGGACGCGGCTGGAACGCTTTTTTGGTCCGGCGCGCCCCAAATCCCTTTGGGGGACGATTTGGAGGACGCGACTGGAGATGCTCTTAAACTTCACGTGTTGTTATGGTGGTGTTTGTCTTGTTGTTATAAGGATTTGAACACTACACATGCACATTTCCTTTTTTAGCTCTTTCTTTTTTTCGGTTGTATGCATCCGGACTATCAATATGATATGACGTTGTAGAAGCTAGGTATAATTGGTACCTTCACGATATTAATATGTTTTTTTATTGAAAAACTAAGTTGGGGGGGGGGGGTTCCTCTGATTTTTGGGATGTCTACGATTTTTCTAGTTCGTACCAACCTATCCTAACAGCCTGGTTTGTCTCGTTATCAACGTTTTGATTTTTTCATTTTGGCCCCTTACTTGTAGAGTTCTCCTGAGTCACGACCCCAGGTTATCGACAAGTGAGTTTTTCTTTGTCCAAAGTTCGCATGTGTAGTCTGCTTGAGATTTCGTTTTTCTCTGTCTCTGGCACGTTCGTCTCTCTAAAATCTTCACCTCGTATCTCTCAATCTTATCTCCTCCACATCAACTGGCCGCTCCCTACCCAGCTTCATCCCTCCACTGAGCCCCCCTTACCACTTGATGACAATGTTGATGATGGCATCATTTGGAGGCTAACGACGAATAGGAAATATTAACCTTATGAGATGCAATTCTTGTGCTCTATCTCATCAATCAAACAAGGACAAGACGGCAAGGACGGCTCCCCCCACACGCACACACAACCCAAACCCCAAAAGTAAAGTTCGTTGCGCCTAGTGCCACCTAGAATAAAATTTGGAGGGCAGATAGATTTGAAAAACGTGGGTGGCTAAATTGTGTCCTTTGTCCGCTTTGAAAGCAAATTACGGAGTCGGTGACACTCCATTGCCGATACACAACCGTTTTGGAAATACAGGAGTGGATGGCCATCCATTTTACTCACCCTCAACAATGGTGCGATATGGCATCACTCGATTCCAATTTGGTCGAAGATGATGAGAGTGGGTGTTATCCCTGGGCGCAAGGGGTTGAACTCCCTCACCTTCCTCATATCATGGCAGATTTGAAATAAGGGCAACACACGGGTCTTTAATAAAAATCATATACCACCTTTTGTGTGACTAGATAAAATTAAGAATGAAGCCCTCTTGTGGGTCATTGCGGGTGCTAAGCGACTGGGAGAAATGATACCGAGAGAGTAGACTTTTGTAATAAGCATTTCGACATTCTTGTCGAACTAATTCTTAATTAATAGATTGAGTTGCTCCATTTTTAAAAGAAAGATGACCAGCGGCTAGAACGCCCTTCGGTTCCATTCATACAAGGCATTTGCTCCAATACAACCCCCTCCCCTAAACTAAGAGAAAACTTAAATACAAGGACGTTTGAGATCTCGTGATACCCCTTTGTTATTAGTCCGAAACGGGTATGTGTAGCCCTGTTCAAAACCTGTATGGTCCAACTAAATTGTAGGAATATGTTGGACACATATGTATATGATTATGTAGATGCACTGATCATTGGTGGCAACTCTTCAGTGCAGTGGCCGTCGTTGATGCTAGGTGGGAGGGACGGCAAGGCGCTGTTGGCCAACAATGAGGCACTGTGAGGCAACGGTGGGCGACACGAGCCTCAACAATGTCTCTTAGATGAGTGAGGGCAGGGTTGGGGCGGCATGGGTCGGACAGTCCGCCCCAGACAGTCCGGGGCAGTTTGGCGGACTGTCCGTTGCGTTGGCAACGAGACTAGGCAGAGATGCCTTCGGTTCCCGTGGCACGGGAGTCAATATTCGGACAGGTGGTCGGAGCCAATCATAGGCACCGCCTCTTAGTAAATTTAAACACTGTATCCACGGTTCCAGATCGATGTCAACCATTTGACATTTTTAAAGTAACATGGATCAGTCCCCGGCTCCTTTTTCATTGAAAAAGAAACCACAACGTTCATACGGATTTAACAAGAGCAAAGAAAAAGGAGCAGCAGCAGCAGCAGATCTCATATCAAGCTGAAGCATTCCGAGAGGAAATCTAGTCAAAGGAAGGACATTTCAATCTGGTTCTAGCTCCAGGGTGCCCTGATCTTTGTCAGTAGACAGTGCTTGAAGCGATGCACTAGAGGCCACCTCCCAATCTTTAAATGGCACCCTCCAGTCCCTCCGATAAATCAGGATTTGCTGCCAAACCTGTTTCAAATTGAGCATTTCTATTGTTCCAAATGGCCCAAAAGATAGCAGAAGAAACAATATTAAGCTGCAAGTGTGTTTTGTTACACAACCATTTAAAAACTAAAGACATAAAATCATTGATCATCACATCAAAGATAGCACACCTCCTTCCAAATTAATTGAAACACTAGGCAATCAAAGAATGTGTGTCGCAGATTCTATTTCACTACAAAGACTACACTCTAATGGTTTTGGGATCCCTCTTCTTCTCAGATTATCCCTAGTCATGATTTTATTTCGAGAAAGAAGCTAAAAAAAAATCTGAATTCTAAGGAATATTTTTAGTTCAATCATTTGAAATGAAGCCATTGCTTAGTCTGCTCGAGCACAGATCGTCCAGATTTGGTGACCACAGCAGGGGAAGTCAATTGTAGGGTACGGTAGATGTGGCGCGAGATAATTGATCACCTCCTCTAACGATAGCTCAACTACTTCAAGACCTCACAAAGTTGCACCCACTAATATATACTAAGTTATCACGTGAAAGGTGCCGTCACCAAAATTATTGGGAAAATTATTGCATATATACTGTAGTACTGTACAAATTGCTGCATCAATCAGTGGAACTGCTCCCAATTCTCCAGCTTTCCTCCTCCACTCTCGATTCTTCCTGCTACAACCACCTCAAAAGATCACAAAAAAAGTGTAGTTTTGTATCTAGAAGATCTGCGTCTGCAGCAGGCATCCATGGCTACTACCAGAGATGAGGCGCAGCAGCAACCCCTACACATGCTCTTCCTCCCGTACTTCGCTCTGGGACACCTCATTCCGGTCACCGACATGGCCGGCCTATTCGCTGCCCGCGGCGCCAGGTGCACCATCCTCACCACGCCTGTCAACGCCGACATCATCCGTCCGGCCGTCGACCGCGCCAACGCCGCCAATCTCCACGGCGCAATCGTCATCTCCATCCTGCCTTTCCCCGACGTCGGTCTCCCGCCGGGCATGGAGAACCTCAAGTCCGTCACCCCATCCCACGGAGCAGAGTACCATGTCAAGTTTGTCCAAGCCACGCAGCTTCTCCGCGAGCCCTTCGACCGGTTCCTGGCCACCACCCGCCCCCATGTGGACGCCGTCGTGTCCGACAGCTTCTTCGCCTGGTCCACGGACTCCGCCGCGGCGCACGGCGTCCCGCGGCTCGTGTTCCTCGGCAGCAGCGTGTTCGCCCGGTCATGCAGCGAGACCATGCTGCGCAACAACCCGCTGCAGACGGTGAATTGCCCCGACGATCCTGAAGCCCTGGTTTTGCTGCCGGGGCTGCCGCACCGTGTGGAGCTGAGGCGGAGCCAGATGCTGGACCCCGGGACGCGGCCGCTGGAGTGGGCGTTCTACCAGAGCAGCAACGCCGCCGACCAGAGGTGCTTCGGCGAAGTGTTCAACAGCTTCCATGAGCTGGAGCCCGATTACGTGGATCACTTCCACGCGACGCTCGGCCGCCGCGCGTGGCTCGTCGGGCCGGTCGCGCTAGCCACCGAGGACATGGCTCCTGCGAGAGGCAGAGGTAGTCCTTCCAACGCGTACTCGCCCGACGTGGCGGCTGAATGCTTGCAGTGGCTAAACACGAAGCCGGCCGGCTCGGTGGTGTACGTCTCCTTCGGCACGCTCACCAGCTTCTCCCTTGCTGAGCATCGCGAGATCGCCCGTGGCCTCGACCTCTCCGGCAAGAACTTCGTATGGGTGCTGAGTGGCAGCGACGACGACCGGTCGGAGTGGATGCCTGAAGGCTTCGCCGAGCTGACCGGCAACAATGACCGCGGCTTTCTCGTACAAGGGTGGGCGCCGCAGACGCTCATCCCGAGCCAGCCGGCGCTGGGTGGTTTCCTGACGCACTGCGGGTGGAACTCGGTGCTGGAGGCCGTGAGCGCCGGCGTGCCGATGGTGACATGGCCGCGGTACGCCGACCAGTTCTACAACGAGAAGCTCGTCGTGGAAGTGCTCAAAGTGGGCGTCAGCGTCGGTGCCAAGGACTATGCGTCGTGTATGGAGACCCATGAGGTGATCTCCGGCGAGGTGATCGCTGGATCCATCACCAGATTGATGGAAGAGAGTTTGGAGAGCGACAACATACGGAAGAAGGCTGAGGAGCTCCGTGTGAAGGCAAGGACCGCGGTGGAGACAGGTGGAGGTTCCTACAATGATGTTGGGCGGCTGATGGACGAGTTGATGGCTGGTCGGAGTGCTGTCAAAGTGGGAGAAGAGATGATTCGGGCAGTCAATGGATTTTGATACGAGTTGTTGGCTACTTTGCAGATAATTTGGCTTTGTGCGTCATATATATGAACAGGCCAGGTTTGAATTCTTGCGGCTTGTATCGCCTCCACGTGAACTTCAAAGTTTAATTCATATAAGAAGCCGTTTGGTATTCATATTTGGGCCTAGAATCCTGGAATTTATTTGGAATTACATAGGTGGGTTATTTGGTTGCCACAGAATTGGACCGTCATTTCATAGAAAATCCAGCAAAATAATGTCATGGGTAAACACGATTCCGAGCTGAGACCTGTCATTTGCGTTTCTCTATGGAAGCCATTTACAAATTTAATATTAAATTTTAATGTCATTTGCAATTCCTGTGGCAACCAAACAAGTATTCAATACTGGAATTACAATGTAAATAAAATGAATATATGTATCACTAGTAGGAAAAGCCTCATCAGTGACGCACCAAAAATGGATTCTGTGGCGCATGGGAGGTGCGCCACAGAAACGTCGCCACAAAAATAAGGTTGTTTCTATGGCGCACCTTCCCGTGCGCCACAGAATTAAGGTTTCTGTGGCGCACGTGTTCCTAGGTGCGCCACAGAAAAGAGTGCGCCACAGAATTGGTTTTCAGTGCGCCACAGAAATTGCTTGTATTATACTCGATTTTGTGCTGCCTGCTATACACATGCAGTTTATACACAGCAATATACAGAGATACAGGTTATATACAGCAACATTCAGATATAATATAAATATCATGTACATTGCACAGATATAACATAGACATCATCATCACATTACTTAGAGCCCGATCGAGATACATATATAGTGGCAATTAAGTGTCAAATGTTTTGCATACAACTCTTAATTCATACAAATTTCACAATTTCGAGATACAAAGTAGTCTTCATCCAGTTCCTCCTTTGCTCCCTCATCTCTACCCACCAGGCTCGATCCGGTTCCTCCTTTGCTCCCTCATCTCTACCCACCAGGCTCGCTTGCATCGGGGTCTTCATATCCAGTTCGTACTATGATGAAAATGGAAGAAAGTGAGACCAACAAGTCCGATGCACAAGAGAAATGGAATAAATGCCTCATACATTGTTGGTCAACACAAATATTAACATTTAGGGATGGCGTAAGCGAGACCAAGTCCGATGCACAAGAGATTGATATTTGTGCTATCTTACCAGGCTCACTTACGCCACCCCCAAGTGTACGGGGACCAAACATTTTAATCATCGGCATTTTGAAAATCTCAAAGCAAATGGAATGACAAAATGGAATAAGTGCCTCATACATTATTGGTCAACACAAATACTATGGTCAGAAACCATAGTTGCATATACACCGCAGTATACTTTGCAGAAGGGCCCCCTTTCCCCGGCCGCCGTTCCATGAACGGGTCCTTAACGACACAACAACGCTGATCTGCCTCTCCGGCGCAGAACCACGGCAGTCCCAGCCGCCTCCGTTGTGGCCGCGTCTTCTGCGCTCT
>NC_061509.1:43829922-44093110 GCF_022539505.1 Lolium rigidum
AAGCTTCACGGCAAGCTCCACCCGTAGACCTTCAATCTCATAGGTGAGGTTGCGGATCATCTCCGAGTTGTCGCTCAACGCGGCTCCATGTGTGCATGTCGCGTTGGTGAATCCCAACTCTTAGAATTGTTTCCCCATCTCTTTCGGCTTCAGATTTCATCTCCCTTTGCATTGTCGAGCGATTTATATCCCAGTTGCTTGGCAACTCTACCTTGGGGTCGCTTCCCGGTTTGACGATCGTAGATTGGAGTGCGGTAAGGGTTGTAGTACTTGCTCGGAGAAAGATGTCCTTGGAGCCAAGTAATGACGTGGAACCACGCTCCTCGACAGCTAAGCGATTGGTGCACTCCTCTCTGATGTTGGATGGACTTGATATCACGCCAATACTTGCGACGGTGGCTTGTTGGCAGTTGTTCTGCCGGAGCTTCCTCACTTCTTCCTCATCCTCCTCTTGCATCTTCTTTCTTCGGCTCCACGGGTCTTGAACATTTTCCTTCAAAGGTTCCTTGTCCTTGTTGTTGGAGACCATGGTGCTAGCTAGATCAAAACAAATGCGCTTGAGAAAACGGCTCAGAAACAAAACACGGCTAGAAAGCTTGATATTACGGACCTCGAGGGTCAGGGAATTCTGTAGCAAATATTTTTACACGACAAAAGGAAGGATTCCGGGTCAGACGCAGTCGGAAAGCGGGGCCGTGGCTGGCGGCCGGACCATGGGTCGTAGCGGCGGCGGGTGGGGCCGCACTTCGGCCTATGGTGTAGCCCTCGTGCGTCCTTTCCCACTCCGTTTTGAACTCGTAATTTCTCATATTTTTCTAAAAAGCCGAGCGCGAAATAATGTTCCCGGAAGAAAGGTAAGCGGACTTTTGTATCACCTATCTTTGTCACTATTCAAAAGTCGAGGTTACGGCTGGGATTTGTCAATTTGTCCTTTGATGAAAGCCTCGGTGTTTCCACTTGAATAATATCAACATCAACATTATAAGAATCACGAGATATAATGCTTGAGTCTTTGTCCATTCACCACTTGTGTGGCATTGCCTTGGAGAGGCTAATTTTAATTGCTCTGAGCGATACACCTCCTCAACAACATATGGTCCTTCCCACTTGAGAGTAATTTCCTGCAAAGAATCGAGGCAGGACCGATACAATAGAACTTGATCTCCAACATTAAATTCTCTTTTGATGATCCTTCTATCATGCCACTTCTTAACTTTTTCTTTAAAGAGTTTAGCATTTTTCATAAGCTTCACTTCTCCATTCATCTAGAGAACTTAATTGTAACAACCTCTTATTACTGGCTAATTTAGGATCTTTATTTAGTTCTCTAACAGCCCAATAAGCTTTGTGCTCTAGTTCTAAAGGTAAATGACAAGCTTTTCCATAAACCATTTTATAAGGTGACATTCCCATAGGATTTTTATAAGCGGTTCTATAAGCCCATAGTGCTTCTTTCAATTTACTAGCCCAATTCTTTCTAGATTTATTAACAGTCTTTCCCTAAGATAGCTTTAATCTCTCTATTTGATAATTCTACTTGACCACTAGTTTGAGGGTGATAAGCGAAGCAATTCTATGATTAATACCATACTTAGCAAGAGTTTTCTAAAACCTCCATGAATAAAATGAGAACCTCCATCGGTCATAATATATCTAGGTACTCCAAATCTAGGAAATATAATATCTACAAGCATTTTTATAGAGGTCTCACCATCGACACTTTTTGTAGGTATAGCTTCTACCCATTTAGTAACATAATCAACAGCGACAAGTATATGAGTGTTACCGTTCGAAGAAGGAAAGGACCCATGAAGTCGAATCCCCAACAATCGAATGGTTCAATAACAAGAGTATAATTCATAGGCATTTCATTGCGTCTAGAGATATTACCAACTCTTTGACATTCATCACAAGATAAAATAAATTTCCTTGCATCTTTGAAGAGTGTTGGCCAATAAAAACCTGATTGTAGAACCTTTTGCGCGGTTCTATCTCAGTGATGTCCTCCATAAACACTACCATGACATTTATTCAATATCTCACTGTTGTTCATATTCGGGAACACATCTTCGCATAATACCATCTACTCCTTCTTTATATAAGTGTGGGTCATCCCAAAATAATGCCTCAAGTCATAAAAGAATTTCCTCCTTTCTTGAGCTGAAAAGGTTGGAGGCAAATACTTGAAACAATAAAGTTAGCATAATCTGCATACCAAGGGCTCTCGTGAGCTCACCTTTATTACAGCCAATTGTTCATTTGGAAAACTATCATTAACGAGAACAGGATCATAAGCAATATTTTCCAATCTAGACAAATTATCAACAACAGGATTATCAAGCACCTTTCCTATCTATAATATGTAAATCAAATTCTTGCAACGAAGTACCCATCTAATAAGCCTTGGCTTAGCATCTTTCTTTGTCATAAGGTATCTAATTGCGGCATGATCAGTATGAATTGTAACTTTAGAATCAACAATATAGGGTCTAAACTTATCACAAGCAAAGACTACAGCTAACAATTCCTTTTCAGTTGTAGCATAATTTCTTTGAGCAGCATCAAGAGTCTTACTAGCATAATGAATAACATTTAATTTTTATCTACCCGCTGTCCAAGAACAGCGCCTACAATAAAATCACTAGCATCACACATAATTTCAAAAGGCAAATTCAATCGGGAGGTTCAACTACAGGAGCGAGTTGTTAAGGCTTTCTTTAGAGTTTCAAAAGCTTCCTTACAATCATCATCAAAAACAAAAGGTACATCTTTTTGAAGAAGATTAGTAAGAGGCTTTGAAATTTTAGAGAAATCTTTAATAAATCTCCTATAAAACCCAGCATGACCAAGAACACTACGAATACCTTTAACATCCCTCGGATAGGGCATCTTCTCAATTGCTTCAACTTTAGCTCTATCAACTTCAATACCTCTCTCGGAAATTTTATGTCCCAATACAATTCCTTCATTAACCATAAAGTGGCATTTCTCCCAGTTAAAGACAAGGTTGGTTTCTTCATCTCATGCAAAACTTTATCGGAGTTTCGTAAGCAATTATCGAAAGAATTCCCATAGACGAGAAAAATCATCCATGAACACCTCTACAAATACTTTATGCAAACCATGAAAAATAGCGAGACATGCATCTTTGAAAATGCGTGAAGCAGTCCCATAAACCAAAGGCATCGCCTATAAGCATAAGTTCCATAAGGACAAGTAAACGTGGTTTTCTCTTGATCTTTAGCTTCACGACAATTGCGAAAACCCGAATAACCATCAGAAAGCAAAAATGAGTATTTTTAGATAACCTTTCTAGCATTTGATCAATAAAGGGTAAAGGGTAATGATCTTTCTTAGTAACTTTGTTAACTTCGAAAATCAATGCACATTCTATAACCTACAACCTATTCTTTGAGGAATAAGCTCATCATTATCATTAAACTCTCGATCATTCCTCCCTTCTTAGGAACACAATGACGAGGACTAACCCATCTACTATACAATAGGATATATATGACTTCAGGGTTTTAATACCTCGTTCTTACCACTTCTTTCATCTTCGGAATTAGACGATGTTGATGTTCAACAACAGGCTTTGCATCATCTTCCATATTAATAGCATGTTGGCAAATAGAAGGAGAAATCCCTTTCAAATCATCAAGAGTATAGCCAATGGCTCCTCGGTGTTTCTTCAATATTTCCAATAACCTTTCTTCCTCAATCTCTGAAAGCTTAGAACTAATAATAACAGGGATATATTTTCTTATCATCAATATGAGCATATTTAAGATTATCAGTATAAAGGCTTTAAATCAAAAACAGGATCTTCCTTTGGTGGCGGTGTTATACCCAAATCTTCCACCGGTAAATCATGCTTGAGAATAGGTTGGTGAAGAAAAATTTCCTCAAGCTCATCTCTTTCTTTCCTAAAAGCTTCACTTTCACTATTCTCCAAATGTTGCTGCAAAGGATTATTAGGAACAAGAACAATAGATGCACACTGCTCCATTTTAAAATCATTACTAGGCAAGTCAGCTTTATAAGGAGTTTTGGTAAATTTAGAAAAGTTAAATTCATAAGGTTCACCAACAAATCTAGTCAAGATTTTCTCTTTCTTACAATCTATAATAGCTCCACAAGTATTTAGAAAAGGTCTACCAAAAATGATAGGACAATGATCACTAGCAGCGAGAACCAAGTACCAAAAAGTCAGCAGGATATTTAATCTTACCACATAGAACTTCCACATCTCGAACAATACCAATTGGAGAAATAGTTTCTCTATTAGCCAGATGAATAACCACATCAATATCTTCAAGTTCACAAGAACCAATTTCGTGCATAATCTCCGTGTAAAGCTCATAAGGAATAGCACTAACACTTGCACCAATATCACATAAACCATAATAGCAATGATCACCAATTCTAACAGATAACATAGGAACAATAACTTGTTTGGATTTATTAGGATGTGAAACAATATTAGAAGCATCTTCACAGAAAATAATATGACCATCCTCCACATTTTCAGTAACAAGATCTTTAACTATTGCAACAAGCAGGTTCAATTTTAATTTGTTCTTCGGGTTCTTTAGGTTTCTTTTCACTTTTATTAACCGCACTAGATACGACATGAGTACTCCTTCATTTTAGCAGGGAAAGGAGTTTTTTCAATATAAGCTTCAGGAATAACATTATCAACAGTTTCAATCACTACACATTTGTTTACGAGATGAATCAACTTTATCTTTATACGGTTCATGATACTTATCAAAATTCTTCTTAGGCAATTCATAATGAGAGGCAAAAGCTTTATAAAGATTTGCAACAACTTGGGAATCAAGACCATATGTAGCACTCATATTACGAAATTTATCAAGTATCCATAAAAGCTTCAATGCATTTATAATCATAAATTATACCTCGATTCTCTATCTTTGTCGTTCTCCCATCCTTCAGCATTTTCTTGGATCCGATCAAGAAGGTCCCTTTTAAACTCTTCTTTGTTGCGTGCAAATGATCCGTAACAAGAAGTATCCAAGCAAGGTCTTGTCTTGAAAAGAAAGTCTTGCATAGAAATTATCAATAATAACATTACCAGGAAGCTCATGAATGGGGCATTTGAGCATTAAAGACTTCAATCTCCCCAAGCTTGGGCAATACTCTCTCCATCATGAGGCCAGAAATTATATATGCGGTTCCGATCTTTGTGAATTTCACTTGGAGGATAAAATTTGGAATAAAATAAAGGCACAATGTCCTCCCAATCAATAGAATCACCATTCTTCAAGCAATTTATACCGATGCGCCGCTTTACCGTACAAGCGATATAGTGAATAGTTTCTTTCTAACTTCATTCATAGAAATACCCGCACATTTGAATAACCCGCATAATTCATGCAAAAACAATAAATGATCACCAGGATGGACAGCTCCATCCCCTTCATAGCGGTTATCCATAACACGTTCAATAATTTTCATAGGTATTTTATATGGTACTACTTCCTCACCTGGCGCTTCATCCACTACCGTTGCAGTAGTAGTAGATTTCCCAAATAAAAATTGAAGAGAAGATCTCTCCATAATGATTTATAGCAGCAGGCAGAAATAAAATCAGCACAAACAGTAAAGGTTTTCCTTACCAATTCCGCTTACCAATAGCGCTTCACTCCCGGCAACGGCGCCGTAAAATAGTCTTGATGACCCACAAGTATAGGGGGTGTATCGTAGTATCTTCGATAAGTAAGAATGTCGATCCCAACGAGGAGCAGAAGGTGTTGGCAGTAGTTTCGATGAAGGATTCACTGTAAATGCTCACAAACAAGTATTCAAGGGGTTTTGATGCAACAGATGAATAAAGTACGAGTAAGTAAAATGCGAGAGAAATAATTGCAGCAAGTGGCCCAATCCTTTTTAGCACAAAGGACAAGCCGATTTGTTTACTTATAATGACCAAACGTTCCTGAGGACACACGGGGATTTTAGTCTAGTACTTTCGCTTCATGTGGTTTAATAATCTTCATTGTTTTGATAAGTGTTGTGTGGGTGAACCTATGCTAATGCACCGCCCTTCCTAGGACTAATACATACTTGTGATTATACCCCTTGCAAGCATCCGCAACTACAAGAAAGTAATTAAGATAAATCTAACCACAGACCTTAAACTCGAGATCCTGCGATCCCTCCCGCATCGATATACTAACGGGGGCTCAGTGTTTCGTCACTCCGGCAACCCCGCAATTAGCAACCGAATACAAGATGCACTCCCCTAGGCCCATAAATGGTGAAGTGTCGTGTAGTCGACGTTCACACGACACCACTAGAAGAATGACACCACAACTTAAATATCATAACATTGAATATTACTCAACCATAATTCACTACTAGCATTTAGACTTCACCCATGTCCTCAAGAACTAAACGAACTACTCACGAGACATCATATGGAATACAATCAGAGGTGATATGATGATGAATAACAATCTGAACATAAACCTTGGTTCAATGGTTTCACTCAATAGCATCTATAACAAGTAGAGAATAATGCCGGGAGAGTTTCCCCTATCATACAATCAAGATTTAACCCGAATTGTTACAGCGGTGACGAGGTGCAGCGGTGGTGATGGCGGTGTAGATGGTGGAGATGATGATGATGATGATGGAGATGATGTCCCGCTCGATGACGATGGCGATGGCGTCGATTTCCCCTCCGGGAGGGGAATTTCCCCGGCGGATTCCTCGCCCGCCGGAGAGCTCTTTTCTCTCTCGGTCTTCTCCGCCCCGCGAGGCGGCTGTAACCCTTCGTGAGGTCCTCTCTGTGGCTTAGGTTTTCGGGACGAAGGAGTACGCGAAGAAAAGGAGGCGAAAGGGGCTGTGGGGCCCCCAGACCACAGGGTGGCGCGGCCAGGCCCTGGGCTGCGCCGCCCTAGGGTCTGGGCCCACAGTGGCTCCTCTTTGCTCCCCCTTCTGGCTCCCTCCGTCATCTGGAAAAATAGGAATTTACGCGAAATTCCCTTCCACAGTTGATCTTCCGAAATATTGCGTTCTGACGATGCTTTTTCCACAGTAATCCTGGCTCCGGTGCTTGATCCTCCAATAATGATGAAACATGCAAAATAGATGAAATAACATAAGTATTGTGTCCCAATATGAAATATATCAATGAATAACAGCAAATTATGATACAAAATAGTGATGCAAATTGGACGTATCAGGATGCTTGATACGTCTCCAACGTATCTATAATTTCTGATGTTCCATGCTTGTTTTATGACAATACCTACATGTTTTGTTCACACTTTATATCGTTTTGATGCGTTTTCCGGAACTAACCTATTGACGAGATGCCGAAGTGCCGCTTCTCGTTTTCTCGCTGTTTTTGGTTTCAGAAATCCTAGTAAGGAAATATTCTCGAATCGGACGAAATCAACGCCCGGCACCCTATTTTCACCGGAAGCTTCCGGAACACCCGAGAGGGACCGAGAGGGTGCCGTGGGGGCCCCACACACTAAGGCGGCGCGGCCTGAGGGGGGGGGGCGCCGGCCTGTTGTGTGGCCCCACCAGGGCCCCTCCGAGGCTCCCCTTTCGCCTATAAAGTCTCCCTGACCTAAAACCCCGATACGAATAAGCCACGGTACAAGAAAAGTTCCAGAGCCACCGCCATCGCGAAGCCAAGATCTGGGGGACAGGAGTCTCTGTTCCGGCACGCCGCCGGGACGGGGAAGTGCCCCCGGAAGGCTCCTCCATCGACACCACCGCCATCTTCATCACCGCTGCTGTCTCCCATGAGGAGGGAGTAGTTCTCCATCGAGGCTCGGGGCTGTACCGGTAGCTATGTGGTTCATCTCTCTCCTATGTACTTCAATACAATAATCTCATGAGCTGCCTTACATGATTGAGATTCATATGATGATGCTTGTAATCTAGATGTCATTATTCTAGTCAAGTGGGTTTTACTTATGTGATCTCCGGAGACTCCTTGTCCCACGTGTGTAATGGTGACAGTGTGTGCACCGTGTGGGTCTCTTAGGCAATATTTCACAGAATACTTATTCACTGTTATGAATAGCATAGTGAGGTGCTTATTTATATCCCTTTATGATTGCAATGAGCTTTGTATCGCTACTAGTCTATGTGCTACTCATGTGATGTTATTAAAGTAGTCTATTCCTCCTGCATGGTGTAATGGTGACAGTGTGTGCATCATGTAGTTCTTGTCGTAGATTATGATCATAATCTCTTGTAGGTTATGGAGTTGATTATCGCTATGATAGTATTGATGTGATTTATTCCCCCTTTCATAGTGTAATGGTGACAGTGTGTATGCTATATATGTTAGTACTCGGTCTATTTTGCAAAGATCTATTATGCTCTAAGGTTACTTAAACATGAATATCGAATGTTGTGGAGCTTGTTAACTCCGGCATTGAGGGTTCGTGTAATCCTACGCAACGAATGGTGTTCATTATCAAACAAGAGTATATGTAGCACAAATGAGAGAAGTTATTATTTATTATGCGATCAATGTTGAGAGTATCCACTAGTGAAAGTATGATCCCTAGGCCTTGTTTCCAATACTGCAAACACCGTGTATTTACTGTTCTATTGCATGTTTACTCGCTGCCATATTTTATTCAGATTGCTATTACCACTCATATACATCCATACTACTTGTATTTCACTATCTCTTCGCCGAACTAGTGCACCTATACATCTGACAAGTGTATTAGGTGTGTTGGGGACACATGAGACTTCTTGTATCGTGATTGCGGGGTTGCTTGAGAGGGATATCTTTGACCTCTTCCTCCCTGAGTTCGATAAACCTTGGGTGATCCACTTAAGGGAAAACTTGCTGCTGTTCTACAAACCTCTGCTCTTGGAGGCCCAACACTGTCTACAAGAATAGAAGCACCCGTAGACATCACGGCCAAGGGCCAGGCCGCGCCGCCCTGGTGTGTGGCCACCTCGTGGCCCCACTTCGTCTCCCTTTCGGTCTTTTGGAAGCTTCGTGTAAAAATAGGCCCCTGGGCGTTGATTTCGTCCAATTCCGAGAACATTTTCTTACTAGGATTTCTGAAACCAAAAACAGCAGAAAACAGCAACTGGCGCTTCGGCATCTTGTTAATAGGTTAGTGCCGGAAAATGTATAATAATGTTGTAAAGTATGTATAAAACATTCAAGTATTGTAATAAAAGTAGCATGGAACATAAGAAATTATAGATACGTTTGAGACGTATCAAGCATCCCCAAGCTTAGTTCCTACTCGTCCTCGAGTAGGTAAACGATAACACAAATAATTTCTGAAGTGACATGCTACTAACATAATCTTGATCAACATTATTGTAAAGCATATGAGATGAATGGAGTGATCTGAACGAAAGATTTCTAACAAAGATAATGACTAAACAAATAAATCATATATCAAAACTTTTCATGAATAGTACTTTCAAACAAGTATCAATAAGAGTTGCATAAGAGCTAACTCATAAGCAATAAGTTCAAAGTAGAATGAATTGAAGCAACACAAAGGATGATTAAGTTTCAGCGAATGCTTTCAACTTGTAACATGTATATCTCATAGATATTTGTCAACATAGAGTAATATAACAGGTGCAATAAGTAAACATGTAAGAATCAATGCACACAGTTAACACAAGTGTTTGCTTCTAAGATAGAAAGAAGTGGGTAGACTGACTCAACATAAAGTAAAAGATAGGCCCTTCGCAGAGGGAAGCATGGATTACTATTTTTGTGCTAGAGCTTTTGTTTTGAAAACATAGAAACAATTTTGTCAACGGTAGTAATAATTCATATCTGCTATGCATAATACTTCCTACAAGTTGCATGTCTCATGCATAGAGTACTAATAGTGCTCGCACCTTGTCCTACTTAGCTCGGAAAACACGGATTATCATCACATGACATATGCTTCAACCAAGTGTGACAAAGGAGTACCTCTATGCCGCCTGTACAAATGTCTAAGGAGAAAGCACGCATTGGATTTCTCGCTTTTGATTATTCTCAACTTAGACATCCATACCGGGACAACATAGACAACAGATAATGGACTCCTCTTTTTAATGCTTAAGCATTCAACAACGATTAATATTCTCATAAGAGATTGAGGTTGTTTGTCCAAACTGAAACTTCCACCATGATACATGGCTTTAGTTAGCGGCCCAATGTTCTTCTCTAACATATGCATACTCAAACCATTTGATCATGAAATCGCACTTACTTCAGACAAGACGAACATGCATAGCATCTCACATGATATCCAACAAAGATAAAGTTGATGGCATCCCCAGAAACATGGTTACCGCTCAACAAGCAACTTATAAGAATTAAGACACATAACTACATATTCATCACCACAATAGTTTTTAAGCTATTTTTCCCATGAGCTATATATTGTAGAGGTAAAGGAATGAAATTTTAAAGGTAGCACTCAAGTAATTTACTTTGGAATGGCAGAAAATACCACATAGTAGGTAGATATGGTGGACACAAATGGCATGGGTTTTGGCTCAAGGTGTTTGGATGCACGAGAAGCATTTCCTCTCAGTACAAGGTTTGGGCTAGCAAGGTTGTTTGAAGCAAACACAAGTATGAACAGGTACAACGAAAACTCACACAAGAACATATTGCAAGCATTATAAGGCTCTACACTGTCTTCCTTGTTGTTCAAACACTTTACCCGAAAATATCTAGACTTAGAGAGAACAATCATGCAAACCAAATTAAACAAACTCTACGGTAGTTCTTCATTAATAGATTAAACTACATGATGCAAGAGATTAAACATGATCTATGAGAGCTCAAACAATTGCCAAGTTAATCCAAACCATATGCAGCATTTTCTGATTCCAACCAAATAGCAATTTAACGAAGCAATTTCAGCCTTCGCCATGAACATTAAAGCACAATTAAGAACACAAGTGTTCCATATGAAAAAGCGGAGCGTAATATCTCCAATATAAGGATGGTGGGATCCAACTTTATTCAAAACAAAACAAAAATAAAAACAAACCGACGCTCCAAGTAAACACCATAAGATGTGATGGAATAAAAACATAGTTTCACTAGAAGTGACCTGATAATGTTGTCGATAAAGAAGGGGATGCCTTGGGCATCCCCAAGCTTAGATGCTTGAGTTTTCTTAAAATATGCAGGGATGAACCACCGGGGCATCCCCAAGCTTAGACCTTTCACTCTTCTTGATCATAGTATATCATCCTCTTCTCTTGACCCTTGAAAACTTCCTTCACACAAACTTCAAGCAAACTCATTAGAGGGTTAGTGCATAACCAAAAATTCACACATTCAGAGGTGACACAATCATTCTAAACACTTCTGGACATTGTACAAAGCTTCTGAAAGTTAATGGAACAAAGAAACTCATTCAACATAGCAAAAGCGGCAATGCGAAATAAAAGACAAAATCTGTCAAAAACAGAACAGTCCGTACAGATGAACCTGGCAGGGGCACTTAACTTGCTCAAATGGAAAAACTCAAAACTAATGAAAGTTGCGTACATATATGAGGATCATGCTCGTAATTTTTCAGATTTTTTCGATTTTTTTACAGAGACTTCTGCGAGAATTCGTGACAGACAGCAATGCTGTTTCTGCGCAGCGATCCAAATCTATCATCAACTTTAACATGGAAACTTTACTTGGCACAAAAACATGATAAGGAGAGGTTGCTACAGTAGTAAACAACTTCCAAGACTCAACAATACAGTAAATAAAATGAAACTTGGGTTATCTCCCAAGAAGTGCTTTTCTTTAACGCCTTTTAGCTAGGCGCAGAAAGTGCAAATCAAGTAACATCAAGAGAAGAAGCATCAACATCATTATTTTTCTTACAAACACAACTTGTTGCAGAGGGTACCTTAGATGCTCTATTATCTAAATTTCCTATGGTGGTGCTAGGGGTTTTATCAATTTTAGGCCTATAATAATTCTTTTGTTTAGGCACCTTAGAGGCATACATGAACTTTTGCTCTTTACCCACATAAGCTTTCTCCTTATACTTAAGAGAAGAAAAAGTTGAACCCAAGGTTCCCATAGCTTTTTCAAGTTCATCAATCCTATTGGTTTGATTATCATGGACAACACAAGTTCCTAGGACACTAATTCTTTCATCAATTCCTCCTAAGGATTTATCAAGTTCATCAGTCTTATCAAGTAACATTTCCAATTTAGTTTCAATACGTGGAAAATTTTTCTCTATGGTTTCCAATTTTTTTCATAACATCCTCAAGAGAGATTTCAATTTTAACTTCATTACCAGGTGGTATTCCAACTAGACTCTCTATGATGCAACTAGCTTCTAAAGCGGGAGTACCTAGGAAATTACCTCCCGAAAGAGTATCAAGAACATACCTATTCCAACTAGATAAGCCAACATAAAAGTTCCTAAGAAGGATAATAGTGGAGTGTTTCTTAATGCACCTATGATGAGCATTACTAATTCTGTACCAAGCATCTTTAAAACTTTCTCCACCTTGTTGCTTAAAAGAACGAACTTCAACTTCAGGATTACTCATTTTAGTAGTAGTAAAGTAAACTAGGTAAATAAAGTAAAGACAAGTAACTAATTTTTTTGTGTTTTGATATAGAACAAGTAAACAAGACAGAAAGTAAAGTAACTAATTATTTTGTGTTTTTAGTATGAAGCAAACAAGACAATAAAAAAAAATAAAGTAAAGCAAGACAAAAACAAAGTAAAGAGATTGGAAGTGGAGACTCCCCTTGCAGCGTGTCTTGATCTCCCCGGCAACGGCGCTAGAAATTTAGCTTGATACGCGTAGATGCACACGTCCGTTGAGAACCCCAAGTGGAAGGTATGATGCGTATAGAAGCAAGTTTCCCTCAGTATGAAACCAAGGTTATCGAACCAGTAGGAGCCAAGAAGCACGTGAAGGTTGTTGGTGGAGGAATGTAGTGCGGCGCAACACCAGTGAAACCGGCGCCAACGTGGAACCTGCACAACACAATCAAAGTACTTTGCCCCAACGTAACAGTGAGGTTGTCAATCTCACCGGCTTGCTGAAAACAAAGGATTAAACGTATCGAGTGGAAGATGTGTTTGTTTGGAAAGAACAGTAAAAACAGTAGAATGTATTCAGATGTAAAAGAATGGACCGGGGTCCACAGTTCACTAGAGGTGTCTCTCCAATAAGATAACTAACATGCTGGGTGAACAAATTACAGGCAGGCAATTGACAAATAAAGATTCAATACATATCAATGATGATTACTATGTGATTTAATCAGGGCATTACGACAAAGTACATAGACCGCTATCCAACATGCATCTATGCCTAAATAATCCACCTTCGAGTTATCATCCGAACCCCTTCCAGTATTAAGTTGTAAACAACAGATAATTGCATTAAGTATGGCGCGTAATGTAATCAACACAAATATCCTTAGACAAAGCATTGATGTTTTATCCCTAGTAGCAACAACACATCCACAACCTTAGAACCTACTGTCACGATCCCAGATTCAATGGAGGCATGAACCCACTATCGAGCATAATTACTCCCTCTTGGAGTTACAAGTATCAACTTGGCCAGAGCCTCTACTAGCAACGGAGAGCATGCAAGAACATAAACAACACATATATGATAGATTGATAATCAACTTAACATAATATTCTATATTCATCGGATCCCGCCAAACACAACATGTAGCATTACAAATAGATGATCTTGATCATGTTAGGCAGCTCACAAGATCTAAACAATGATAGCAAGAGCGGAGAAGACAACCATCTAGCTACTGCTATGGACCCATAGTCCAAGGATGAACTACTCACGCATCAATCCGGAGGCGGACATGATGATGTAGAGCCCTCCGGTGATGATTCCCCTCTCCGGCAGGGTGCCGGAGGCGATCTTCTTAATCCCCCGAGATGGGATTCGCGACGGCGGCGTCTCTGGAAGGTTTTCCGTATCGTGGCTCTCGGTACAGGGGGTTTCGCGACGAAGGCTTTAAGTAGGCGGGAGGGTAGGTCAGGGGGCGTCACGAGGGGCCCACACGCTAGGGCCGCGCGGCCAAGGGCCAGGCCGCGCCGCCCTGGTGTGTGGCCACCTCGTGGCCCCACTTCGTCTCCCTTTCGGTCTTTTGGAAGCTTCGTGTAAAAATAGGCCCCTGGGCGTTGATTTCGTCCAATTTCGAGAATATTTCCTTACTAGGATTTCTGAAACAAAAAACAGCTGAAAACAGCAACTGGCGCTTCAGCATCTTGTTAATAGGTTAGTGCCGGAAAATGTATAATAATGCTGTAAAGTATGTATAAAACATTCAAGTATTGTAATAAAAGTAGCATGGAACATAAGAAATTATAGATACGTTTGAGACGTATCACGCGCCCCCCATCCAGGCCGCGCCGGCCTATGGTGTGGGGGCCATGGGCCCCCCTGGCTCGCCCTTTTGGCCTCGTAAGTTCTCTGTGAAAATAGGCCCATTGCGATTATTTCCGGGGATTTTCCTGAAAGTTGAGTTTCTGCACAAAAACAAGACACCAGTGCAATTCTGCTGAAAACAGCGTTAGTCCGTGTTAGTTGTATCCAAAATACACAAATTAGAGGCAAAACAATAGCAAAAGTGTTTGGAAAAGTAGATACGTTTTGGACGTATCAACGGGCCTACACAAGAACGGAAAATTACCTTACTACCTTCTTAATACAAGCGCCTTCAAACTAATAGCTTTATTACAAGGATGGTGGTTGCACTACTACTAGTGAGCAGTGAGCCTTACTATCTCTAACTGTCTGCTCTTCTGGCTGGTGGTATGCTTCTGCTTGCAGATTGCTTCGTGTTCTTCTTGTGAGGCATGGCTCCCCTTTTATAGAAGGAGAGGGCCTTCTGTACTGCCATCGTGGCTCTTCTTGTTGCTTCTTCATGGACACATGTGGTTCTCCTGTTTATGACACTAGCAAGGTGTGGCGCGGCGGCACGCCGCGCCGATGAGACGATAGCGGTTACAATGCATGTGGCAGTGACTATGGATAAAAATTTCATGAATATATATCTGATGCACACAACTATGAGTCAAAATCTATAGTTCAGTGGTAGAAAAAGCAGTTGTTTATCCTAGGCAATACATGTAAAGTTTGAACAAATTTATCAGCTGATTCAGCCAGTCTGTCAAAAAACCAACTGCATAGATCAGTATTACATCTGTGCATTCAGCGGTAGATAAAGCAGTTAATCTATATGCACAGCTATGATTCAGCCAGTTTGTCAAAAACCAGCCACATAGATCAGTAAGCCAACATGATCCGAAGCAATCACATGTGCATTCCATTATCATTTCTGAACAATGGCCTGCTGTCCATTGCATGCATGCTTTGGAGCCAACCATCAAATAAATGATAGGTGACTGCCATCACAATAATTTAATTGTAAGACATTATTACAGAGCAGGGAGATAAACTAAGTTGTATTTTGCCTGCACATGATATATGTATGATATACACGCACGATCGCTTTTCTTATACTTTGTATCGTCAGCCCCAGCTTTCCCCACCAGTAATCTTCGTTGCCAGAATAAAGAACAATGATTGCCTTTCCCCTGACCAAGACGTAAATGACTGGGAGGACTATTGTTTCCCTCATCAGTTGCTCAACATTATCAGTGTCCTCAACCGTCAAAGAAGCCAATACTCTTTGACGCGGTAAGCTTCTCGGTTCTCATCCGATCAGTGACATCGTGGACCTGTGTGATGAAAATTGTTGTACAACTCAAAGAAAGTAAGGCTTGAATACCATCTGACAATCAACAACAAAACTCGTCAGTGGATAGTACCAAGGTATAACTAACATACCATTAATTTTCAGGCAAGAAGAGGATCTTCTCCTTCTCAATGCTATGGGAAATGCATCCAGAGAGAATTTAAATAATCCATTTGTTCCATGTGCATGTGTTGCATAAAATGTGTGCAGTACCCAGCATTATTCATGTACTCACGTGATCTTCTTTCCTAAAGTTCCCCTATGTGGAAATGGCTGACCTCTCTTGCATTAAGAGTAATTTTATTTTCATTCAGAACTATAGTATTGTTTGAGACATGGATTAGTGCATGGAGACCAATGCATTTTGTTCCTGAAAGCCAAGGAAAGTGAATATAATATTTGGCCTTGCGACCTGATTGCTCCTTGAACATGCAAATTTAATTTAAACTTCCGTAGAATGCTAAAATAAATTGAGAAAATATTGCTTATCCGCTGTGAAGTACCAACAAATCAAGGAAGCATACCATGCAAGAGAAATCAAGTTTATAATTGAAGAGGGTAGCATCATGGATTTAGTGTATATCACAATTTGGTGTGGGAATTAAAAGGTACATAGTCGATGATTTACCGTAGTGACTTACTGAAGTCAGCAAAGTATGAGTTTTACGGACTCATGCAATTGTCAACAAAGTCAAGACACTTGTTTTCTTTACCGAATTATTTTGCAAAGAAATCTCTAACACCTTAATTATCAAAATTAATATGCACCAACAAACTGCTTGAAAAAGTACTTCTAGTTTCTTGATAACACCGCGCCTTTCTTGTAAACATGGGCTGAAGGACTAAAAGTATTTTTGCTGCAAGCTAGTAGGCTGTGGCGACGTGTATTTCAATATTTTTGGTCACAATACCATGGTGGAATTCTATCAAATCATACAGCCATACAAGACATATACGCAGTGTTCATTCTGGTGAGTCACCAAGAACTACAAATAATTAACACAAATAAAGTAGAGGTTATGTTCCAACCTCATATGTAAGCTACAAAATATCCAGCTGTGGCCCGTTTTCCCCTTCCACTGACAAAGGAAAGGACGGAGTTGCTAAGCAAAATTCAAGATCTATACTATCGCATAGAGTACAATTTATATTCAGCCTAGATATGGTTTCTTCCAAAAACTTTGTCCCCTTGCGTGACAATTACAGCTCCACCTGATCGCCAAAGGCATCCTCCCATTCTCTTCCCTGTCGTCCTGAAACATATCAAGGTCTACGATGGCACCCAGATCAAATCTAAGAGCAGAATAAAACAATTCATGGTATATTTATTGCAGATGAAAAGTACAGGGTATTTAACTTTATGGACTCGTCAAGAAATAAATTCTAATAACTTGGAAGCCGATTCTAAGATCTTCTCTTTAGCTGCAGGTGTACGGTATAGGTAATTTTTGCATGCTATAATTGAAAAGACAGGTCTCAAACAAAATGGCAGGTTGCATTGAACAAATCAATCAAGTGCTCAGGATGGAAGGAGCATGCCGTCTTATAATATGGTGCCAAGTATATGTTACCGTGAAACAGACATCAGCGCTAAAGGAGCCTATCAATACAGGGATACATAAGGATCAGTGCAAATGAGAGTGAGGGAGAGGCAAATCACCACCTAGTTTTCATACAGGCTAACATCATTTTGTTGTGAACTGGCAATATTTCCACCTCATTTAGAAGAGCATAAACACAAATAGCTATTCATACAATGGCAGCATCAGATGGACCAAGTAATTGAACATTTAGGTGAACATGTGGCCAGACCTTAGCATATATGAGTAACTATCTCGCTGTCTACGTCAGGTGTAAGTAAAGAACAGAGTATCACCTTCCGCAATGTTGTTGGCCTCCGCGAATGCATCCCATCCGTGCTCAATGAAGATGTGGTTCCTCCATTTCACCAGTCGAACACTCCATGTGTCTCCAATGGTGTTGCCGAGCATGACATTCTGTGGAAAATCACTGATGACGTACAGACATAACGCCTTTGGAATCTTGAGTGTATCATAAGGGTTGTCGGTGACTGCATTTGAAACAACAGTGTAACCTGTTCCTGACCTACTCCCTTCGGATTCCTTCCGGCCTTCCTTTTATTGACTTTTGCGCTCGGTTGTGCACTGGTCGTTTCGCAATGGAGCTCTAAAACGGTGGAACGCCAGGCGAAGCTCCAATTGCGCTCTACATCTCCTCCTTCATTGTCGGTGGTGACATCAGCGGAGATCCTTTCTCGGCCTTGATCTCCTTCTGGTGTACCTGCAGGAGGACAATTTGGTGACAGAGATCGGAACAACTGTGTAGCATCACAAGATGAGAGGAGCAGACGAAGCGATGGCAGGTACATACAGGATGAATCCCAGCTTCAATCACAACAAGAATCCATTTAGTCAGATATGTCGTGAACATCTATGAAAAAATGGCAAGGGCTACAATATTTTCAGAATACTCAAGTAGCTCTACAGAGAATACTTCATTTGCAAGATCTATAATACTCACTCCGCTCCCATTTAATTGACTTTAATTGGAACCACTGCTAGTTCGTTTGTCCTGTGTTCATGCGCTGATTAAAACCGAATAGTCGGAGGAGTTAATAAAATCTATAGGCAGATGGTCAGAGAAATGGTCACCATGCTACACTTTTAAAAATTACCATTCCAACTTGTGATAGCATATCTCATTTGAAAACCCTCCAATATTTGCAGCAACGAAGGAGCTACTGAATATACCTTACCACCACCACCGTGCATAATCCCTAGCATATTGATTTCTCAAACATAATAGTTATCATGCCCAGATTGAAGACCCGAAAACATTAGACCTGACGTCAGAGTGAGTCTTGGCAGAAACGATCGACCATCCTAATTCTATAGTAGTCAAAGTGATCTCCAAAACCAGTTAGCCTGCCATGCGGGTTTTGCCAGCAGTTAGATGTAGCCAATTAGATGATGTGCTTACTTCCTTTCATTCGAGGAATGTTGCTTGGATGACTTCTTATTTTCGACGAATGTTGCTTGGGATGACTTGTTACAATAGGCACCAAGAAGAAAAACATACGCTGCTTTATACCTAGTTTTCCTCAAAAAGTCATGTATCTATTTTTCAGAGACTTAAAATAGAAATAACGAATATTTATGCACTTCCAGGCCAACAGGAAAAGTGCAGTCTCAAGCCTGTGAATTATAACTAAAGGTTACATATATCTTAACATAAGCATAAAAATTGGAATGGGCAATGGAGAAAACTAACGCATATAAAGTTAATGCTAGGCAAAGAATATTGTAAACAAATTGATGCATCATTCGCCGAATTCAAAGAACACATGTACACTTACTTTCATGTTGATAGTCGTGGATGCTGAATATCAATTGACACATCCACTTGTGCCCACGCACACTCTAGTTAGCTGCCTGCAAAGTGCAAACCTAAGAAACGTGATCTTCTCAAGGAGAACAGAGTCAAAGCACCAGGAGTCAGGGCTTATCTGCGGCAACGAACACAATCAATATTAAAATACAGAGAAAATAATATGTCATAATACGTACAGGTAACTGTCCGACCTCTTCCGCGCACCGGCCCTGGACAGCGCCGGCCACCTGCCGCAGCCGCTGCGGCATCGAAGACGTCGGCGAGCGCTTCCGGCGTTTCCCTCCGCAAGTAAACCGCCGCATCAGAGGAGATCAGGGCGGAGAAGAGACCGGGGCGGGAGGGTCGGGCACGGGAAGGGGCAGGCCGGTGGAGGTGAGGGGATAGCGTCCGTAACACGCGGGAGAGGTGGCTCCGAAGGGCAGAGGATCGGCCCTTGAGCCTCCGCCGTGGCGCGTATCCCGCCGCCGCTCAACGTGGGAGGGGCGGCTCGGCGGGGCAGCGGTTGGGCGAACCTAAGCCTCTCCCTCTGTTCCGGGAGAAACGTCATCGCCGCTGCCGCCGCCGCCGCCATCGCCGTCGCCGTCACCACAATCTTGGCGAGCTCAGACCTCTTCCCACGCTGCTCCTCACCGGCACGATACGGCACCGCGTCGGCCTCCTCCGCCGCAGAGCCTCGTTTCTGTAGCCAGCACGCCGGACTCGGCCTGCTCACGCGGGTCTCCGGTATGGTGCTGGTGGGTTCGTGACCGATGCAGCCATGGAGGAGATCTCAATGGGAGACCGGCGGCGGAGTAGAGAGGGGTTAATGGATGAGATCATGGGGAAGAACAGAGGAAAATGAATTTTGGATGGGGACGTGTTGAAGTGGATGCATCCAACAATGCCACGAATTTCTTCTGGATCGTTCGTGAATAAGAACTTGAAACCGCTTAAATAAAAAACCACCGTGCAAGTGAAGTGCCTAGCCACGGTGGCCCACCACAGTCCCAGCCTCGTCCAGCTACAGCCACACGAGGAAGCACCAGAGCATCCCGGCACAAATTTACCACTAAATGAAAGACTGTACATTTAAACTCTAGAAAGCATCAAAACTGTACACACAGAAATCCCAGCGGGAATTAAACCAACCGAAGCACAACGTGTCAGCACCACCTTAATTACCAGCCTCCCTCAAAATTGTGAAAAAAAAGATGTTTGTTACCCTTTAATATAGTAGTTATTACCTGCCACAGTATTTACACAAATTATTGATATGCTAAGAGACAAGTGCCATGCATTCATGGCAGCCTTTCTTTACTCTTCAAAAATTCACCAGAGCACATTGTATGGCTGCTATATGTGTCACCAAACCTATGCTCTTAGCTTTTGTAGACTTCACATTATTGATGTAGCCCCTTTGTAGACTATTACTATTGTGTCTTAGAACTTGTGGCCTTCTCTTTTGGTTGATTGGTTTCTTCTCGTCTTCATGCAGAATCTCTCGATTCCTTCGGGCTGTATGCATGCATGTGATGGCGTGTAACTCACACGTTCGTTGGGAACCCCAAGAGGAAGGTATGATGCGCACAGTAGCAAGTTTTCCCTCAGAAAGAAACCAAGATTTAATCGAACCAGTAGGAGCCAAGAAGCACGTTGAAGGTTGATGGTGGCGAAATGTGATGCGGCGCAACAACAGGGATTCCGGCGCCAACGTGGAATCTGCACAACAAAACCAAAGTACTTTGCCCCAACGAAATAGTGAGGTTGTCAATCTCACCGGCTTGCTGTAACAAAAGATTAAACGTATCGAGTGGAAGATGATTGTTTGAAAGAAAATAGTAAAACACAATTGCAGTAGATTGTATGCTATGTAAAGAATAGGACCGGGGTCCACAGTTCACTAGAGGTGTCTCTCCCATAAGATAAAAGCATGTTGGGTGAACAAATTACAGTCGGGCAATTGACAAATAGATAAAGGCATAACAATGCATGTACATGATATGATAAATATAGTGAGATTTAATTGGGCATTACGACAAAGTACATAGACCGCCATCCAACTGCATCTATGCCTAAAAAGTCCACATTCAAGTTATCATCCGAACCCCATTCAGTATTAAGTTGCTAAGCAACGGACAATTGCATTAAGTATGGTGCGTAATGTAATCGACAACTACATCCTTAGACATATAATCAATGTTTTATCCCTAGTGGCAACAAGCACATCACAACCTTAGAACTTTCTCATCACCGTCCTGTGTGTCAATGAAGGCATGAACCCACTATCGAGCATAAATACTCCCTCTTGGAGTTAAGAGTACAAACTTGGCCGCAGCCTCTACTAATAACGGAGAGCATGCAAGATCATAAACAACACATAAACAATAGATTGATAATCACCATAACATAGTATTCTCTATCCATCGGATCCCGACAAACACAACATATAGTATTACATATAGATGATCTTGATCATGTTAGGCAGCTCACAAGATCCAACAATGAAGCACAACAAGGAGAAGACGACCATCTAGCTACTGCTATGGACCCATAGTCCAGGGGTGAACTACTCACTCATCACTCCGGAGGCGATCATGGCGATGAAGAGTCCTCCAGGAGATGAATCCCCTCTCCGGCAGGGTGCCGGAGACGATCTCCTGAATCCCCCGAGATGGGATTCGCGGCAGCGGCGTCTCTGGAAGGTTTTCCGTATCGTGGCTCTCGGTACTGGGGTTTTCGCGACGGGGGCTTTAAGTAGGCGGAAGGGTAGGTCGGGGGGCCGACGAGGGGCCCACACCATAGGGCGGCGCGGGCCCCCTCCGGCCGCGCGGCCCTATGGTGGCGGCGCCTCGTCGCCCCACTTCGTTATCTCTTCGGTCTTCCGGAAGCTCCGTGCAAAAATAGGACCCCGGGCGGTGATTTCGTCCAATTCCGAGAATATTTCCTTACTAGGATTCCTCGAAACCAAAAACAGCGAAAACAAAGAATCGGCTCTTCGGCATCTTGTTAATAGGTTAGTTCCGTAAAATGCATAAATATGACATATAATGTGCATAAAACATGTAGGTATCATCAATAAAGTAGCATGGAACATAAGAAATTATCGATACGTTGGAGACGTATCAGCATCCCCAAGCTTAGTTCTGCTCGTCCCGAGCAGGTAAAGCGATAACAAAGATAATTTCTGAAGTGACATGCCATCATAATCTTGATCATACTATTTGTAAACATATGTAATGAATGCAGCGATTAAAACAATGGTAATGACATGAGTAAACAACTGAATCATAAAGCAAAGACTTTTCATGAATAGTACTTCAAGACAAGCATCAATAAGTCTTGCATAAGAGTTAACTCATAAAGCAATAAATCAAAGTAAAGGTGTTGAAGCAACACAAAGGAAGATTAAGTTTCAGCGGTTGCTTTCAACTTATAACATGTATATCTCATGAATATTGTCAACATAAAGTAATATAACAAGTTCAATATGCAAGTATGTAGGAATCAATGCACAGTTCACACAAGTGTTTGCTTCTTAAGGTGGAGGGAGATAGGTAAACCGACTCAACAATAAAAGTAAAAGAAAGGTCCTTCAAAGAGGAAAGCATCGATTGCTGTATTTGTGCTAGAGCTTTTATTTTGAAAACATGAAACAATTTTGTCAACGGTAGTAATAAAGCATATGAGTTATGTAAATTATATCTTACAAGTTGCAAGCCTCATGCATAGTATACTAATAGTGCCCGCACCTCGTCCTACTTAGCTTGGACTACCGGATCTTTGCATGCCATGTTTCAACCAAGTGTCACAAAGGGGTACCTCCATGCCGCCTGTACAAAGGTCTAAGGAGAATGCTCGCATTTTGGATTTCTCGCTTTTGATTATTCTCAACTTAGACATCCATACCGGGACAACATGGACAACCGATAATGGACTCCTCTTAAATGCATAAGCATGTAGCAACAATTATTATTCTCATATGAGATTGAGGATATATGTCCAAAACTGAAACTTCAACCATGATTCATGGCTTTAGTTAGCAGCCCAATGTTCTTCTCTAACAATTTTGCATGCTCCAACCACTAAGGTGATAGATCCTTCGCACAAGACGGACATGCATAGCAACTCACATGATATTCAACAATAGTTGATGGCGTTCCCCGTAAGCATGGTTATCGCACAACAAGCAACTTAATAAAATATAAAGTGCATAAGTACATATTCAATACTACGATAGTTTTTAAGGCTATTTTGTCCCATGAGCTATATATTGCAAAGGTGAATGATGGAATTTTAAAGGTAGCACTCAAGCAATTTACTTTGGAATGGCGGAGAAATACCATGTAGTAGGTAGGTATGGTGGACAGAAATGGCATAGTGGTTGGCTCAAGGATTTTGAATGCATGAGAAGTATTCCCTCTCGATACAAGGTTTAGGCTAGCAAGGTTATTTGAAGCAAACTCAAGGATGAACCGGTGCAGCAAAACTCACATAAAAGACATATTGTAAACATTATAAGACTCTACACCGTCTTCCTTGTTGTTCAAAACTCAATACTAGATATTATCTAGACCTTAGAGAGACCAAATATGCAAATCAGATTTTAGCAAGCTCTATGTATTTCTTCATTAATGGGTGCAAAGCATATGATGCAAGAGCTTAAACATGAGCACAACAATTTCCAAGTATCACATTATCCAAGACATTTTAGAATTACTACATGTTGCATTTTCCAATTCCAACCATATAACAATTTAACGAAGAAAAAACTTCGCCTTGAACATTATGAGTAAAGCCTAAGGACATATTTGTCCATATGCAACAGCGGAGCGTGTCTCTCTCCCACAAAGTGAATGCTAGAATCCATTTTATTCAAAAAAAAACAAAAACAAAAACAAACCGACGCTCCAAGCAAAGAACACAAGATGTGACTGAATAAAAATATAGTTTCGTGGGAGGAACCTGATGATGTTGTCGATGAAGAAGGGGATGCCTTGGGCATCCCCAAGCTTAGACGCTTGAGTCTTCTTTAGAATATGCAGGGGTGAACCACGGGGGCATCCCCAAGCTTAGAGCTTTCACTTCTCTTGATCATAATATATCATACTCCTCTCTTGACCCTTGAAAACTTCCTTCACACCAAACTTCAAGCAAACTCATTAGAGGGTTAGTGCACAATTAATAATTCACACATTCAGAGGTGACAAAAACATTCTTTACACTTCTGGACATTGCATAAAGCTACTGGACATTAATGGATCAAAGAAATAAATCCAACATAGCAAAAGAGGCAATGCGAAATAAAAGGCAGAATCTGTCAAAAACAGAACAGTCCGTAAAGACGAATTTAAAGATGGCACCAGACTTGCTCAAATGGAAAAACTCAAAACTAATGAAAGTTGCGTACATATCTGAGGATCACGCTCGTAAATTGGCAGATTTTTTCGAATTTTCTACAGGGGCCTGTGCGCAGATTCGTGACAGACAGCAATGCTGTTTCTGCGCAGCGATCCCAAATATAACATCAACTTTGACATAGAAACTTTACTTGGCACAAAAACATGATAAGGAGAGGTTGCTACAGTAGTAAAAAATTTCCAAGACTCAAATATAAAACAAAGTACTGTAGTAAAAACATGGGTTGTCTCCCATAAGCGCTTTTCTTTAACGCCTTTCAGCTAGGCGCAGAAAGTGCAAATCAAGTAACATCGAGAGTAGAAGCATCAACATCATTACCTTGGGAGCTGGGAGTTTTCTCAACAATGCATTGTATCTGGTCTATATAAGTAACTCCTCTCTCATTGCTCCTAGGCTTACTATTCTCATCAAACAAATTTTCAGGAATAAGCCAAGCATAGTTGTTTTCCAAAGCTTCATGCATTCCTAGTAATTTACTAGGTATTGGCGCTTTAATTTCCCTACCATCATTAACATTATTAGTATACTTAACTCTATCCATATCCATCTTTTCAAGTATTTGCTTAAAATTAGGAAAGAAACCAAGCCTCTTATGCTTAATAAAAACTTTTCTAGCTTCTTTAACTATATCCTCAAATTCTCTAACAAGGACTTTTAAAAAAAAATTTCTCTTTTCCCCCATCTCCATATCCGAAAGTGTAAGAAACATATGTTGTATTATGGGATTGAGATTAACAAATCTAGTTTCTAACATGTGTATCAAACAGGCAGAAGCACTTTCATAAGTAGGAGCAGTTTTTAATAATGGTATATCTTCAAAATCTTCATCCATACTAACATAGGTGAAAAATTCTTCTATATTATCTCTTCCAATGATACACCCTCGTCCTACCGGTATCTCTTCCAAAGTAAACTTAGGATTAAGCATGATGAAATAAGCAAAAAGTAAACTAGGCAAACAAAGTAAAGACGAGTAACTAATTTTTTTTTTGTGTTTTTGATATAGAGAGCAAGACAGTAAATAAAGTAAAACTAGCAACTAATTTTTTTTTGTGTTTTGTTTAGGTGCAGCAAACAAAGTAGTAAATAAAGTAAAGCAAGACAAAAACAAAGTAAAGAGATTGAGAAGTGGAGACTCCCCTTGCAGCGTGTCTTGATCTCCCCGGCAACGGCGCCAGAAAAAGAGCTTGATGGCGTGTAACTCACACGTTCGTTGGGAACCCCAAGAGGAAGATATGATGCGCACAGTAGCAAGTTTTCCCTCAGAAAGAAACCAAGGTTTAATCGAACCAGAAGGAGCCAAGAAGCACGTTGAAGGTTGATGGTGGCGAAATGTGATGCGGCGCAACAACAGGGATTCCGGCGCAACGTGGAATCTGCACAACAAAACCAAAGTACTTTGCCCCAACAAAACAGTGAGGTTGTCAATCTCACCGGCTTGCTGTAACAAAGGATTAAACGTATCGAGTGGAAGATGATTGTTTGCAAGAAAATAGTAAAACACAATTGCAGTAGATTGTATGCTATGTAAAGAATAGGACCGGGGTCCACAGTTCACTAGAGGTGTCTCTCCCATAAGATAAAAGCATGTTGGGTGAACAAATTACAGTCGGGCAATTGACAAATAGATAAAGGCATAACAATGCATGTACATGATATGATAAATATAGTGAGATTTAATTGGGCATTACGACAAAGTACATAGACCGCCATCCAACTGCATCTATGCCTGAAAAGTCCACCTTCAGGTTATCATCCGAACCCCATTCAGTATTAAGTTGCTAAGCAACGAGACAATTGCATTAAGTATGGTGCGTAATGTAATCGACAACTACATCCTTAGACATAGAATCAATGTTTTATCCCTAGTGGCAACAAGCACATCACAACCTTAGAACTTTCTCATCACTGTCCCAGGTGTCAATGAAGGCATGAACCCACTATCGAGCATAAATACTCCCTCTTGGAGTTAAGAGTACAAACTTGGTCGAGCCTCTACTAATAACGGAGAGCATGCAAGATCATAAACAACACATAAACAATAGATTGATAATCACCATAACATAGTATTCTCTATCCATCGGATCCCGACAAACACAACATATAGTATTACATATAGATGATCTTGATCATGTTAGACAGCTCACAAGATCCAACAATGAAGCACAACAAGGAGAAGACGACCATCTAGCTACTGCTATGGACCCATAGTCCAGGGGTGAACTACTCACTCATCACTCCGGAGGCGATCATGGCGATGAAGAGTCCTCCGGGAGATGAATCCCCTCTCCGGCAGGGTGCCGGAGGCGATCTCCTGAATCCCCCGAGATGGGATTCGCGGCGGCGGCGTCTCTGGAAGGTTTTCCGTATCGTGGCTCTCGGTACTGGGGTTTTCGCGACGGGGGCTTTAAGTAGGCGGAAGGGTAGGTCAGGGGGGCTGACGAGGGGCCCACACCATAGGGCGGCGCGGGCCCCCCTCTGGCCGCGCGGCCCTATGGTGGCGGCGCCTCGTCGCCCCACTTCGTTATCTCTTCGGTCTTCTGGAAGCTCCGTGCAAAAATAGGACCCTGGGCGGTGATTTCGTCCAATTCCGAGAATATTTCCTTACTAGGATTTCTGAAACCAAAAACAGCGAGAAAACAAAGAATCGGCTCTTCGGCATCTTGTTAATAGGTTAGTTCCAGAAAATGCATAAATATGACATATAATGTGCATAAAACATGTAGGTATCATCAATAAAGTAGCATGGAACATAAGAAATTATCGATACGTTGGAGACGTATCAGCATGCTGGAGATACTTACACAATTAGGATTAGCATTAATATTAAGAATTTTATTATCATTACTATTATGGACATATTCATACTACACCCGGGTGTAGTTACACCCACGCGTGTTTCTCATAATCTAGAGAGTATCTATCATACCGGATAGTATGTACATGTAGTATGAAGTATATAAAACTATTTTGGAAGTATATATACTACTTTGTAGGCAGTATGTACATTTTTTTACGTAGACTCATTTTTTACGTATACATATGCATGTATTTCGGATATATAGTGCAAACTATGGGTTCACTTGCATTTTTTTCACCAAATTTGGTTTGGAGTATCTTAGATATCGTATACGAACATACTCAAACCGATAAACTATCGTATATACTTCCGTACGGAAGTATATAGATATGGGTGTAACTACACCCAGGGGTAGGAAGTATTTATCCTACTATTATTATATATATATATATAATTTTTTTGAATTTTAAAATTTTATCAAGCATTCAGGTATAGGTCCTCCACGCCCGAATAATTGATAGCAATATCAATTTAAAGCGTGATTGGATGGATTTGGGCTGGTATTGAGAAAGGGTATGTAGATACTATAATCAAATCAATAGCAAGAAAAGTTCTACTAGAAGATGGGTTTTATTTGAAGATATCATAACCGGAAATGGATATAAAGTAGTCTTTGAACATATTAAAGGAAAAGGATAACGATTTATCTGACATATTCTTTCGTTCATCACTTTTGCAGAAATGAAGAGGCAAATGGACTTCAATGAATTGAAACATTCTCATTTGGAGATGAAAATAAACTTTGAATATTCCCTCCAAATTCATACAAATTCAAGCCAAAGGACAACATTGTCTTCGATGATATGGAAGAGTGAATATTGGAAAATTTATGGTATCAATATAATAACAAAAGAGATGATAAGAGATATTTTCTATAAACCCTAAATAGCCTTGCTGAATATTTTAATATGATGAATGAGAAAATACCTTCACCAGAAAATATTGAAATACCAGAGGTAAAACTATTATACATCCTATATGATTGAAAGACACCTGTTTACACAACATTTGAAAAAATAATTAAAGAAAAAGCAGCATCAAAATATACAGGAGGAGTAACCTGGAACAAATATACTAATATTGAAGAAACATTATCTCTTGCAAGATTTTTTTTGGGGATCAATTACCATATAGAGCCAGAAGCAAAAGAATATATCCAAAAGCATAAGACGGCTCAGAATAAAACGAATCTAGTGGAAATACCCATGACAAAGGTAAATGAAGAGGGAAATCATCAAAAACCAAGACATACAAAGAATGTTTGGTCAAGGGAGATGATCCTCTTGACATCCAATATATTGCCATAAAGGTTGAAGAAAAGGTTCAAAAAATATACCCACAATGGAAAAAGGAAATAAAACAAGAAATATTAAATGAACTTAAAGAAGAAGTGAAAGAAGAATTTGATAAAATAAAGAAAGAGTATGATGACTTTGCTCAGCTCCTAAATAAAACGGACGAAACAATGGAAGACTTCCAACATCTTGAATAATTCAATAATATTGATATGTCTATCAATAATTTAGGCGCAGAGGACCAACCCAAATCCATCCAATCACAATTCAAATTGATATTGCTATCTTATTCAGGCGAGGAGGACCTATAACCCAATGCTTGATAATTTTTTGATATTCATAACTATATATATATAAAAATTATAATAGTAATGATAATAAAACCCTTAATCTTAATCCTAATCATAATTGTGTAAGTATCTCCAGCATGCATGGTTGAATTTGTATGAATTTGGAGGGAATATTCGAAGTTTATTTTCAGCTCCGAATGAGAATGGTTCAATTCCATTGAAGTTCATTCCCCTCTTCATTTCCGCAAAATTGATGAACTAGAGAATATGTCAGGCAAACAGTTATCCTTTCCTTTAATATGTTCAAAGACTACTTTATATCCATTTTCGGTTATGATATCTTCAAATAAAACCCATCTTCTAGTAGAACTTTTCTTGCTATTGATTTGATTATAGTATCTACATATTGCTTCGCAGTCATTTCGTATTGGGAGAGGGTATGTATCACTAAGTTACCTCTTTTTTTTTTGTTACACATCTCCATAATAGATCGTAAGTGGAAAAACAAAATGGTCAGTGTTTGGAAAAAAGAAATGATACATGTTGTGTTTCGCAAAAGAAAAAAAGTCACATAGGATAGCTTTCATATATAACAAATTGGACTCGGTGGATTGAACTCAGGATAGCTTCAAAGAAACTAAAAAAACTTGGCAGGATAACCCACGCGCCGCAGCTGTCAAGGGAGAGAACCGCATGGGCGCGAGGGAGAAGGCCCCGCCATCGCTGCCGCCGCCGGGGATTCGCCGGCGGGACCTCTGGCGGCGGCACGGGAGGAGAGGTTGAGGCTGGCGGCGCTAGGGTTCCTCCTAGGTCGCCCGCTCGGGAGCGACACGGGAGCTGTTATTTCCAATGAGTTGCTCTGGTCCGCCGGATACGCTTTTGTGCGAACTCTTTTTGCAATTGCCAGCTCCAATACTCGTTTTAGTAAGTGATCGCAGGCCGAAATGAAAAGTTCAAAGGTACGAAAACACACAAAATTTAACAGAACCGTGAGATCAGAATCCATCAGCTGCCCCGAACACGTTTTCTCCTACACTGTCACACCTCCGGCGAGCCATCAACTCATCCATGAGTCGTCCAACATCATTGTAGGAAGATCCACCCTTCTCCAACGCCTTTGTCGCCATTGTACGAAGCTCCTGAACCTTCTTCCGCATAGCATTGCCCTCCTCACTGTCGTCCATCAATCTCTTGACGGACGCAGTGATCACCTCGCCACCGATCACCTCATGGGTATCAATGGCCGCCGCGGAGTCCCTGGCGCCGACGTTGACGCCAACCTTGAGCACCTCCACCACAAGCTTCTCGTTGTGGAACTGGTCCCCGTACCGCGGCCATGTGACCATTGGCACGCCGGCGCTCACCGCCTCCAGCACCGAGTTCCACCCGCAGTGCGTGACGAAGCCGCCGAGCGCCGTGTGTTTCAGGATGAGCGTCTGGGGCGCCCAGCCTCGGATGACGAAGCCACGGTCACCACGCGCCAACAGCTCGGCGAAGCCTTGAGGCATCCACTCCGACGATTCGGTGCCACTGATGACCCAGAGGAAGTTCTTGCTGGAGAGGTCGAGGCCGCGGGCGATCTCGACCAGCTCGGCAAGCGAGAAAGTGGTCAACGTGCCAAAGGAGATGTACACCACGGAGCCTACCGGCTTCGCGTCTAGCCACCGGAGGCAGATGTCGGCGACGCCGTCGGTACTAATGCCTCCTGTCGCGGCCACATCTCTGCTGTCGGTGGCGAGCGCGACGGGTCCGACGAGCCAGGCGCGGCGGCCGAGCGTGGCGTGGAAGTGCTCCACGTAGTCCGGCTCGAGCTCGTGGAAGCTGTTGAACACCTCGCCGAAGCTCCGCTGGTCCGCCGTGCTGGCGCTCTCGTAGAACTCCCACTCCAACGGCCTCTTCCCGTGATCCAAAATCTGCCGCCTCCTCAGCTCCACACGGTGCGGCAGCCCGGGCAGCAAAACGAAGGCGTCCGGATCCTCGTCGTCGTCCGGGCAAGCCTCCAGCGGGTTGTTGCGCAGCGTGCTTTCGCTGCAGCACTGCGCGAAGACGCTGATGCCGAGGAACACGAGCCGCGGGACGCCGTGCGCCGCGGCGGCGTCTTGGGACCAGGTGAAGAAGCTGTCGGTCACGACGGCGTCGACGCGGGGGCGGCTATCGGCCAGGAACCGGTCGAAGGGCACCTGGAGAAGAAGCCCGGCATGGAGGAACTTGCCGTAGTACTCTGGTCCGTGGGACTGGGTGATGTACCTGACGTTCTCGAAGCCCGGAGGGAGCCCGACGTCGGGGAAAGGCACGACGGAGATGTCGATTGGTATGGCTGGGGCGGAGTCGCTGCCATGGAGGTTTGCGTTGTTGGCCCGGTCGACGGCTGGACGGATGATGTCGGCGTTGACAGGCGTAGTGAGGATGGTGCACCTGGCGCCGCGGGCGGCGAATAGCGCCGCCATGTCCGCCGCCGGAATGAGGTGCCCCGGGGCGAAGTACGGGAGGAAGAGGATGTGCAGGGGTTGCTGCGGCTGAGGCTCATCTCTCGGTAGTAGTAGCCATGGAGTATCTCTTTTCTCCCGAAGAACTGTGCTAGCTCTTGGAGGAGCGGAGGAGGAAGAGTGACGGCTTATCCAGTGGTGAATGCACACACTGTTTCTCAGGGAGACTGGAGGAGATTTAGATGCGGCTTTTAATGCAGAAGATCGATTGATTGATGCAGCATTTTTTTTCTTTTTTTGGTTGCTATATGAAACAATTCTGGTGACCAAGGTTTGTAACGTAGCGAGTTACTAATTATACACTATATAAAAGTTGGACTGTTTAAGGCTCCTGGGTTGATCGGAGCACTGTAGACGAGCATTTTCTGTCCAATTACCATGCGACGCGTTCGTGATTGGCCATGTAAATCGGGTGCTCTTCCATCCATTCTTTTTTCCCACTCGCTTTGTTTCCTCTTTGGTTCCGGTTTCTTCCATTTTTGTTTCCGGTTGCCGGTTGCTTCGGTCTGGTCAAAGCGGTGCACGATCAAACGGCCCAAGAGACGACGCGCGTCCTGTGTTGTGCGGGCTCCACCCTGTACGGGAGATGACTTATCCCCTCCACCTCTTATCTCTCCCAGTCTCCCGAACCGTCCCCCTCGCTTCTCTCGCCTCCACGGAGGTTTCCATCCCCATTCTCTTCCTCATTCATGTCCGGAGAAGATGCTGAGGAAGAACGTAGCGGCGGATGCGTGCATGGGGCCAGCGGCAGGGTTGGAGCGGCGCTGGGCCGACGGAACAGAGGCTGCCTGCACTGGGCGCGGGGGCCGGATGCAGCCGTCCCTCCTTATCTTCTTCGCTCTCGGTCGGAGAAAGGTTCCGAGGGAGAGCGATGTTGGGCGAGCTCGGGGCGAGGAAACGGTGGCGGCCAGCGCTCGACGCGGGATCCAGACATGGTCGCCGGCGGCCTGAAGTGATCGGAGAGATCGTATAGGGTCCTCCCCCACGCTTGGCTCCCTTCAATCGGTGCGGCCGGCGCTCGACGCAGGAGCCAGCCATGGTCGCCGGCGGCCTGAAGCGGTCAGAGAGACGTATAGGGCCTCCCCCCTGCGCTTGGCTCCCTTCAATCGATGCGTCAGGTGGTGGCGCGGACGCCATGGGTGAGAACCAAGAGGCCCGCCATGGCTGGCACCACGGGCCATCAGTGCCTCAGGCACGGAAGGCCTCAGGCGATAGAGGAGCTCTGCTCCGCGCTTCCGTGGTCATCACTGTGACTGAGATGGGTACGGCCACACACGGGCCTATTGCGGCCTGGGCACCTGTCCTCCGGCGGAATGTGTTCGCCCCATCGACAAAGTAGTCGCGAGGCTCGCACTGACGCCGAGAACAGGTTCATAGTTCATTGTTTTTCTTGATTCGGGCCTTAAATGTTGGTGCCCGCCAACCATGTCGTGCAACTTCTATAGTACCAGACTATGGAGATGGGCAATGCCGGATTCCGGCTGGATCTGCATCACTACAACAATTTTCAGCGAGCTCTGTTTTGTATTCTAGGTTTCGGTATATTTATGGTAGAATTTTTCCCTGGTTCTACAAACTGATCTTTCTTTTGTGGTGACCTTAGATTTTAAGCACCGGACAGAACAACATCCATCCATAAGCCATTGCTCGGTTGGATTCAAGATCATAAACTAAGGAAAATAAACACCCTTGGTAAGCTATTTTCTGTTTTTCTTTTCTATATTGCAATGTTGGTGTATATATGTATTCCATAGTTTGTGCCTTTTTCCTTCCATCCTTTGCTCATATGTGATTTCTCTGATTGTGAGACAATATAGAAGTTAATGTCAAGTATGCATTGTCAAAGTGTTCTAACAGCCAACTTTCTGTAATATGGGGTTCTCATGAATTTGCAAACAGAAACTATACCTACGAAGGTAGGGAACACATTATCAAACCCACCGTACCCCTCTACCTAAGTGGAGACCGATCTGTAGTTTTGAAAAGTAGAGCTTATTCTTGATATATTTTTTGCGAATCAGCTTATTCCTGATATGATTGGAGCTCATTTGATTTATAGGCGATCTCTAGAACCCAGGTAGCCAACATTGAGAAGATGTGAGAGGATAAGGGCTAAACACAAGAGAAGCGAAGCTAATGTAGTCTGCCTTTAGATTCCTTGAAATACAGAATGGTAGGAAACGAGGGTTTTTATGGGAGGCATATCAACCTGGCATTTTCAAAGTACAATGGTGTACCTAAAATTACAACAGGTGTGCCCTTTTTTTTAAGGATAATGTTTCCTAGAGTCGTCCAGAGCACCTAACAAACTTCAAATTAAATCCTCAAGGTACTATCCACAGTTACAAAATAGAAAATCAAATGTAAGGATTTCGGCTAGGACTGCTCCAAACTACACTAACAATATCTTTGATAGCACATTTCAGGTTATCACTATTACTCAAAACATCCAAAATAATAAACTAATTAATCAGCTTTAGCCCAAACATCAGCTTTAGCCCAAACAGGTTCGCGATCAGAAACCAAAATCAAATTTTAGTCTTTTCTATCATATCACAATAACTACTGTGTATTACTGAAAATTCAGGAGTAGTGTGAAAACATGTGTCTATGTTACTATTACAGGAGGAACCATGGAAAGCCATGTAGAAATTGGAATTTATAGCACCTTTGTACCTTCTGATAAACTAATGGGTAAAATAGCAGCAATATATATCCGTGCGTATTACTTTTCCCTGCTTACTTATTTTCAGCAACCAGTGCTATTTTGCTAGCGAGCATACAGGTCTTGAATCGATGATTTGATAATATTTGATGAGAGCT
This sequence comes from Lolium rigidum, assembly GCF_022539505.1. Taxonomy (NCBI): domain Eukaryota; kingdom Viridiplantae; phylum Streptophyta; class Magnoliopsida; order Poales; family Poaceae; genus Lolium; species Lolium rigidum. Next base: position 43,864,236 of record NC_061509.1, read on the forward strand.
TATCAAAGGTGGTCTTATCATTAATAATTTGCTCTTTCAGGAGTTTAACAATGTTTATGTATTTTATTGAAAGGTCTATGCTGCTTACATTGTACTTTATTTTTCCCATTTTGGCAAAGTAGGCTGAAATAGTAAGCTGCTGTGTTATGTTGTAATTCAGCTAACCAAGGCGGAAAGGTAGCTCTCCATTCCTTCACATTTTTCTTGCCAAATTTATACTACAGGAAAGGTAGTTAATCCATTCCTTTACTTTTTTCTTGCCAAATACAAAATACTACAGATTTATCAACAGCTGATTCTAATATAATTTTAGTGGACACCTCAAATTATTCGACACTATTATCTTAAATTCTAAAAAAATCCAGTTAAGATGCATCTAGAATAAAGTATAATGTTAGAACTATAAAATTTATTATGGAAAGAATGTTGTTTTAAACAATTTCAGTTCTGATGTGCTTTTGTCTATTTGGTGTGGTTCAGAAACGAATTCTTCTTCAGAAAATAAGCTAGACAAGCACTGATATAATCTGGAACAAGGTGGTGGCAGATGTTAGAAGATGACCATTGCTTTCCAATCATTCTCACACTTCAGTGCTGGACACGAACCTGCTGTTGGTAGCGGAAACAATGAGGCGAATTATTGTGAATTGCCTACATATGAACTATGCAAACTACATGAAGATGTTGGAGCAATCCCCTTTTCTAGATTAACTTTTCATCTGGGTCTCCTTAAATCTCATGTGTGCTTTTCGCTTGGTGGTTGAGCTTTAATCTCATGTGTGTTGGTTCAGCTTCAGATTTGTAACTGAATGTTGTATGAGATCTATTCTGGTTACATATCAATGGAACCTGGGGCAACCCCTGTTCTAAAAGTACTGCTGGCCAAGATTTTAATTGTCCATGTCATAACCATACAAATCTAACAACAACAATACATGTAAGTTAGAGAAACAGGGCACAAAAAGAGAGTACCTTTGAATTGGTTTTCGCTGCTGTATGTTTTGATCATCCATACCTCATGGTTCCGTGACTACATCACATCTCGGCAATCGCACTTTGAGGCTGGACTCGATTTGGGCTGCTGGTGAATGCCGGCGGCTTCCTATGTCCAGCTGCGGTGCCGCTTTTCTCTGCTTTGGCCTCACAAACAAGATGGCGTGCTATTGCTCTCAACGAGGCCGCACCACGTCTCCCCGACAGCAGGATATGCGGCGGCTGTCGCATGCAAGGACGACCGGCCACCACGGCACGACGCGCTCTCCTTGGCCCTTGAGCTCTACACATCAATACTGGGGCTGAGCTTTGGCATAGTAAGCCTTGCGGACACCATGCGTGCACGCTTTCAGCCACCCAAGCATCCTGGCCATGGCCGCCATGACTGCCCATTCCCCACCATAGCCGCGGCTCACAACTCAGACTCCGAGCACATGCCCGACCACCGCTGCTCGAGTCCCGTCTGCTTGACCTGCCTCTCCAACGCCGCGATGCTATCCCTGTGGCAACAGATTTCGACGGCCACACCGCCCGTCAGTCGGATCTTAGAGAGGAGAAAGGGGATATGGATGGAACAGCAGCTAGACTGAGATAGACAGTGCGAATTTCCTAGACAGTGATGGGTTGTAGTGGCAGCACTCGCAACTTACGGCCTCACGGGCTCACAGTGTGTGCGTGACATGTGTAGGTGATATGCGTGACATGTGTAGGTGATATGGACTGGAGAATTAACATGTGTATGTAAATGTGTTACCCTATTTTTATCTTCCTATCACACTCTGACCCAATAATGCAGTAAACATAGTTGAACAAAAATTAACCATGTTAACAAATTCATCTTAATTTCCGTTTTTGTATTAGCACTACCTGTTAATTAAACTTTCTCAAATATTGTTTTAACCTTTTTTATCGAAGGAAAAAAAAGTTCCTTCATAGGTTATATACAACCTATTTTTTCTTTCAACCTAATATCTTCGAATATGCTAAAAAGTCTCAACTGTTTGGAAAGCAAATTACAAAGATTTGTATGTGAAATTAGACATCCCTATGTGTAATTTAAGCAAAGAAATATTCATTGGTATCATGAAAAAAAAAGCTTAAGTCCAATGTTCAGTGGTGCAAATTGATTTACTTTACTCCATATTCTGGTTTATTTTAAATACCATATGTTATGTGTTCTAATACAACAACTTCACAACAGATCACATAAAATTAAAATGTGTGTTTTGCCTAATAGCCCAGACTTGCAATTTAAGTTCACAAGTTTAAGAGAATCATACGTGCAGTGTGGGCCACACAATTAACCGTTATATATATATCAACTTTCAAATTCCCAAGTCAAAATTGTAGATATAGTCTATTCATTACATTCAATCAGTTTTGTCATGCATGTCGTCACGTTTATAACTGCTATTGAATTTTCAAATCTATTTCGCGCCACTAATGATTTCTAAGAGAAAGTATAATATTTCATAAATATTTGCAACTTCTAAGATATACGTCCAAACTTAAGAACTTAGCGCCTTCTCAAAAAATCGTAAAAAAAGTAATACCACGGGCGCGGCGTGCCGCCGCGCCAATGCTTCCTAGTTTCCTCGTGATGGATGCGCTAAGTGGCTTCACCAGTTGCGCCAAATCTACTGTTCTACCAAGCCAAATCTCACCCCCCTTGTATTCATCAAGAAGCTTGATCTCTAGGGTTCCTTGGAAACCCTAGGTGGGCAAGAGTGGTCCGGAAGCATCCGGGCTGTGGATTTGCTCCTGACAAGATTGTGAAGGTTTGGAGGCTACCTCAGAGTCTACCACAAGTGAGAGAGCTATTCCTTCGTGGGATAGGCTCCGGAGAATAGGGTGAGCCTTCGTGGCGCGGGGAATCCTTTGTGGGACCTCCACTCCTCCAAACGTGACGTACCTTCTTGCAAAGGAAGGGAACACGGGAATAAACCCTCGTCTCCGCGTGCTATCGGTTATCTCTAACCGAACTCTTTACTTGTGATTTAACTGCCTGTGAGAGCCTTCGTGCTCGAGTTAGTTGTATCCTCATATAGGTTGTCTCACCTAGTTTACATTAGGCTCACCTTTATATTCCGCAAAACCTAATATTGCAAAGAAAGAATTAAAATCTGTAGAAACCTATTCACCCCCCCTCTAGGTTTACCATCTCTGATCTTTCAATTTTGTTGAAGTTACTGGTGATTATTATTGTATATAAATCTGCACCAAATTCTTACAAGCACATGGTTTTGTTGTATATGTTTGTATTTTTCGTTAAACTGTTGGTGATTTTTGGTGCAAATCAATATGTAGCCAAAAATAATGTTGTTTAACCACATTTTTGGAGTAATGTGTATTTGTTGCAGATTTTTTTTTATAGAGTGGCCTAGTAGGCTAGGATACACCAATGTGAAGGGAGGACTACTCATTTATACGTCTCTGCCTCTGAGTTCGTGTGCATAGGGATGGCACCCGCAGGGTATGGGTACGGGTAGAGCCATCCCATACCCGTACCCGTCGCCTTCAATCTTACCCGTCACCCGTACCCATACCCGCGAACGGGTACAAGTTTTTCCCATACCCGTCACCCGGCAGGGTAAATGGGTACCCGTGGGTAAAAAATACCCGCGCTTACAACGTATCAAGTTGTTCAAAAAAATATGAAATGAGGTAAAGCAATCCTAAATAGTGGTCTAATCCTCACTAACCTATCGGCGATTGTCAGATCAGAAAGCGTGAGGTTCAACCAAGCAATGTGAAGGCGCGGTTAGCGGAAAATTAAGTAGTTCAAAACATTACAGCTGCCCACTTGTCAAATTTATATGGGTAAATGGGTATGTGGGTATGGGTTGTACAATCTCATACCCGTACCCACTCTACCCGATGGGTATGATATTTTCTCGTTTACAAACCCATGGGTAATATTTTGTCCCATACCCGTATTCCTATTGGGTTTTTACCCGACGGGTACACGGGTCATGGGTACCCATTGCCATCCCTACGTGTGCACAGTTTGTGAGCAAAGCTATAACAATAATGTTTTAAAATCACATGCTATGCGTGACCAGCTAGCTAGCAATGTATTATACGAGACCAAGGTTTAAAATAGCACGCTATTTCTTCGATAATATCATGTATAGCATATTTAGAGGGTCCACGCCCTAAATTTTCGTAGCTTGCTCGCTATGACGCTATTTGTAAAATAATAACATGCTATATCTCTTTAAACCTTGATAGAGTTAGCGTGCTATTTTTTTCCAGCCTATTGGCCCAGGCGCCCAAATTTTCCTCTTAAAAAAGAAGAAGTTGCTTTCACTTTTTTATGATGTTGAATTGTAATATGTTGGTTTCTCTTCTGAATCATAAGATAATATCGCTAATGGTAATGATTTTTAACAGATCATTTATATTATGTTGTTGCTTTGTTGAATGTTGATGTTTGCCTTCTAAAAAATTGGAGTACTATTTTGTATGTTGTTATGTATGTATGGTTTAGTCACTTTTGGACTATATGTCCATCATTTTTTCTAAAATCTTTCATTTTTAGGCTATATCTCTGGGTTTTAAAAAAGGGTGTGTCTATGTCTCAGTTGACTGAGATTCTCTTAAGTCTCAATCACCTCAGAAAAATGCAACTGCAATTTAAAGAAAAGTGCAACTTGGTCTAGTTGCACATTTCTGGCAGAAAAGTGCAATTGCACTTTTTCAACAGAAAAATTTAATTGCACTTTTTTAACAGAAAAGTGCAACTCAAATCACTTTTTATAAGTGACTTAGACTTTAAAAAATCTCAGTTGACCGAGACATAGCAAAACCGTTTAAAAAAACACTATTAGCAATATAGCGTGCTATTAGCATGGTATAGCGTCCACATTGTTTGAACGAGGCCGCCACTATTTTAAACCTTGTGCGAGACACACAGAATCTAGCAGCTTAACGGGCCTACATGCAACCATGCCATCAGCGCTACAGAGGGAAACCTTGTGCGAGACACACAGAATCTAGCAGCTTAACGGGCCTACATGCAACCGTGCCATCAGCGCTACAGAGGGGAAGAGCGCTGGCGGTTTAACAGGCCACTTTGCAACGACAAAAATGCCAACCGGCAGATCAAACTCCACCTGCTGCCCGGAAGTCGGCGGAGCACCGCCGGCGGGCCATCAACTCGTCCATCAGCCGTCCGACGTCGCTGTACGAAGACCCACCCTTCTCCACCGCGCTCCTCGCCTTGACACCGAGCTCATTAGTCTTCTTCCGTATAGCGTCGCCCTGCTCGTTGTTTCCCATGAGTGCCACGATGGATTCAGCGATCACCTCGCCGCCGATCACCTCATGGTTCTCCATGGCCGAGGCGTAGTCCCTAGCGCCGACGCTGACGACAACCTTGAGCACCTCCACGACGAGCTTCTCGTTGTAGAACTGGTCGGCGTACCGTGGCCATGTGACCATCGGCACGCCGGCGGTCACGGCCTCCAGCACAGAGTTCCAGCCACAGTGCGTGATGAACCCGCCGAGAGCGGGGTGGTTCAGGATGAGCGTCTGCGGCGCCCAGCCCCGGATGATGAAGCCGCGGCTGTCGCCGACGTTTGCCGTCAGCTCGGCAAAGCCTTCAGGCATCCACTCGGTGCCTTCGCCGGCACTGATAGCCCACACGAAGTTGTTCCCGGAGAGGTCGAGGCCGCGGGATATCTCGCGCAGCTCCACCGGCGAGAACCGTGTTGCCGTGCCAAAGGAGACGTACACCACTGAGCCGGTGGGCTTCGTGTCTAGCCACCGCAGACAGCAGTCCTTGTTAACGTCGGTGTTGACATTGTCGCCGCTCCCAGCCATGTCCCTGGTGGCAAGGGCGACCGGCCCCACAAGGAACGCGCGGCGGCCGAGCATCGTCTGGAAGTGCTCCACGTAGTCCGGCTCCAGGTCGTGGAAGCTGTTGAACACCTCGCCGAAGCTCCTCTGGTCGGCGGCGTTGTTGCTCTGGTAGAACGCCCACGCCCCCGGCTGCTTCCCGGGGTCCATCATCTGGCTCCGGCGCAGCTCGACGCGGTGCGGCAGCCCCGGCAGCGAAACAAGAGCTTCGCGATCGCCTTCATTTGCCGTCGTCGTCTCGAACGGGTTGCTGCGCAACATGCTCTCGTTGCAGGACCGCGCGAACACGCTGGTACCGGTGAAGACGAGGCGCGGAACGCCGTGCTCCGCGGCGGCGTCCGCGGACCAGCTGAAGAAGCTGTCGGACACGACGACGTCGACGGGGCGGTTGTTGGCCAGGAACCGGCTGAATGGCTCGCGGACCAGCTGCACGGCTCGCATGAACTTGGCGCGGCAGTCTACCTCGAGCGTGGTAAGGGCCATGTAGTTCTCGACGCCCGGCGGGAGCCCCACGTCGGGGAACGGCATCAGGGCGATATCGATTGCTCGGGAGCCGGTGCTGTGGAGATTGTTGGCGTCGTTGGCACGGTCGACGGCCGGACGGATGATGTCGGCGTTGACGGGCGTGGTGAGAATGGTGCACCTCGCACCGCGGGCGGCGAAAACCGAGGCCACGTCGGCGGCCGGAAGGAGGTGCCCGGGTGCGAAGAAAGGGAAGAAGAGGATGTGCAGCGGTTGCTGCTGCTGCCGCTGATGCTGCGTAGCCATGGATGGCTGGGTGTTGCCGGTAGGCAGGTCGCTCGCTCGTGTCGTTGGGCGCTCTAGTTGGTTCTAATTTGGTGGCAGTTTTGCTCTCATTTTTGGGTGGTAGATCGAAAATCGATGAGGCATGATCTGACCGGGAGATGTGGAGTGAACGCGACAGGTCATCTCGACCAGATCCAAATTTGCTTTCGGCGCTATTGCAAGTTTTCGATGACTTCAGATGCAAGCAGAACATGTTTTTTGTTTGGCTTGTTTGGCAGATTCTCTCCGCCTCACAATTATTCCCAACCAGCAAGCGTAAGTTGCAATACAGGTGCACCTCCCCGGCCAGCACGAATCAAACTAAATCGAAAGGTTAGAAATTTGCTTCGGTTTCAACCGGAATAATCTGTTACTGCCTCTATCTCAAAATTTAAGGCTTATATTATTTTTCAAAAGTCAAACTATGTTAAATTGACTAAGTTCTTACCAAAAATCATTAACATGCAAAATACAAAATCATTATTATTATATAGATAATGAAATATATTTTCGTATGATATCTATAAAATATTATATTTGTTGATAGATTTTTTTAAAAGTTTGATCAGACTTTACTTGGTTTGATCTTTCTAGAAAAATATAAGCCTAGTCTATCTATCTATCTATCTTTTATTTCTATCTATTATATACTAAAAGCAGTATAATTCTAAAAGCAATATAAGGATGTTTTTCGAGACAACAAGTTAATCCAAATGTGCTTAAAATATATTAACCAATTATTTTAATCTTAACGTGTGAGATTAAAAGATAAGAAGTGTTAGAATCTATATGTACAAAGTATTGAGAAAGGGCATGTATCAATGTGTTACCTCCTTTTTTTTTGTTACACATCTCCATAAAAGATTGTACAATGAAAAACAAAACGTACATTTGGAAAAAAGAAGGATACATGTTGTGTTTTACAAAAGAAAAAGAGCCACATAGATAGGTTCCATACATAACAAATTGAACTCGACAGGATGGCTTCAAAGAGACTAAAAATTGGCTTGTTGCCTATCTAGCGATCATCATGTGGAACATGGAGTTAGAATATCTCTATCCTCTAAAAAAGTGTAGCAACCGTTAACTTCTCTATTTCTATCTATTATATACTAATAAAAACAATGTAAAGGTATTTTTTTAGGCACCAGGTTAATCCACATATGCTTAAAATATATTAACCGATGATCTTAATCTTATGTGAGAGATTAAAATTAAAGAAGTGTTATCTTTGTTCGGGCCCGGAGGACTAGCCCAAATCCATCCAATCACAATTTAAATTGATATTGCTATCAATTATTCGGGTGTGGAGGACCTACACCCAAATGCATGATAAAAAAAATTTAATTAAAAAAATATAAAAAATAAAAATAATGATAATAAAATTCTTAATCTTAATTTTAATCATAATTGTGTAAGTATCTCCAGCATGCATGCATGCATGCAGCCCAAAGGAATCGAGAGATTCTGCATGAAGACGAGAAGAAACCAATCAAGCAAAAGAGAAGGCCACGAGTTTGAAGACATAGTAGTGGTAGTCTACAAAGGCTACATCAATAATATGAAATCTACAAAGGCTAAGAGCATAGGCTTGGTGGCACATATGACAGCTATACAATGTGCTCTTGCAAATTCTTGAAGAGTGAAGAATCTACAAAGGCTGTCACGAATGCATAACACCTGTCTCTTAGCATGTCAATAATTTGTGTAAATATTGTGGCATGTAATATGCACAGAAGCACCGTGTGTGTCCATGAAGAAGCAGCGAGAAGAGCCACGATGGCAGTATAGAAGGCTCTCTCCTATAAAAGGGGAGCCATACCTCGCAAGAAGGACACCAAGAAATCTGCAAGTAGAAGCATACCACCAGCCATAAGAGCAAAGAGTTAGAGATATCAAGACTCCCTGCTCAGTAGTAGTAGTAGTGCAACCACCATCCTTGTAATAAAGCCATTAGTTTGAAGGCGCTTTTATTAAGAAGGTACCAAGGTAATTTTCCGTTCTTGTGTAAGCCCGTCGGGGGTTTCCGAAAGAGAAACCTCGTATGTAAATTATATGGTGGAAATGAAGTAGTTCTGTGTTTTCCTTGATCTTTTTATCATGTTTATATAGGATGAGTTTTTTTGCAAGGGATCCTATAGGAGAAACCTCAGCGTCTAGTTCTCTGTTAAGCTTTGCATGTGGCATTAGAACGAGAACCGAAGCCTTAGAGAAGTGTTTCCTGCGGGTGAGACTGCCTGGAAAGACGATAAAAAATCAGCCCATACAAATTTGACTAAAAACATCTAGGGAAATAAGCTTAGATACTTTTGAAGCAATATAATGATAAGTACGGTGAGTACCGAGTAGAACTAATACACCACTGCGTACATCGTCGGATGTACTGTTGGCCTCGCCAGCCTCCAATATCCTGCAAAAAATCTGCAAAAGTAATCTTAGTATTCAAGAATACTTTTTAGCTTAATTTATTTCGAAATTTTAATAAAATATTTAATATTAATATCTAAGTATATTACGTAAATTGTGTGTGAATATTTCTCAAAATTTTTGTTGCGAAATTTTTTCTGATAATCAGATTAAAATCTAAAGTTAATCAGAAGTATTTTCACAACAAAAAAGTTCGAGAAATATTCACACATAAATTTATGTAATATACTTAGCATTAAGATTAAATATTTTATTAAAAATTTCGAAATAAATTAAGCTAAAAAGTATTCTTGAATACTAAAATTATTTTTGCAGATTTTTTACAGGATTTGGAGGCTGGCGAGTCCAACAGTACGTCCGACGGTGTGCGCAGTTGTGTATTAGTACTACTTAGTACTCACCGTAGTTATCACTATATTGCTTCAAAAGTAGCTAAGCTTCTTTCCCTAGATGTTTTTAGTCAAATTTATATGGGTTGATTTTTACCGTCTTACCAGCGCAGTCCACCCGAAGGAAACACTTTTCTATGACTTTGGTTCTCATTCTAACGCCACATGCAAAGCTAAAACAGAGAACTACATGTAGAGGCTTCTCCTATAGGATCCCTAGCATAAAATCCTATCCCATATAAACATGATAAAAAATACAGGGAAACACATAACTATTTCATTTCCACAACATAATTTACATACGAGTTTCCCTTTCGGGAACCCCCACGGGCTTACACAAGAACGGAAAATTACATTACTACCTTCTTAATATAAGCGCCTTCAAACTAATGGCTTTATTACAAGGATGGTGGTTTCACTACTACTACTACTGAGCAGTGAGCCTTGTTATCTCTAACTATCTGCTCTTATGGCTGGTGGTAAGCTTCTGCTTGCAGATTGCTTAATGTCCTTCTTGTGTGGCATGGCTCCCCTTTTATAGAAGGAGAGGGCCTTCTGTACTGCCATCGTGGCTCTTCTCGCTGTTTCTTCATGGACACATGTGGTTTTTCTATTTATGATATTACGTGCCTATTTACACAAATTATTGATATGCTAAGAGACGAGTGCCATGCATTCATGGCAGCCTTTGTAGATTCTTCACTCTTCAAAAATTTATGGCTGCCATATGTGCCACCAAACCTATGCTCTTAGCCTTTGTAGACTTCATATTATTGATGTAACCTTTGTAGACTACTACTATTGTGTCTTGGAACTTGTGACCTTCTCTTTTGCTTGATTGGTTTCTTCTCGTCTTCATGCAGAATCTCTCGATTCCTTTGGGCTGTATGCGTGCATGCTAGAGATACTTACACAATTAGGATTAGGCTTAATATTAAGAATTTTATTATCATTACTATTATTTTTTATATATAATTTTTTGAATTTCAAAATTTTATCAAGCATTCTGGTATAAGTCCTCCACACCCGAATAATTGATAGCAATATCAATTTAAATTGTGATTGGATGGATTTGGGCTGGTATTGAGAAAAGGTATGTAGATACTATAATCAAATCAATAGCAAGAAAATTTCTACTAGAAGATGGGTTTTATTTGAAGATATCATAACCGGAAATGGATATAAAGTAGTATTTGAACATATTAAAGGAAAGGATAGCTGTTTATCTGACATATTCTCTCGTTCGTCACTTTTGCAGAAATGAAGAGGGGAATGAACTTCAATGGAATTGAAACATTCTCATTCGGAGATGAAAATAAACTTTGAATATTCACTCCAAATTCATACAAATTCAAGCCGAAGGAATTCTTTGTATGTCTTGGATTGTCCTCGATGATATGCAAGACATACATTTATGGTAATATACCTTGACCAAACATTCTTTGTATGTCTTGGATTGTCCTCGATGATATGCAAGAGTGCATATTGGACAATTTATGGTATCAATATAATAACAAAAGAGATGATAAGGGATATTTTCTATCAATCCTAAATAGCCTTGCTGAATATTTTAATATGATGAATGGGAAAATACCTTCACCAGAAAATATTGAAATACCAAAGGTAAAACCATTGGACATCCTATCCAATCACAATTTAAATTAACATTGCTATCAATTATTTGGGCATGGAGGACCTATACCCGAATGCTTGATAAATTTTTGAAATTAAAAACATTATATATATAATAATGTTAATGATAATAAAGTTCTTAATCCTAATCATAATTATGTACGTATCTCCAGCATGCATGCTTGAATTTGTATGAATTTGGATGGAATATTGGAAGTTTTAATCACCAGATTTTGGCCAAATCAGGAGATGGGCCGTAAGTGAAGATGGACTTGAAGGATACACGCGTGGAGCATCTTTGAAGCGGCCTTGCACGAAGAGTTTGGGCTTAATTGCCCATGTATCTGTAACATAGTAGATCGCATCTTAGTTTAGAATTAAAAGATAGAGTTTAACCCGTGCACGGTTAGGTGCACGCCCGAATTAGAAAGTCCCTTGGACTATAAATATGTATCTAGGGTTATCGAAAAAGGAGGACAATCACGTTCACAACAAACACAAATCAGGCGCATCGCCACCCCTTCTTTCGAGGGTTTCTCCCGGGTAAGCATCATGCTGCCTAGATCGCATCTTGCGATCTAGGCAGCACACGTTTATTCTTTTACCTTGTGCTGCTCATGCTGAAGCGTTGTTGATGGTGAGTAGCACTACTTATCGTAGATGTTTTGGGGCTTGCATAGATGCTTTTCTTATGCATATCTGCTTAGCTGTGCCGTCCTTCGATATCTAGCTACCCTTACACCTATCCAGGTGTAAGGGCAGCGTCTTGCTTGTTCGTTGTTTAGTAGATCCGATCCGTTATAGTTGCTCCTTGATTCTTCAAGGATTGGTTTAATATCCGTATGGTTAGGCCTTGCAAACGGGTTGAATGGTCCGGTAGTGCGTTAAGTATGGTTTGTTAGTCCTAAGAGGGATGTTCCGGGAATTAACTTAATGTTGGTTTTTAGGCCTCTTTTAGGGTTAGTTTTCCATTATCTTTCGTGTCTATTAGGCTCAACTACGCGTAGGATGTTCCGATCATACGGTGAAAACCCTAAACTGTCGTAGATTGGTTTAACTTTATACTGATCAAGCAGGAGCCCCATGTCATCGTTAACCCGACGTGAACCATGGGGCGATCGGCTTTGTGAGCCGATCCACAGGGCAACCTGAGAGCCGATCGGGCTCGTATTTAATGTTTACGTGTCTGCCATGCAGGAAACTAATCGAAGCAATCCAACACCTTCCCGACCGGGTATAGGTCAGGTGGCACGCCCTTGCAACCGCTAGGACGTGTGCCGGAACATTTGCGGGACGACGTCGAGGGACCAGGGCCCCTGCAGCCTTGGAAGCCTCCCGGCTCTTCGTGTTGCTTAACCACTGCTCGCCGGTGGGTTTTGGCAGGCAACACATTCTGGCACGCCCGGTGGGACCATCGGGACCATCTTCTGCAACAACCACGTCAACATCCGAGATGGCGGAAGAACCGGTCAAGTATGAAGATCTGCCTCCTGAGCATAAGAAGAAATATGATGATCTCAAGGCCATCTTGGAAGCCGATCTCATCGGCGCTTTTGAGAAAACCCGTTCGCACGGGATCAAGTTCAAAGGGTTCCAACCCGAAGGTGCGCTAGAGGGACTGGATCTATCTCTCCCTTCGGACGAACGTACCAGAGCCCTGCGACAGGAGATTAACTATTCCGTTGCTCACTCTCTTCATCGGCATTCTGAGAGCCTGGTGAACACTCTGGAGCGTGTCGCGCTCAATGTGGTGCAAGAAATCATGAAGCACAGGTACTCTCCGTCAGGACCTGCTCTAGGAACTCATCAGGGAGAGATACCGCTCTATACTAGGCCACCACTGCCATACACGATGGCAGCTCCACAGCAACAAGGTTCACCGGCATACGTCGTCTACAAGGTTGGAGGTGATCCTGGCGATTACCAATTCCTGTATGAGCCGCCCAAGGAGATTCCCCATGGATACGTGTGCACATACATGCCGGACTGCAACAACTGGATGACCCAGGTTATAGCAGGAAGGACTGCCACGGCAGGAGGGATCGCCGGAACAGGAGTAGTTGCTGGAGCAGGAAGCAGTTCTGGAGCAGATTGATGCGCGTAAATGTACACGTCCGTTGGGAACCCCAAGAGGAAGGTATGATGCGCACAGTGGCAAGTTTTCCCTCAGAAAGAAACCAAGGTTTAATCGAACCAGGAGGAGCCAAGAAGCACGTTGAAGGTTGATGGTGGCGAAATGTGATGCGGCGCAACAACGGGGATTCGGCGCCAACGTGGAATCTGCACAACAAAACCAAAGTACTTTGCCCCAACGAAACAGTGAGGTTGTCAATCTCACCGGACTTGCTTGTAACAAAGGATTAATCGTATCGAGTGGAAGATGATTGTTTGCAAGAAAATAGTAAAACACAATTGCAGTAGATTGTATGCTATGTAAAGAATAGGACCGGGGTCCACGGTTCACTAGAGGTGTCTCTCCCATAAGATAAAAGCATGTTGGGTGAACAAATTACCGTCGGGCAATTGACAAATAGAGAAAGGCATAACAATGCATATACATGATATGATAAATATAGTGAGATTTAATTGGGCATTACGACAAAGTACATAGACCGCCATCCAACTGCATCTATGCCTAAAAAGTCCACCTTCGAGTTATCATCCGAACCCCATTCGGTATTAAGTTGCTAAGCAACGAGACAATTGCATTAAGTATGGTGCGTAATGTAATCGACAACTACATCCTTAGACATAGAATCAATGTTTTATCCCTAGTGGCAACAGCACATCACAACCTTAGAACTTTCACATCACTTGTCCCGGTGTCAATGAAGGCATGAACCCACTATCGAGCATAAATACCCCCTCTTGGAGTTAAGAGCAAAAACTTGGCCAGAGCCTCTACTAATAACGGAGAGCATGCAAGATCATAAACAACACATAAACAATAGATTGATAATCACCATAACATAGTATTCTCTATCCATCGGATCCCGACAAACACAACATATAGTATTACGGATAGATGATCTTGATCATGTTAGGCAGCTCACAAGATCCAACAATGAAGCACAACAAGGAGAAGACGACCATCTAGCTACTGCTATGGACCCATGGTCCAGGGGTGAACTACTCACTCATCACTCCGGAGGCGATCATGGCGATGAAGAGTCCTCCGGGAGATGAATCCCCTCCCCGGCAGGGTGCCGGAGGCGATCTCCTGAATCCCCCGAGATGGGATTCGCGGCGGCGGCGTCTCTGGAAGGTTTTCCGTATCGTGGCTCTCGGTACTGGGGGTTTCGCGACGGGGGCTTTAAGTAGGCGGAAGGGCAGGTCAAGAGGCGGCGCGAGGGGCCCACACCACAGGCCGGCGCGGCCAGGGCCTGGGCCGCGCCGCCCTATGGTGACGGCGCCTCGTGGCCCCACTTCCTTCCCTCTTCGGTCTTCTCGAAGCTCCGTGCAAAAATAGGACCCTGGGCGAAGATTTCGTTCAATTCCGAGAATATTTCCTTACTAGGATTTCTGAAACCAAAAACAGCAGAAAACAGCAACTGGCTCTTCGGCATCTTGTTAATAGGTTAGTTCCAGAAAATGCATAAATATGACATATAATGTGCATAAAACATGTAGGTATCATCAATAAAGTGGCATGGAACATAAGAAATTATCGATACGTTGGAGACGTATCAGCATCCCCAAGCTTAGTTCTGCTCGTCCCGAGCAGATAAACGATAACAAAGATAATTTCTGAAGTGACATGCTATCATAATCTTGATCAATACTATTTGTAAACATATGTAATGAATGCAGCGATCAAAACAATGGTAATGACATGAGTAAACAAATGAATCATAAAGCAAAGACTTTTCATGAATAGTACTTCAAGACAAGCATCAATAAGTCTTGCATAAGAGTTAACTCATAAAGCAATAAATCAAAGTAAAGGTGTTGAAGCAACACAAAGGAAGATTAAGTTTCAGCGGTTGCTTTCAACTTATAACATGTATATCTCATGGATATTGTCAACATAAAGTAATATAACAAGTGCAATATGCAAGTATGTAGGAATCAATGCACAGTTCACACAAGTGTTTGCTTCTTAAGGTGGAGAGAGATAGGTGAACTGACTCAACAATAAAAGTAAAAGAATGGTCCTTCAAAGAGGAAAGCATCGATTGCTGTATTTGTGCTAGAGCTTTTATTTTAAAAACATGAAACAATTTTGTCAACGGTAGTAATAAAGCATATGAGTTATGTAAATTATATCTTACAAGTTGCAAGCCTCATGCATAGTATACTAATAGTGTCCGCACCTCGTCCTACTTAGCTTGGACTACCGGATCTTTGCACACCATGTTTCAACCAAGTGTCACAAAGGGGTACCTCCATGCCGCCTGTACAAAGGTCTAAGGAGAATGCTCGCATTTTGGATTTCTCGCTTTTGATTATTCTCAACTTAGACATCCATACCGGGACAACATGGACAACAGATAATGGACTCCTCTTAAATGCATAAGCATGTAGCAAAAATTATTATTCTCATATGAGATTGAGGATATATGTCCAAAACTGAAACTTCAACCATGATTCATGGCTTTAGTTAGCGGCCCAATGTTCTTCTCTAACAATTTTGCATGCTCCAACCACTAAAATGATAGATCCTTCAGACAAGACGGACATGCATAGCAACTCACATGATATTCAACAATAGTTGATGGCGTTCCTCAGAAGCATGGTTATCGCACAACAAGCAACTTAATAAAATATAAAGTTCATAAGTACATATTCAATACTACGATAGTTTTTAAGGCTATTTTGTCCCATGAGCTATATATTGCAAAGGTGAATGATGGAATTTTAAAGGTAGCACTCAAGCAATTTACTTTGGAATGGCGGAGAAATACCATGTAGTAGGTAGGTATGGTGGACACAAATGGCATAGTAGTTGGCTCAAGGATTTTGGATGCATGAGAAGTATTCCCTCTCGATACAAGGTTTAGGCTAGCAAGGTTATTTGAAGCAAACTCAAGGATGAACCGGTGCAGCAAAACTCACATAAAAGACATATTGTAAACATTATAAGACTCTACACCGTCTTCCTTGTTGTTCAAAACTCAATACTAGATATTATCTAGACCTTAGAGAGACCAAATATGCAAATCAAATTTTAGCAAGCTCTATGTATTTCTTCATTAATGGGTACAAAGCATATGATGCAAGAGCTTAAACATGAGCACAACAATTGCCAAGTATCACATTATCCAAGACATTTTAGAATTACTACATGTAGCATTTTCCAATTCCAACCATATAACAATTTAACGAAGAAGAAACTTCGCCTTGAACATTATGAGTAAAGCCTAAGGACATATTTGTCCATATGCAACAACGGAGCGTGTCTCTCTCCCACAAAGTGAATTCTAGGATCCATTTTATTCAAACAAAACAAAAACAAAAACAAACCGACGCTCCAAGTAAAGAACACAAGATGTGATTGAATAAAAATATAGTTTCGGGGGAGGAACTCGATGATGTTGTCGATGAAGAAGGGGATGCCTTGGGCATCCCCAAGCTTAGACGCTTGAGTCTTCTTAAAATATGCAGGGGTGAACCACGGGGGCATCCCAAGCTTAGAGCTTTCACTCCTCTTGATCATAGTATATCATTCTCCTCTCTTGACCCTTGAAAACTTCCTTCACACCAAACTTCAAGCAAACACATTAGAGGGTTAGTGCACAATTAATAATTCACACATTCAGAGGTGACACAAACATTCTTTACACTTCTGGACATTGCATAAAGCTACTGGACATTAGTGGATCAAAGAAATAAATCCAACATAGCAAAAGAGGCAATGCGAAATAAAAGGCAGAATCTGTCAAAAACAGAACAGTCCGTAAAGACGAATTTAAAGATGGCACCAGACTTGCTCAAATGGAAAAACTCAAAACTAATGAAAGTTGCGTACATATCTGAGGATCACGCTCGTAAATTGGCAGATTTTTTCGAATTTTCTACAGAGGCCTGTGCCCAGATTCGTGACAGACAGCATTGCTGTTTCTGCGCAGCGATCCCAAATATAACATCAACTTTAACATAGAAACTTTACTTGGCACAAAAACATGATAAGGAGAGGTTGCTACAGTAGTAAACAACTTCCAAGACTCAACAAAACAAAAAATTGCTGTAGTAAAAACATGGGTTGTCTCCCATAAGCGCTTTTCTTTAACGCCTTTCAGCTAGGCGCAGAAAGTGCAAATCAAGTAACATCAAGAGTAGAAGCATCAACATCATAACTTGTTCTAATAATAGAATCAAAAGGCAACTTCATTCTCTTTCTAGGGAAGTGTTCCATACCTTTCTTGAGAGGAAATTGATATTTAATATTACCTTCCCTCATATCAATAACAGCACCAACGGTTCGAAGAAAAGGTCTTCCCAACACAATAGGACAAGATGCATTGCATTCGATATCCAAGACAACAAAATCAACGGGGACAAGGTTATTGTTAACCGTAATGCGCACATTATCAATCCTCCCCAAAGGTTTCTTTTTAACATTATCGGCAAGATTAACATCCAAATAACAATTCTTCAATGGTGGCAAGTCAAGCATATCATAAATCTTTTTAGGCATAACAGAAATACTTGCACCAAGATCACATAAAGCATTACATTCAAAGTCATTGAATTTCATTTTAATGATGGGCTCCCAACCATCTTCTAACTTTCTAGGAATAGAAGTTTCAAGTTTTAGTTTCTCTTCTCTAGCTTTTATGAGAGTATTTGTAATATGTTTTGTAAAGGCTAAATTTATAGCACTAGCATTAGGACTTTTAGCAAGTTTTTGTAAGAACTTTATAGCTTCAGAGATGTGGCAATCATCAAAGTCTAAATCATTATGAGCTACAGCAATGGGATCATTGTTCCCAAGGTTGGAAAAAATTTCAGCGAGTTTTATCACAAGCGAGTTTCAGCAGTTTTAGCAATTTCAGGCAGTTTTGTTCGCTTTGCACTAGGAGTAGAAACATTGCCAACACCAATTATTTTACCATTGATAGTAGGAGGTGCAGCAACATGCGAAGAATTAACATTACTAGTGGTGGTAATAGTCCAAACTTTAGCTACATTATTCTCTTTAGCTAGTTTTTCATTTTCTTCTCTATCCCACCTAGCACGCAATTCAGCCATTAATCTTATATTCTCATTAATTCTAACTTGGATGGCATTTGCTGTAGTAGTAATCTTATTATCAATATCATTATTAGGCATAACTTTCAATTTTAAAAGATTAACATCGGAGGCAAGTCTATCAACTCTAGAAGCAATAGTATCAATTTTATCAAGCTTTTCCTCAACAGATTTATTAAAAGCAGTTTGTGTACTAATAAATTCTTTAAGCATAGCTTCAAGACCAGAGGGTACACTCCTATTATTGTTGTAAGAATTCCCATAAGAATTACCATAACCATTACCATTAGCAGAAGGATATGGCCTATAGTTATTACCAGAGTTGTTCCTATAAGCATTGTTGTTGAAATTATTATTTTTAATGAAATTCACATCAACATTTTCTTCTTGAGCAACCAATGAAGCTAAAGGAACATTATTTGGATCAACATTAGATCTACCATTCACAAGCATAGACATAATCACATCAATCTTATCACTCAAGGAAGAGGTTTCTTCAACGGAATTTACCTTCTTACCTTGTGGAGCTCTTTCCGTGTGCCATTCGGAGTAATTTATCATCATATCATCAAGAAGTTTAGTAGCCGCCCCCAATGTGATGGACATAAAGGTACCTCCAGCAGCTGAATCCAATAAATTCCGCGAAGAAAAATTTAGTCCTGCATAGAAGGTTTGGATGATCATCCAAGTAGTCAGTCCATGGGTTGGGCAATTCTTTACCAAAGTTTTCATTCTCTCCCATGCTTGAGCAACATGTTCAGTATCTAATTGCTTAAAATTTATTATGCTACTTCTCAAAGATATAATTTTAGCGGGAGGATAATATCTACCAATAAAAGCATCCTTGCATTTAGTCCATGAATCAATACTATTCTTAGGCAAAGATAGCAACCAATCTTTAGCTCTTCCTCTTAATGAGAAAGGAAACACTTTCAATTTAATAATATCACCATCTACATCCTTATACTTTTGCATTTCACAAAGTTCAACAAAATTATTAAGATGGGCAGCAGCATCATCGGAACTAACACCGAGAAAATTGATCTCTCATGACAAGATTTAGTAAAGCGAGGTTTAATTTCATAGAATTCTGCTGTAGTAGCAGGTGGAGCAATAGGTGTGCATAGGAAATCATTATTATTTGCATTTGTGAAGTCACACAACTTAGTATTTTCAGGGGTATTCATTTTAGCAACGGTAAATAAAACAAACTAGATAAAGTAAATGCAAGCAACTAATTTTTTTTTGTGTTTTTGATATAGAGAGCAAGACAGTAAATAAAGTAAAACTAGAAACTAATTTTTTTTGTGTTTTGTTTAGGTGCAGCAAACAAAGTAGTAAATAAAATAAAGCAAGACAAAAACAAAGTAAAGAGATTGAGAAGTGGAGACTCCCCTTGCAGCGTGTCTTGATCTCCCCGGCAACGGCACCAGAAAACAGGCTTGATGCGCGTAAATGTACACGTCCGTTGGGAACCCCAAGAGGAAGGTATGATGCGCACGGTGGCAAGTTTTCCCTCGAGAAAGAAACCAAGGTTTAATCGAACCAGGAGGAGCCAAGAAGCACGTTGAAGGTTGATGGTGGCGAAATGTGATGCGGCGCAACAATAGGGATTCCGGCGCCAACGTGGAATGCTGCACAACAAAACCAAAGTACTTTGCCCCAACGAAACGAGTGAGGTTGTCAATCTCACCGGCTTGCTGTAACAAAGGATTAATCGTATCGAGTGGAAGATGATTGTTTGCAAGAAAACAGTAAAACACAATTGCAGTAGATTGTATGCTATGTAAAGAATAGGACCGGGGTCCACAGTTCACTAGAGGTGTCTCTCCCATAAGATAAAAGCATGTTGGGTGAACAAATTACGGTCGGGCAATTGACAAATAGAGAAAGGCATAACAATGCATATACATGATATGATAAATATAGTGAGATTTAATTGGGCATTACGACAAAGTACATAGACCGCCATCCAAGCTGCATCTATGCCTAAAAAGTCCACCTTCGGGTTATCATCCGAACCCCATTCGGTATTAAGTTGCTAAGAAACGAGACAATTGCATTAAGTATGGTGCGTAATGTAATCGACAACTACATCCTTAGACATAGAATCAATGTTTTATCCCTAGTGGCAACGAGCACATCACAACCTTAGAACTTTCCGTCACTTGTCCCAGGTGTCAATGAAGGCATGAACCCACTATCGAGCATAAATACCCCCTCTTGGAGTTAAGAGCAAAAACTTGGCCGAGCCTCTACTAATAACGGAGAGCATGCAAGATCATAAACAACACATAAACAATAGATTGATAATCACCATAACATAGTATTCTCTATCCATCGGATCCGACAAACACAACATATAGTATTACAGATAGATGATCTTGATCATGTTAGGCAGCTCACAAGATCCAACAATGAAGCACAACAAGGACAAGACGACCATCTAGCTACTGCTATGGACCCATGGTCCGAGGGGTGAACTACTCACTCATCACTCCGGAGGCGATCATGGCGATGAAGAGTCCTCCGGGAGATGAATCCCCTCTCCGGCGGGGTGCGGAGGCGATCTCCTAAATCCCCGAGATGGGATTCGCGGCGGCGGCGTCTCTGGAAGGTTTTCCGTATCGTGGCTCTCGGTACTGGGGGTTTCGCGACGGGGGCTTTAAGTAGGCGGAAGGGCAGGTCAAGAGGCGGCGCGAGGGGCCCACACCACAGGCCGGCGCGGCCAGGGCCTGGGCCGCGCCGCCCTATGGTGACGGCGCCTCGTGGCCCCACTTCCTTCCCTCTTCGGTCTTCGGGAAGCTCCGTGCAAAAATAGGACCCTGGGCGAAGATTTCGTCCAATTCCGAGAATATTTCCTTACTAGGATTTCTGAAACCAAAAACAGCAGAAAACGACAAGCGGCTCTTCGGCATCTTGTTAATAGGTTAGTTCCAGAAAATGCATAAATATGACATATAATGTGCATAAAACATGTAGGTATCATCAATAAAGTGGCATGGAACATAAGAAATTATCGATACGTTGGAGACGTATCACAGATGCTGAGAAACAGGCGTGGCTAGCTAAATATGCCACCGGTACAAGTCATGAACGCTCAACTTCTGCAGCTCCTACGGTGGATGAGATCACCGCAATCACGAGAGATCAGTTCGGCATCCTGCCGAAGAAGAGAATGATCGGCTATTCCAAGCCGTATCCCAACGATTATGACCTAATCCCACTACCACCTAAGTATCGGCTTCCTGACTTCACGAAATTCAGTGGATCAGAGGGAACCAGCTCAATTGAGCACGTGAGCCGATATTTGGCACAGTTGGGCATGGTTTCAGCTTCAGACGAGCTACGGGTGAGGTTCTTCTCACAATCTCTCACGGGTCCGGCCTTTGGATGGTACACCTCATTGCCACCAGATTCGGTTCGGACGTGGAAGCAGCTGGAGGAACAATTCCACGTACAATACCATTCAGAAGCTACTGAAGCTAGCATGGCCGATCTGACCCAGGTTCGGCAGAGGCGAGGAGAGACGGTGTCTGAGTACATCCAGAGGTTCAGGACCGTGAGGAACCGATGTTATTCGGTTCGCCTATCTGAGAAGGATGCAGTCGAGCTGGCGATAGCAGGAGTGTCAGCGCCGCTCAAAGATGTGACCTTCCAAGCTGACTACAATTCATTGGCGCATATGGTTCAGAAATTGACATCGTATGAACAGCGCCACCCAGAATTGTACTAGGACAAGTTCAAGCGCGTCGCCCTGATCGAGATGGAAGAAGATGAAGATTCTGTAGGAGATCAGGAAGTCGCTGTAGCTGAATGGACTCGGGGGGGGCAAAGCCCGTGTCCTGCAAGTGGGTGAAACAACCAGGGCCGGCAAAAGGGTTTGACTTTGATTTGAGCAAAACGGAGCAAATTTTTGATTTGCTGCTGAAGGAAAAACATCTGAAGTTACCCGAAGGCCACAAAATCCCCACGTTACAAGAGATGAACGGCAGGCCATACTGCAAATGGCATCACACGTTCACCCATGCCACCAACGACTGCAAAGTCTTGCGCGGACAGATTCAAATGGTGATAGAACAAGGCCGATTACTCTTCGGTCAGTTTGCCATGAGAGTTGACACGCAGCCGTTTCCGGACGTCAACATGGTGGATCTCAGCCACTGCATAAGACGCGAGCCAGGTTTCTCTTTTGATATCAACATGGCAGGGCTTGCAGATCGCCATGGCGAGGATAAGCCAGAGAGCAGTCACTCCCGTGGAAAAGATGAAGAGGAGGCCAGTCCACGTGATTGGCCCCAAAAAATAAAAAGTTGTGAACCCTCGGTAAGCATTGCGATGAAAAAGGAGGCCGATCCTAGCGATCGGCTAAAGCTAGCCTCAACATGCCTTCTGCCTGTGCTCAGCATGGATTTAGCAGGCGACGGAAAGCTGGGGTATGGGTTTACATCGGCTGATGAACTAGAAGGGATTGACATTGGTCCTGGGGATAAGCCACGACCGACATTTATCAGCAAAAAGTTGGATCCACAGCTGAGGAGTCAGTTGATAGCCCTGTTGAGAGAACCCAGATTGTTTCGCATGGGATTATACAGAGATGCCTGGGTTAGACAGGAGCATTATCGAGCATCGTCTCCCTCTGAAGAAAGGATTTCGGCCGTTCCAGCAGCGTGCACGACAAATGAAGGCCGAAATCTTGGTGGAAGTCAAGAAAGAGATCCAGAAGATGTTAGACGCCGGGTTCATCAGGCCATGCAGGTACGCTGAATGGATTTCCAATGTTGTACCTGCGGAGAAAAAGGATGGCCGATGGCGCGTCTGTTACCCTCCAAAACCCACCGACGGGCAATGGCTGAGCAACACGAAGAGCCGGGAAGCTCCCAGGGCCGCTTAGTGGATCCCTGGCACCTCGCGTCGTCCCGCAAATCTTCTGGCCAACGTCCTGGCGGTTGCTAGGGCGTGCCACCTGACCTAGACCCGATCAGGAAGGTGTTAGTGCTTCGATTGTTCCTGCATGGTAGACACGTAAACATTAAATACGAGCCCTATCGGCTCCCAGGTTTCCCTGTGGATCGGCTCAAGGAGCCGATCGCCCCATGTTTCACGTTGGATTTACAATGGCATGGGGATCCTGCTTGATCAGGACAAAGCTAAAACGATCCACGACAGTTTAGGGTTTTCACCGCATAACCGGAACGTCCTACGTGTGATCGGGCCTAGCAGCAACGGAAGATGATGCAAACCACCCCTACGAGAGGCCTAAAAACCAACATAACGTCGATTCCCGGAACATCCCTCGCGGGGACGGTGAACAACATCTAGCGCACTACCGGATCCTCCGACCCCGGCGTAAGGCCTAACTATGCGGATATTAAACTAATCCTTGCGGAGCAAGGAGCAACCATAACGGATCGGATCTACTAAGTAACGAATAAGCAAGATGTTGCCCTTACGTCTGGATAGACGTAAGGGCAGCTAGGTGTCGAGGGACGGCATCGCCACGCAGATATGCACGTGAAAGCATCGATGCAGGCCCCTAAACACCTAAAGATAAATAGTACTGCTCGCCATCAACAAGTCTTCAGCACGAGCAGTACAAGGTTGACGAATAAACGTATACTGCCTAGATCGCTAGATGCGATCTAGGCAGCATGGTGCTTACCCGGGAGAAACCCTCGAAGAAAGGGGTGGCGATGCGCCTGATTTGTGTTGGTTGAACGATGATTGTCCTCCTTTTCCGATAACCCTAGATACATATTTATAGTCCAAGGGACTTTCTAATTGAGGCGTGCACCTAACCGTGCACGGGCCAGACTCTATCTCTTTAATCTAAATTACAATGCGATCTAATATATTATAGATACACAGGCAACTTAGCCCAAACTCTTAGCGCAAGGCCGCTTCGAAGATGCTCCACGTGTACGTCCTTCAAGCCCATCTTCACTTACGGCCCAACTCCTGATTTGGCCAAAATCGGGTGGTAACACATGCCCCCCTGGTTTTGATAATGATAATTGCAAAACCATCTGCTTTCTTCAAAGGGTCATGTCGTGGCAGAACAGAACCGTCGCAGTATGCTTCATGATGACGTCTTGCCCTCTCAACTTCCCTGCACGATTTGATAGTTCTGGCACCACGTCCTCGGAAACTGCTTAGGTATTAAATCGCTATACCCCTTTTCATTTGGCCACTTCCTGTAGTTTCTCTCTTCATCCCCTTGCTCCACAGTAGCCATCGGCAAACCGAAAAACCCTCCTCAGTCCCCATGGATTCTTCCTCTTCCTCCGTTTCCTCTGACCTGTCTCTCCAGTCCTCCTCTTCCAGTGAGCTCGAGCAGGAGGTCGATCTGATGGCCATCTACGAGGCCCGCGCCCCAGAGTACTGGGACGCGCGGGATTGGTACTTCTCCAACGAGTCGGAAGACGACGAACCCCTCACCGACGGGGAAGAAGACCTTCAGTTCCTCATTGACGGGGAGCTGGAAGCAACAAGCGATGACGACCTCTTCCCCTGGGAAGGGAGCTTTTCCTCCGACGAGGAGGAAGAAGAGGAGGAAGACGACGCCTCCTCTGACGAGCCGCCGGCCAAGCGTCTCTGCCCTTGGCCGGGCAACATGAGCGACTTCGACAGCGACGATGCCGATGCCGACGAAGAAGACGAGGACAACGAAGGTCCCGCCGAAGGTCGCTACAGCAGCGACGAAGAACCAGCCGGGAGCAGCACCGATGGCGGCGACGGCGACGATGAGGGTAGCAGCGGCCCTTAGATAGGATAGAGCTAGGAGTAATAGATTAGGGCCATGTATCCCTCCAGCAGTTCCTTTCGAGAGCAATCGGCTCCTTCTATGTAAGAAACCTGACTATCAATGAAGGAATTTCCAAAATTTGGTTCTGTCAATTTCTTCCATATTGATCTAGCCGATTTTCCCCTTGATTGATGTTCAATAAGCCGATGGCAATGCATCAGCTCTTATAACGAATTGCCAGACCGATCAATCTAGTCACCTCCTCAGACGGTAACTTGTAATCCTCGAAATCCAGATCAAAGCCCTTGACGGCAAAACTCCTGGGTTAATGCTCCCAGGAAAGCTTCCTGGCCCGTTGCTGCCAACCTTGATGTTGAAGCTGATATTCTTGTAAACAGGTGCTATTTGTTCACAGCTTCTCCTGGCGATGTTCTACTCCTTCGCAGCAACAAACTGGTCTAGAGCCTAACCACTGATGATGGCTCCTTCTTCAAACTCCTCCCATCAGCCCTGGTGGTTTTCCTCTGCAAGAGCTCGCCACCTCTCCACATGGTTACGATGCAGGGACAGCCGATTTCAACACCATCGGCTCTTCAGAGCGAAGAATCCTCAGGGTCAGCTGCCCCCCGAGCCTCAGCCAAGGCGAGAACAGAAGTGGACCAACCAAATGGGCCATCATCGGTTTCCCAACTATAGTGCAGCGCCAGCCGATCCTGACCAAATCGGCTTTCAATAGCAGAGAACCTTCGAAGTGAGCTGCCCCTCCGAGCCGCTCCATCTCTTCATCAAAACAAGGCAAGAAAGCTTGCGCCCAAGGAGACAGCGCACTAGGACGGCTTTGGAAGGATCAGCAGCTCCTTTGAACTAAGCAGCTTCATTCTTACGCCTCACTGCTCAGATTGGTCCATCACCTCGGGCAGACTGATGCAGCTTCTGGCGAAGATGTTTGATGAAGTTGTCACCTTGGTCAAGCCCCAGGAGGAAATGTCACAGCCGATTGAATGTTCATTGGCTATTCTCATGATCCTAACCTGATCTGCATGCTTACGCAGGTGCTGCTGATCTTGAAGATCTGCTAATGGAGCCACCAACCATTCCACTGAGGGACTCCTTCAGTAGAGCCTCACTGCGTAACTCGATAACTGCTCCACTAGGCTCCTATTTGTAACAGTTGCAAAGACTTGAGTCGATGGCCGTGCATCGGCTGCGCTCAAAATTTTTAATCCTTAAGTCGATGTCTACGCATCGGCTGTGCCCAAATTTTTTTGGATTTTCCATTTTTTATATGGCCGATTTGTTTACGTATCGGCCCCCATATACGAGCTGTTCTGCTGGGCATTTGATATGCATTCCCAGCTTCGTATCCTCGTGTCTCCTCCATCTATGTCTATGTGCCCCCCGAGCCGATTCTGTCAAGTAATTGATGGTATCGGCTCTTCAGGCATCTGTTGGGTCAATGCTGAACACAGACAAAGGGATGTTGAGGATAATTTTGGCCGATTGCAAGAATCGGCCTCCTTTTTCATTGCAATGCTTGACGATGGTTTGCAACTTCTTGGACTTCCACTGTAGCTACGTGACGTGTTGGAGATAAAATCCTTTGCTTTTTATTTTTTTGAGGGCCGATCGCCGGGATCGACCTTGCCACGTATGTCCAATGTCTTGGACGTGCTACTCTGTCAGGACCACGGACACCATGTTTGTGTCAGCCGATGTCCCTGCATCGGCATCAGCCGATGCCTGTGCATCGGCTTTCGCCTGTTTTGGGCGCCATATTTTCTTTGGCGGGCGCGCCTTCGTCTCCCATGTTTGCTGAATCTTCGCAGCCAGATCGGGCCGCGCTCTTCTCAACGTGTGCAGGTACTGTGCCTCGGCTTCTTCCAGGTTTCGCAGCCGCTGCACTCTACGCTTCTGAGAATGGCTGAGTCCATCAGGGCACCACCTTGGTCGGTGATACCTATCTTCTTCTCTTTCTGACTCCTCGAAGTCCTCTTCTTGAGATGACTCAGCTCGTTTATTCTGTGGTGGGAGAGGTCCTAGACGCTCGAACACTGAAACTTCGTTCGCCCTCCTTCTGTGCTGTTTGCATTCTGGGCAGTTCTCGATTGTTGGCAATCGGCTCATTCCTGAGTCCCAGCAATGTTTGAAGAAGGGACAGTTCCAGTGCTTGTCCACGTCGTCTTGCTCCCTTGACCTCCCTCTAGCATGGCGTTCGTACCCGTCGTTGTTTCTATCATGCTGACGATACCTCCTGTTTCCTGCATCAGACCGACGATGTCTTTCATCGTCTTCATCGTAGCGCCGACGTCGGTCGTACTGCTGCTCATATTTGTTGAGGAGATGCACGGAGAGTGGGCGCTGATACCGTATGCTTCTCACCTCCTCCTCGGTTAGGTACCGTCTATCATCATCTTGGGGCCGGTCGCGTGGAACGGCCTCCTCTTTCTCTTTGCCACGAGAGTGGCTGCTCTCTGCTTTGTCCACGCCATGGCGGATCACAAACCCTGCCATATTGACATCGAAAGAGAACCCTGGCTCTCTTATGGAGTGGCTTAGGTCCACCATGTTGACGTCCGGAAACGGACGCATGTCTACCTTCATGGCAAACTGTCCGAAAGTTAATCGGCCTGATTCTATCGCCATCTGAATTTGTGCGCGCAATACTTTGCAGTCGTTGGTGGTGTGCGTGAACGTATGATGCCATTTGCAGCATGGCCTCTTGTTCATCTCCTGCGCCGTAGGGATCTTGTGGCCTTCGGGTAGCTTCAACTGTTTCTCTTTCAGTAGCAGATCGAAGATCTGTTCAGTTTTGGTCACGTCAAAGTCCAACCCTCTTGGAGGCCCTGGTGGATTCACCCATTTGCGGGACACGAATGCGGCGTCCGAGTCCATTCGGCTACCGCTACTTCCTGATCTTCCGTAGAATCTTCATCTTCATCGGTATTGACCAGGCTGATCGCGCGCTTGAACTTGTCTTGGTACAGCTCTGGATGGCGCTGCTCATATAAGGTCAGTCTATTGACCAGGTGCGTCAACGAGTTGTACTCAACTTGGAACGTCAGATCCTTGAACGACGCTGCAAGGCCTGCCACGGCCAGCTCGACTGCCTCTTTCTCAGTTAAGTGAACCGAATAGCATCGGTTCTTGACAGTTCTGAAACGTTGGATGTACTCAGAAACTGTTTCTCCTCGCTTCTGCCGAACCTGTGCTAGTTCGGCAATACCAGCTTCAGTAGCTTCTGAATGGTATTGGGTGTGGAACAGTTCCTCCAGCTGTTTCCATGATTGCACTGAATTTGGCTGCAACGAGGTGTACCACCCAAACGCTGGACCGGTGAGGGATTGCGAGAAGAACCTCACCCGTAGCTGATCCGATGCTGAAACCATGCCCAACTGGGCCAAGTATCGGCTCACGTGCTCGATGGAGCTTGACCCTTCTGACCCACTGAATTTGTTGAAGTCCGGAAGCCGGTACTTAGGCGGTAGTGGGATCAGGTCGAACTCATTGTGGTACGGCTTGGAATAGCCGATTATCTTCTTCTTCGGCAGGATGCCGAACTGGTCTCTCAGGACTGCACTGATCTGATCTGCGGTGGAGGTAGTAGCAGCTGAGCTTTCATGGACTGGTGCAGTGGCATATTTGGCTAGCCACGCCTGTTTCTCAGCTTCTGCTCCTAACCTCCCCGCTGCTGCAGTCGTTCTTCCTGCCGGAACAATTGCTCCTGCTCCGGCAATCCCTCCTGGTGGAGCCTGGATCGCCTGCGTCCAGTTGTTGCAGTCCGGCACAAACGTGCACACGTATCCGTGCGGGATTTCCTTGGGCGGGTCATGTAAGAACTGATAGTCGCCCGGATCACCCCCAACTTTGTAGACGACGTATGCCGGTGAGCCTTGTTGCTGTGGAGCCGCCATTGCGTACGGTAGTGGTGGCCTGGTGTGGAGTTGCATCTCTCCCCAGTGAGTCCCTAGAACAGGTCCTGAAGGGGAGTACCGACGCTCCATGATCTCTTGCACCACACGGAGCGCAACGCGCTCCAAAGTGTTCACCAGGCTCTCGAGTGCCGATGCGATGAATGGGCCACCACGTAGTTGATTTCCTGTCGCGAGGGCTCGGTACGTTCATCCGAAGGGAGAGACAGATCTATCCCTTCGAGGACGCCTTGTGGCGTGAATCCTTTGAACCCGATACCGTGCGAACGGGTCTTCTCAAAGGAGCCGATGAGTTCGGCTTCAACGATGGCCTTCAGCTCATCGTACTTCTTCTTATGATCAGGAGGGAGATCCTCGTATGTGATCTGTTCCTCCGCCATCTCGGATGCCGATGTTGACGTGGATGTTGCAGAAGGTTGTCCCACCGGGCGTGCCAGAATGTGTTACCCTCCAAAACCCACCGACGGGCAATGGCTGAGCAACACGAAGAGCCGGGAAGCTCCCAGGGCCGCTTAGTGGATCCCTGGCACCTCGCGTCGTCCCGCAAATCTTCTGCCAACGTCCCGGCGGTTGCTAGGGCGTGCCACCTGACCTAGACCCGATCAGGAAGGTGTTAGTGCTTCGATTGTTCCTGCATGGTAGACACGTAAACATTAAATACGAGCCCTATCGGCTCTCAGGTTTCCCTGTGGATCGGCTCAAGGAGCCAATCGCCCCATGTTTCACGTTGGATTTACAATGGCATGGGGATCCTGCTTGATCAGGACAAAGCTAAAACGATCCACGACAGTTTAGGGTTTTCACCGCATAACCGGAACGTCCTACGTGTGATCGGGCCTAGCAGCTACGGAAGATGATGCAAACCACCCCTACGAGAGGCCTAAAAACCAACATAACGTCGATTCCCGGAACATCCCTCGCAGGGACGGTGAACAACATCTAGCGCACTACCGGATCCTCCGACCCCAGCGTAAGGCCTAACTATGCAGATATTAAACTAATCCTTGCGGAGCAAGGAGCAACCATAACGGATCGGATCTACTAAGTAACGAATAAGCAAGATGCTGCCCTTACGTCTGGATAGACGTAAGGGCAGCTAGGTGTCGAGGGACGGCATCGCCACGCAGATATGCACGTGAAAGCATCGATACAGGCCCCTAAACACCTAAAGATAAATAGTACTGCTCGCCATCAACAAGGCTTCAGCACGAGCAGTACAAGGTTGACGAATAAACGTATACTGCCTAGATCGCTAGATGCGATCTAGGCAGCATGGTGCTTACCCGGGAGAAACCCTCGAAGAAAGGGGTGGCGATGCGCCTGATTTGTGTTGGTTGAACGATGATTGTCCTCCTTTTCCGATAACCCTAGATACATATTTATAGTCCAAGGGACTTTCTAATTGAGGCGTGCACCTAACCGTGCACGGGCTAGACTCTATCTCTTTAATCTAAATTACAATGCGATCTAATATATTACAGATACACGGGCAACTTAGCCCAAACTCTTAGCGCAAGGCCGCTTCGAAGATGCTCCACGTGTACGTCCTTCAAGCCCATCTTCACTTACGGCCCAACTCCTGATTTGGCCAAAATCGGGTGGTAACAGCGTCGCCATAGATTTTCGGAATCTCAACAGTGCCACCCCAAAGGACGAATATCCAATGCCAGTAGCAGAGACTCTGATCAATGCGGCTGCTGGTCATAAAGTTTTAAGCTTCATGGATGGCAATGCTGGCTACAACCAAATCTTTATGGCTCCAGAAGATATAAACAAGACTGCATTCAGAGTGCCAGGCTCGGTGGGCTTATTTGAATACGTAGTCATGACATTTGGACAGAAGAATGCTGGCGCAACATACCAGAGAACCATGAATTACATCTTTCACGATTTGATCGGCAAGTTGGTCGAGATTTACATCGATGACGTGGTGGTCAAGTCTGTTTTGGTGGAAGGACACTTGGAAGATTTACGGCGCGTCCTGGACCGAACTAGGAAGTTCGGACTAAGAATGAATCCAAAAAAGTGTGCCTTTGGTGTGACGGCCGGTCAGTTCTTGGGTTTCTTGGTTCATGAACGCGGAATCGAGATCGGCCTGAAAAGTCAAGAGGCGGTGCGAACAATGAAACCACCCACCACGAAGAAGGAGCTCCAGTGTCTCATCGGCAAAATCAATTTCGTCAGAAGGTTTATCTCCAACCTGTCGGGACGAATCGAGCCGTTCATGGGACTGGTCAAAATCAAGTCTGATGAGGAGTTTCGCTGGGGGGCAGAGCAACAGAAAGCATTTGACGATATTAAGGAATACTTGACGAAGCCACCTGTGTTGGTTCCACCACAGCAAGACAGACCCTTCTACATTTACTTATCAGTAGCTGATACCTCTATCGCGTCAGTGGTGGTGCAGGTTTATGATGGTCTGGAAAAAGTGGTTTTCTACCTCAGCAGAAGGATGTTAGATGCGGAAACGAGGTACCTCGAGATCGAGAAGTTGTGCCTCTGCCTGTTCTTTACCTGCACCAAGATTCAGCACATCTTGCTGAAAGCAGAAATCATCGTCATATGCAAATCGGATGTCATCAAGCACATGCTGTCGGCTCCTGTATTGAAAGGCCGACTCGGCAAATGGATGTTTGCTCTATCGGAATTTGATATCCGGTATCAACCTGCGAAAGCAGTCAAGGGACAAGCGCTGGCCGATCTTATTGCTGAGCGAATAAACACGGATGTAGCGGCACTATCCGTGCGTGCATGGACCACGTTCTTCGACGGATCGGTCTGTGAAGATGGCTGTGGCATCGGCATGCTACTCGTGTCGCCTCGGGGGGCAACATACTCCTTCTCCATCAGGTTATCTACACCTTGCACTAACAATGTTGCTGAATATGAAGCGATATGCAAGGGAATGGAGTTGCTATTGGACGCCGGGGCGGAGGCAGTGGAGATCTTTGGGGATTCCAAATTGGTGATTTCTCAACTCACGGAGGAATACAAGTGTGAGAGCGAGTCACTTTTCCCATTATGGATGCAATGCCGTGAGCTGATGGCCCAGTTCAGGTATATCAACTTCCATTGGATCCCAAGGACGCAAAATACCGAGGCAAACGACCTTGCACAGACGGCGTCAGGATACAAAGATGTGGTCGAGGAAGCCGATTTTCAGGTGCAGCTCATGGAGCCCGATGATTGGAGAGCCGATATCTTCAATTACTTGAGAGATCCGGCTCGGGGGCACCTAAACGGATAAGATATAGGGCCATGAAGTACGTCCTGATTGGTGACGACATGTTCTACAGGACTTTGGAAGGGTTACTTCTCAAGTGTTTGGGACCAGCCGAGTCCAATCGGCTCTTGCATGAGGTACATGAGGGTGCCTGTGGAACTCACCAATCGGCTCATAAGATGAAGTGGCTGATCAGGCGATCGGGATTTTATTGGCCCACTATGCTTGAAGATTGTTTCCAATACTATAAAGGGTGTCAAGCATGTCAGAAGTTTGGGAGCATTCAGATGGTGCCTGCATCAGCAATGAATCCTATCATCAAGCCATGGCCATTCCGAGGGTGGGGCATGGATATGATCGGCAAGATACATCCTCCTTCGAGCAAAGGTCATGTATGGGTTCTGGCCATTACAGATTATTTTACCAAATGGGTAGAGGCCGTCCCTATGAAGGCGGTAAACGCGTCAGATGTTGTCGATTTTGTGAAGGAGCATGTTATCCACAGATTTGGAATTCCCCAGACTATTACGACCGATGGAGGTTCGGTTTTTGTTTCTAAGGAGTTTAGAAAATTCTGCGAGGATTTGGGAATCAAGTCGATCAGATCATCCCCATACTATGCCCAGGCAAATGGACAGGCTGAAGCGTCCAACAAGAGTTTGATCAAGCTGATTAAAAGGAAGATCGACGAGAATCCTAGACGTTGGCACGAGGTATTGTCAGAAGCCTTGTGGGCTTATCGCATGTCGTGTCATGGAGCAATAAAAACCTCGCCATACCATCTGGTCTATGGACAAGAAGCTGTGTTACCCTGGGAAATCAAAGCTGGGTCGAGAAGGGTTACATTTCAGAATGATCTAACTACTGAAGAATATGCAGCCCTGATGAGCGACAGTATTGAGGACGCAATGGAACTTAGACTTTGGTCACTTGAGAAAATCAAGGAGAATAAAGCCAAGGTGGCTCGTGCATATAATAAGAAATTGAAGCCAAAGGAGTTCCAGGTTGGTGATCTGGTATGGGAAGCTGTATTGCCGTTGGGGACTAAGGATAAAGTGTATGGAAAATGGTCTCCAAATTTGCATGGCCCGTACAAAGTCGACCAAGTTTTAAAGGGTAATGCATACATGCTAGAACAGTTGGATGGTGTGAAGTTCCCAGTGGCTGCCAATGGCCAGCATCTCAAGAAGTACTTTCCAAGCATGTGGGATGATGAGTAGTAAGATATGGAGGCCGATACATGAATTCGGCCAGTAAACTTTTTTTAAAATTCTTGGGATTTTTGGGAAACAGCCGATGCGCAGTCATCGACTTTAGAGGCACAAAGCACCATGGTCAGGTTTTAAGTTATTGTCTAAATCTGAGGATTGTTTGCTTGAACTTGCCTAGTTGGTTGTCAGATTGGTTTTATCGGCGTCTGATGGTAAAAAGCCGATACGATGCTATCGGCTCTTGGGGGCGTTGACCACCTTTGAAATTGGATGATTGGAAGTTCAATTGGAAGAACATTTTCATTGATTCAAAGGGGATTTTACAACGAAGAGCTAATTGCTTCAAAAGGGGTCATCTGAGTGCCTAATGCACTGCTACTAACCCTAGACTACTCCCTAATCTATGGGCCGTCACTGCCCTCGTCGTCGTCGTCGTCGGCGCTGCTACCGACGGGCTCTTCGTCGCTGCTGATGAAGCTGCCAGTAGCATCTTCATCTTCCTCGTCGTCGTCATCGTCGTCTGACCAGGCCCAACCTCGGAGGCGCTTGGCCGGCGGGTACCCGGCGGAGGAGGAGTCTTCTTCCTCAGACTCCTCCGCTTCTTTTTTCCTCTTCGTCGGAGGAAAGATCTGCCTCCCATGAGAGGAGGTCGTCCTCGCATGCCGCTTCCAGCTCCCAATCGACGAGGAACCGGAGGTCTTCTTCCTCGACGGTGGGGGGCTCGTCGTCCTCCGACTTGATGGTGAAGTCCCATTCTCTCGCGTCCCAATACTCAGGCGCGAGAGCATCGTAGATGGCCATCTGATTGACCTCCGGCTCTAGTTCACTCGAGGAAGAGGATTGGGAGGAAGAAGAGGAAGACATGGCTACAGAGGAAGAGGGTTTTTGGCTGACAGCTGGTTTGGAGCAGGGGGATGAAGAGGTGAACTGTTCGATGCGGTTAAATAAAAGGAGATATAGTGGAGATTTAATGCTCGAACAGTTTCCGAGGATGTGGTGCCAAAACTGTCAAATCGTGCGGAGAAGTTGAGAAGGCGAGGCATCATGATGAAGAATACTGCGGCGGTTCTGCTCTGCCACGACATGACCCCTCGAAGAAAAAAAAACAGAGTGGTTTTGAAATTATCATTGCCAAAACCAGGGGGCATGTGTTATCACCAGATTTTGGCCAAATCAGGAGATGGGCTGTAAGTGAAGATGGGCTTGAAGGATACACGCGTGGAGCATCTTTGAAGCGGCCTTGCACGAAGATTTTGGGCTTAATTTCCCATGTATCTGTAACATAGTAGATCGCATCTTAGTTTAGAATTAAAAGATAGAGTTTAACCCGTGCACGGTTAGGTGCACCCCCGAATTAGAAAGTCCGTTGGACTATAAATATGTATCTAGGGTTATCGAAAAAGGAGGACAATCACGTTCACAACAAACACAAATCAGGCGCATCGCCACCCCTTCTTTCGAGGGTTTCTCCCGGGTAAGCATCATGCTGCCTAGATCGCACCTTGCGATCTAGGCAGCTACACGTTTATTCGTTTACCTTGTGCTGCTCGTGCTGAAGCGTTGTTGATGGCGAGTAGCACTACTTATCGTAGATGTTTTGGGGCTTGCATAGATGCTTTTCTTATGCATATCTGCTTAGCTGTGCCGTCTCTCGATATCTAGCTGCCCTTACACCTATCCAGGTATAAGGGCAGCGTCTTGCTTGTTCGTTGTTTAGTAGATCCGATTCGTTATAGTTGCTCCTTGATTCTTCAAGGATTGGTTTAATATCCGTATGGTTAGGCCTTGCAAACGGGTTGAACGATCCGGTAGTGCGTTAGGTATGGTTTGTTAGTCCTAAGAGGGATGTTCCGGGAATTAACTTAATGTTGGTTTTTAGGCCTCTTTTAGGGTTAGTTTTCCATTATCTTTCGTGTCTATTAGGCTCAACTACGCGTAGGATGTTCCGATCATACGGTGAAAACCCTAAACTGTCGTAGATTGGTTTAACTTTATACTGATCAAGCAGGAGCCCCATGTCATCGTTAACCCGACGTGAACCATGGGGCGATCGGCTTTGTGAGCCGATCCACAGGGCAACCTGAGAGCCGACCGGGCTCGTATTTAATTTTTACGTGTCTGCCATGCAGGAAACTAATCGAAGCAATCCAACACCTTCCTGACCAGGTATAGGTCAGGTGGCACGCCCTTGCAACCGCTAGGACGTGTGCCGGAACATTTGCGGGACGACGTCGAGAGACCAGGCCCCCCTGCAGCCTTGGAAGCCTCCCGGCTCTTCGTGTTGCTTAACCACTGCTCGCCGGTGGGTTTTGGTAGGCAACAGAAGTTTATTTTCAGCTCTGAAAAACAGTTATCCTTTCCTTTAATATGTTCAAAGACTACTTTATATCCATTTTCGGTTATGATATCTTCAAACAAAACCCATCTTCTTTTCTTGCTATTGATTTGTGATACGTCGCAAACGTATCTATAATTTCTTATGTTCCATGCTACTTTTATTACAATACTTGAGTGTTTTACACATACTTTACAACATTATTATACATTTTCCGACACTAACCTATTAACAAGATGCCGAAGTGCCGATTCGTTGTTTTTCTGCTGTTTTTGGTTTCAGAAATCCTCGTAAGGAAATATTCTCGGAATTGGACGAAATCAACGCCCAGGGTCCTATTTTTGCACGAAGTTTCCAGAAGACCGAAGAGGAAACGAAGTGGGGCCACGAGGCGACGACACGCTAGGGCGGCGCGGCCTGGGCCTGGGCCACACCGGCCTGTGGTGTCGCCACCTCGTGTGGCCCCCTGACCTACCCTTCCGCCTACTTAAAGCCGCCATCGCGAAACCCCCTGTACCGAGAGCCACGATACGGAAAACATTACTGAGAGGCCGCCGCCGCGAATCCCATCTCGGGGGATTCAGGAGATCCCCTCCGGCACCCTGCCGGAGAGGGAAATC
The DNA here is from genome assembly GCF_022539505.1 of Lolium rigidum. Taxonomy (NCBI): domain Eukaryota; kingdom Viridiplantae; phylum Streptophyta; class Magnoliopsida; order Poales; family Poaceae; genus Lolium; species Lolium rigidum. Next base: position 43,900,577 of record NC_061509.1, read on the forward strand.
ATCACCGGAGGGGCTCTACATCATCATGCCCGCCTCCGGATTGATGCGTGAGTAGTTCATCCTTGGACTATGGGTCCATAGCAGTAGCTAGATGGTTGTCTTCTCCGCTTGTGCTTTCATTGTTATAGATCTTGTGAGCTGCCTAACATGATCAAGATCATCTATTTGTAATGCTACATGTTGTGTTTGGTGAGATCCGATGAATAGAGAATACTATGTTAAGTTGATTATCAATCTATCATATATGTGTTGTTTATGTTCTTGCATGCTCTCCGTTGCTAGTAGAGACTCGGCCAAGTTGATACTTGTAACTCCAAGAGGGAGTATTTATGCTCGATAGTGGGTTCATGCCTCCATTGAATGCGGGATCGTGACGAGTAGGTTCTAAGGTTGTGGATGTGCTTGTTGCTACTAGGGATAAAACATTGATGCTTTGTCTAAGGATATTTGTGTTGATTACATTACGCAACATACTTAATGCAATTATCTGTTGTTCGCAACTTAATACTTGGAAGGGGTTCGGATGATAACCTGAAGGTGGATTATTTAGGCATAGATGCATGCTTTGGATAGCGGTCTATGTACTTTGTCGTAATGCCCTGATTAAATCACATAGTAATCATCGTTGATATGTATTGAATCTTTATTTGTCAATTGCTCACCTGTAATTTGTTCACCCAGCATGCTAGTTATCTTATTGGAGAGACACCACTAGTGAACTGTGGACCCCGGTCCATTCTTCTACATCTGAATACATTCTACTGTTTTTACTGTTATTTGCAAACAACCACCATCTTCCACTCGATACGCTTAATCCTTTGTTTTCAGCAAGCCGGTGAGATTGACAACCTCACTGTTACGTTGGGGCAAAGTACTTTGATTGTGTTGTGCAGGTTCCACGTTGGCGCCGGTTTCACTGGTGTTGCGCCGCACTACATTCCTCCACCAACAACCTTCACGTGCTTCTTGGCTCCTACTAGTTCGATAACCTTGGTTTCTTACTGAGGGAAAACTTGCCGCTGTGCGCATCATACCTTCCTCTTGGGGTTCCCAACGGACGTGTACATCTACGCGCATCAAGTACTTTTTCTGGCGCCGTTGTCGGGGAGATCAAGACACGCTGCAAGAGGAGTCTCCACTTCCAATCTCTTTACTTTGTTTCTGTCTTGCTTTATTTTATTTACTACTTTGTTTGCTGCACTTAAACAAGACATAAAAAAAATTAATTGCTAGTTTTACTTTATTTACTATCTTGTTCTCTATATCAAAAACACAAAAAAGTTAGTTACTTGTCTTTATTTGCTTAGTTTATTTTACTACTGCTATAATGGGTACTCCTGAGAATACTAAGTTGTGTGACTTCACTAGCACAAATAATAATGATTTTATATGTACTCCTATTGCTCCACCTGCTACTACGACGAGAATTCTATGAAATTAAACCTGCTTTACTTGAATCTTGTTATGAGAGAGCAATTTTACTGGTGTTAGTATCGATGATGCTGCTGCCCATCTTAATAATTTTGTTGAACTTTGTGAAATGCAAAAGTATAAGGATATACATGGTGATATTACAAAACTGAAATTGTTTCCTTTCTCATTAAGAGGAAGAGCTAAAGATTGGTTGCTTTCTTTGCCTAAGAATAGTATTGATTCATGGACTAAATGCAAAGATGCTTTTATTAGTAAATATTATCCTCCTGCTAAGATTATATCTTTGAGAAGTAGCATAATGAATTTTAAACAATTTGATAATGAACATTTTGCTCAAGCATGGGAGAGAATGAAATCTTTGGTAAAGAATTGCCAACCCATGGACTGACTACTTGGATGATCATCCAAACCTTTTATGCAGGATTGAATTTTCCTCAAGGAACCTATTGGATTCAGTTGCTGGAGGTACTTTTATGTCCATCACTCTGGGCGCTGCAACTAAATTACTTGATGATATGATGATCAATTACTCTGAATGGCACACTGAAAGAACTCCTCAAGGTAAGAAGGTAAATTCTGTTGAAGAAACCTCTTCTTTGGGTGATAAGATTGATGCTATTATGTCTATGCTTGCAAATGGTAGATCTCATATTGATCCTAATAATATTCCTTTAGCTACATTGGTTGCTCAAGAAGAAAATGTTGATGTGAATTTCATTAAGAACAATAATTTCAACAACAACTATAGGCCATATCCTTTTAATAATAGTAGTGGTTATGGTAATTCTTATGGTAGATCTGTTTTGCCTAATGAGGAAAAGATATTGGAAATTGAAAGAACTACTAAGAGCTTTATGCAATCACAATATGAGCAAAATCAATTGTTTACTAAAACTATGAATGAACAATCTGCCTTGTTGAAAAATATAGGAAATCAACTTGAAAATTTGAATGAAAAAATTTCTGGTTTGCAAACTAAACTTACAAACGCTGAAAAGCGAATCTCATATATGTCTGAATCACAATTTCTTTAATTAATAAAATGGCTGCTAAACCTGAGGATAATGATACAAAATTTTCTGCTACAGCAAATGCCATCCAAGTTCGAATTAATGATAATATTAGAATGTTGGCTGAATTGCATGCTAGGTGGGATAGAGAAGAAAAAGAAAAACTTGCTAAAGAGAATAATGTAGCTAAAGTATGGACTATTACCACCACTAGTAATGTTGATTCTTCACATGATGCTGCACCTCCTACTATCAATGGTAAAATAATTGGTGTTGGCAATGTTTCTACTCCTAGTGCAAAGCGTACAAAATTGCCTGAAACAGCTGTTTGTGATAAAACTGCGGAAATTTTTCAAAATATTGGTGACAATGATTCTATTGCTGTAGAACATAATGGTTTAGACTTTGATGATTGTCATATTACTGAAGTTATAAAGCTCCTACAAAAACTTGCTAGAAGTCCCAACGCTAGTGCTATAAATTTAGCCTTTACAAAACATATTACAAATGCTCTCATTAAAGCTAGGGAAGAGAAATTAAAACTTGAAGCTTCTATTCCTAGGAAGTTAGAAGATGGTTGGGAGCCCATCATTAAAATGAAATTTAATGACTTTGAATGTAATGCTTTATGTGATCTTGGTGCAAGTATTTCTGTTATGCCTAAAAAGATTTATGATATGCTTGACTTGCCACCATTGAAGAATTGTTATTTGGATGTTAATCTTGCTGATAATGTTAAAAAGAAACCTTTGGGGAGGATTGATAATGTGCGCATTATGTTAACAATAACCTTGTCCCCGTTGATTTTGTTGTCATGGATATCGAATGCAATGCATCTTGTCCTATTGTGTTGGGAAGACCTTTTCTTCGAACTGTTGGTGCTGTTATTGATATGAGGGAAGGTAATATCAAATATTAATTTCCTCTCAAGAAAGGTATGGAACACTTCCCTAGAAAGAGAATGAAGTTGCCTTTTGATTCTATTATTAGAACAAGCTATGATGTTGATGCTTCTACTCTTGATGTTACTTGATTTGCACTTTCTGCGCCTAGCTGAAAGGCGTTAAAGAAAAGCACTTCTTGGGAGATAACCCATGTGTTTATTTTACTACAGAAATTTTTTGTTTTGTTGAGTATTGGAAGTTGTTTACTACTGTAGCAACCTCTCCTTATCATGTTTTTGTGCCAAGTAAAGTTTCTATGCTAAAGTTGATGTTATATTTGGGATCGCTGCGCAGAAACAGCATTGCTGCCTGTCATGAATTCTGGCATAAGTCTCTGAAAAAATTCAAAAAAATCTGCAAAATTACGAGCGTGATCCTCAGATATGTACGCAACTTTCATTAGTTTTGAGTTTTTCCATTTGAGCAAGTTAAGTGCCCAGTCCAGAAGCATCTTTACGGACTATTCTGTTTTTGACAGATTCTGTCTTTTATTTCGCATTGCCGCTTTTGCTATGTTGAATGAGTTTCTTTGTTCCATTAACTTTCAGAAGCTTTGTGCAATGTCCAGAAGTGTTAAGAATGATTGTGTCACCTCTGAATATGTGAATTTTTGGTTAAGCACTAACCCTCTCATGAGTTTGCTTGAAGTTTGTGTGAAGGAAGTTTTCAAGGGTCAAGAGAAGAGGATGATATACTATGATCATGAAGCGTGAAAGGTCTAAGCTTGGGGATGCCCCGGTGGTTCATCCCTGCATATTTTAAGAAGGCTCAAGCATCTAAGCTTGGGGATGCCCAAGGCATCCCCTTCTTCATCGACAAAATTATCAGGTCACTTCTAGTGAAACTATATTTTTATTCCGTCACATTCTTATGTTCTTTACTTGGAGCGTCGGTTTGTTTTTATTTTTGTTTTGTTTTGAATAAAGTTGGATCTCTCCATCCTTATATTGGAGATATTACGCTCCGCTTTTTTATATGGAACACTTGTATTCTTAATTGTGCTTTAATGTTCATGGCGAAAGCTTATTGCTTCGTTAGATTGCTATATGGTTGGAATTGGAAAATGATGCATATTGTTTGGCAATTTGGCAATTGTTTGAGCTCTCTTAGATCATGTTTAAGCTCTTGCATCATGTAGTTTAATCCATTAATGAAGAACTACTGTAGAGCTTGTTTAATTTGGTTTGCATGATTGATCTCTCTAAGTCTAGATATTTTCGGGTAAAGTGTTTGAACAACAAGGAAGACAAGTGTAGAGCCTTATAATGCTTGCAATATGTTCTTGTGTGAGTTTTGCTGTACCTGTTCATACTTGTGTTTGCTTCAAACAACCTTGCTAGCCCAAACCTTGTACTGAGAGGAAATGCTTCTCGTGATCCAAACACCTTGAGCCAAACTCCATGCCATTTGTGTCCACCATATCTACCTACTATGTGGTATTTTTCTGCCATTCCAAAGTAAATTACTTGAGTGCTACCTTTAAATTTCATTCATCTACCTTTACAATATATAGCTCATGGGACAAATAGCTTAAAAACTATTGTGGTCATGAATATGTAGTTATGTGTTTTAATTTTTATAAGTTGCTTGTTGAGCGGTAACCATGTTTTTACGGGGACGCCATCAACTTTATCTTTGTTGGATATCATGTGAGATGCTATGCATGTTCGTCTTGTCCGAAGTAGTGGATTTCATGATCAAATGGTTTGAGTATGCATATGTTAGAGAAGAACATTGGGCCGCTAACTAAAGCCATGTATCATGGTGGAAGTTTCAGTTTGGACATACAACCTCAATCTCTTATGAGAATATTAACTATTGTTGAATGCTTAAGCATTAAAAAGAGGAGTCCATTATCTGTTGTCTATGTTGTCCCGGTATGGATGTCTAAGTTGAGAATAATCAAAAGCGAGAAATCTAATGCGTGCTTTCTCCTTAGACACTTGTACAGGCAGTATAGAGGTACCCCTTTGTGACACTTGGTTGAAGCATATGTTATGCGATGAGAATCCGTGTTTTCCGAGATAGTAGGACAAGGTGCGAGCACTATTGGTACTCTATGCATGAGGCATGCAACTTGTAGGAAGTATTATGCATAACACATATGAATTATTACTACCGTTGACAAAATTGTTTCTATGTTTTCAAAACAAAAAGCTCTAGCACAAAAATAGTAATCAATGCTTCCCTCTGCGAAGGGCCAATCTTTTACTTTATTGTTGAGTCAGTTTACCCATTCCCTTCTATCTTAGAAGCAAACACTTGTGTTAACTGTGTGCATTGATTCTTCATGTTTACTTATTGCACCTGTTATATTACTCTATGTTGACAAATATCCATGAGATATACATGTTACAAGTTGAAAGAAATTGCTGAAACATAATCATCCTTTGTGTTGCTTCAATGCATTCTACTATGAATTTATTGCTTATGAGTTAGCTCTTATGCAAGTCTTATTGATACTTGTCTTGAAAGTATTATTCATGAAAAGTTTTGCTATATTATTCATTTGCTTAGTCATTATCTTTGTTAGCAATCTTTTGTCCAGATCACTCCATTCATCTCATATGCTTTACAATAATGTTGATCAAGATTATGTTGGTAGCATGTCACTTCAGAAATTATTTGTGTTATCGTTTACCTACTCGAGGACGAGTAGAAACTAAGCTTGGGGATGCTTGATACGTCGCAAACGTATCTATAATTTCTTATGTTCCATGCTACTTTTATTACAATACTTGAGTGTTTTACACATACTTTACAGCATTATTATACATTTTCCGGCACTAACCTATTAACAAGATGCCGAAGTGCCAGTTGCTGTTTTTCTGCTGTTTTTGGTTTCAGAAATCCTAGTAAGGAAATATTCTCGGAATTGGACGAAATCAACGCCCAGGGTCCTATTTTTGCACGAAGTTTCCAGAAGACCGAAGAGGAAACGAAGTGGGGCCATGAGGCGACGACACACTAGGGCGGCGCGGCCTGGGCCTGGGCCGCGCCGGCCTGTGGTGTCGCCACCTCGTGTGGCCCCCTGACCTACCCTTCCGCCTACTTAAAGCCTCCGTCGCGAAACCCCCTGTACCGAGAGCCACGATACGGAAAACATTACTGAGAGGCCGCCGCCGCGAATCCCATCTCGGGGGATTCGGGAGATCGCCTCCGACACCTGCCGGAGAGGGGAATCATCACCGGAGGGGCTCTACATCATCATGCCCGCCTCCGGATTGATGCGTGAGTAGTTCATCCTTGGACTATGGGTCCGTAGCAGTAGCTAGATGGTTGTCTTCTCCGCTTGTGCTTTCATTGTTACAGATCTTGTGAGCTGCCTAACATGATCAAGATCATCTATTTGTAATGCTACATGTTGTGTTTGGTGAGATCCGATGAATAGAGAATACTATGTTAAGTTGATTATCAATCTATCATATATGTGTTGTTTATGTTCTTGCATGCTCTCCGTTGCTAGTAGAGGCTCGGCCAAGTTGATACTTGTAACTCCAAGAGGGAGTATTTGTGCTCGATAGTGGGTTCATGCCTCCATTGAATCTGGGATCGTGACGGTAGGTTCTAAGGTTGTGGATGTCGTTGTTGCTACTAGGGATAAAACATTGATGCTTTGTCTAAGGATATTTGTGTTGATTACATTACGCACCATACTTAATGCAATTATCTATTGTTCGCAACTTAATACTTGGAAGGGGTTCGGATGATAACCCGAAGGTGGATTATTTAGGCATAGATGCATGCTTGGATAGCGGTCTATGTACTTTGTCGTAATGCCCCGATTAAATCACATAGTAATCATCGTTGATATGTATTGAATCTTTATTTGTCAATTGCTCACCTGTAATTTGTTCACCCAGCATGCTAGTTATCTTATTGGAGAGACACCACTAGTGAACTGTGGACCCCGGTCTATTCTTCTACATCTGAATACATTCTACTGTTTTTACTGTTCTTTGCAAACAACCACCATCTTCCACTCGATACGCTTAATCCTTTGTTTTCAGCAAGCCGGTGAGATTGACAACCTCACTGTTATGTTGGGGCAAAGTACTTTGATTGTGTTGTGCAGGTTCCACGTTGGCGCCGGTTTCACTGGTGTTGCGCCGCACTACATTCCTCCACCAACAACCTTCACGTGCTTCTTGGCTCCTACTAGTTCGATAACCTTGGTTTCTTACTGAGGGAAAACTTGCCGCTGTGCGCATCATACCTTCCTCTTGGGGTTCCCAACGGACGTGTACATCTACGCGCATCAATTTGATTATAGTATCTACATATTGATTTGCAGTCACTTCGTATTGAGAGAGGATATGTATCAATAAGTTATCTCTTTTTTTTGTTACACATCTCCATAATAGATCCTAAGTGGAAAAACAAAATGGTCAGTGTTTGGAAAAGAAGAATGATACATGTTGTATTTCACAAAAGAAAAAGAGTCACATAGGATAGCTTTCATATATAACAAATTGGACTCGGCAGATTGAACTCAGGATAGCTTCAACGAAACTAAAGAAGTCGGTAGGATAACCCAGGCGCCGCCGCCATCAAGGGAGAGAACGGCATGTGCGCGAGGGAGAAGGCCCTGCCATCGCTGCCGCTGCCGGGGCTTCGCCGGCCACTGGTAGAAAAAACAGCTTCGGTCGCGGTTCGCAACTGCCATTGGTCGCGGTTGCGCAACCGCGACTAAGCAAGCGCGACTAAAGGCCCCCCCTTTAGCCGCGGTTCCTTACGAACCGCGACTAAAGGCGCCTCCACGTGGCCGCCAGCAGTCCTTCGGGGCGGAGGACCTTTAGTCGCGGTTCTCCTGGCCAACCGCGACTAAAGGCCGCCGCAGGTTTAGGGTTTTAGCCCCCCCTAAACCTGGTTTCTTTTTAATTTGTATTGTTTTATTTTCTTTTGTGTTTTATTTTAATTTTGAAGGAGTTTCACATATTCTATGGGTACTACATACATGCATATGAATGTACAATTTTAAACAAATTTTAAATTAGAACCAAAAAGAATTCAAGAGGAATATACAATATATATTCAATATCGGATGACCATATACAATTTTGAACAAGTTTCCATACATAATTTAGTGCATATAAAGTTCTACGTCCTCTACATAGTGTTCTTCTCTAGGATTGATGACTTCCCTCGCGAACCATCCAACTAGTTCCTCTTGAAGTGGTCGGAAGCGAGCTTCTGGACTAAGCGTCGTCCGGAGGTTATTCCTCCTGATGTTGTTCTCGGACGGCTGCCGCTCGGTGGTGTATCTCCGGATCCTCTCACAAACATAGTATCCACATAGATTGGTCCCCGGTGGCTGAATATCCCCGATCGCGAGTCTTTGCCCTTTTAAATTGTAGCTCTTTTTTGAATTCACCGACCTTTTGATCTACGAACCGTCTCCAAACCCTACGAGGCAAGGAAAATTAAATGAACAAGAGAGTTATTAATTAGTTACTTGATATTAGGAAATGATGAACGAAGTAGGCCGATCGATATAGAGCGCAAACGAATGAAAATAGTTACTTTTGCATCATTTTTCTCATGTCGGCCCAATGCTTCGGATCCATATTCAGAGATTCGTGGACGAGAACTGTGGAGTTCTGAATTTGAATTACTAGCGAGAATCCGGTGGAACCTGCGGACACGATACATGCACGATCATGCATAACTCATCGATTAGCCACATACCATGCATGGAGTAAACAAAAGAGAATGTGCTCAAGACAGAAACACTCACCCAAAATGGTAAGGAAATAGAATATCACTTTTGAGTTCCTGTTTTATAAGAAACCGCCACAGGTCATCCTCCACGTCGGCGGGGTGGTGTTCTAACACATATGAATTAACGATTTGTGGGTCAATGAACCCAACATCATGGATGCGCCTTATTCGCATTTCCCGCTTCTTCATTCTGCATAATAGCGTACACAACAAGATAGTTAGGACAATATATATATTTATAGTGCCGGCAATGAACGAGATGAGGTAGAAATTAATAAATCACTTACAGAACATAGCAACTGATGATAGATTTGTCGAGCTCGCGCAGATTGAACAGCTGGAACAATTCACTCCGATGAATTGTTATATAGTAATGTTTGAAGTGATGCTCAGGTCTAACTTCCGCATAAATATAGTCTTTGGCATTTTTAAGTTTTATGTAAGCCTTGTACCAATTTAGCAGACCTGTCATTTGTCGAGGTAGATTCTCTTCCTGCGCAGGCTCGACGAGAGGCCCATTCCGCACATATGTAAATACTACGTCCTTCATTGGCGCCTCATCAAGGACAAACAGTGCACGAAGAGTCAGACCAAAGTTGGCCGCTTGTTCTGTGGCACTCGCTACAGTCAATACCTGTGCTGCCGCAGCTGCTATGATATCAGGGGCATCGTCCGGACCGGCGGCTTTCACTATGAGCGGGGCGATCGACTGTTTACTTTGTTCCCCGAGCTGGGAAACTTGTTTCCCCCCTTTTTTGCTTTCTAATTCTTTCTCGGCCTCCTCCTGCTTCTCCGCCAACTCTTGGTTCCTCTTGACCGCGAGTGCTTGCCTACGAAGTTCACGTTCATAGTCGTCAGGCAGATTCTTCGCGGCTTGGGATGGTGTGTTCAAAAATGACTTAGCCCAGCTCTTTTCCTTCTCAGAAAATACTTGCTTGGGCCCGGGCTCTCTTTTCTTCTTGCAGTCCGCCTTCCATTTCACATAATCAGCAGACGCGTGTGCGTCGACTTCCTCGGCACTATGTTCCCAAGACCTTGTAGGGAGAGGCTTCAGTGATGGCTCTGGTATCTTTGTGGTTGCAGGTACATAAGGCTCCGGGTTAATAACCCAAGACTGCTTCTGCTTCTTCGCCGGAGGTGGATTGGGGGGCGGCGTCTGATCACCCGCCGGACGAGAACTAGGGGGCGGCGTCTGCTTACCCGCCGGAGGTGAATTAGGGGGCGGCGTCGGCTGACGTGAAGGAGGTGTATGTGAACCACCACCACCGCCGCCGCCGCCACCACCACCGGAGGGGGTGGACTTGTTCGCCTTGGCGCCTCGTCTGGAAACTTGATAAACTTCTTTTTCCAGAGAATAAAATGGCGCTTGACACCTCCAAGTCTTCTCTCCCCTTCGGGTGTAGCAATGTCAATCTCCAGGTCCTCAAACCCTGGGACTATTTCCTCCACCGTGACACGAGCATAGCCATCTGGAATGGGGTTGTTGTGGTGGAGTGCTCCAGGCTCACATGGTAAAGCACTGCCGATGGCTACCTTCGTGGACATGTTCCCAGTAGGATAATGCAGATGACATTCTTTCATCTCCTTTACATCGTCCATTGGGTAGCGAGGAGGCTCCGGTGCAGTAATATGGATCTCCGGTGCATCAGTAGCCGGCTGGACCTCCGTGGAAGCCACGCTGCTTCTCCGCTGCTGGCTTCCGAGATCCGCTGGATGATCTTCATGCGTCCTAGCTGCCGATCTCTCCTGTACTAGTATAGTCAGGGTTTTCTTCATCTCATCGACTTCCGATGCCAACCGCGCCACAACATCTGCATCCCGATCCGACTTTCTCTTACGGCTTCTGTAACCGTACGGGTCATCGTCCTGGGAGAACCCTACTTTCCACGGAATGTTCCCGGGCATGCCTCGTACACGTCCTCCGTGTTCAGGATTCCCGAGGGCTCTTGTCAGCGCGTCGTTCTCTCTGTTGAACTTGATCTTCCCCTCTTGAGCATCCCTCATTGCTTCAATAAGGGCTTGGGTGGGTTTAAACATTTTGTTCCCGTAAGCACACGCCCCTGTCTCCGGGTCTAGCGTTCCCCCATGCCCGTACCACCAGCTTTTGGCCCTTCGGTCCCATCCCTCCGTACCTGGACGGATTCCTCGCCTCCTCAGCTCGTTCTCCATCTTCTCCCACTTAGGCTCCCAAAAGCGATACCCTCCTGGCCCCATAACATGATTGTACTCCTTCTTAGCCGCATTGTCCTTATTTTTTTGATATTTCAATGAAATGCTCCGATTTCTTCTGCTTCACAAATTCTGGCCAATCATGTTCAAGTCTCTCATACTGTCCTTTGAAATCCGGAGTCTTGTTCTGGTTGACATAGTCACGGGCTAGATTTTGCTTGAATTTCCGGAATGTATCGGCCATCTTACCAAGAGCGAAGTGTTTGACTAGCCTCCTCCTCTCCTTGTTTTTTTGAATCTTGTTACCCTCCTCATCGAATTTGTGGTATTCCGGAGGTAGGATGAAATGTTCCATAAGCTTTTTATAGCAATCCTTTTTAGTTCTCTTGTCGACAAAAGTGAAACCAAGACGTGCCTTCTTTGGCTCATGCCACTCCCGGAGGGTGATCGAGACGTTGTCTCTAACAACGGCTCCGCATTGGTTGATAAACTTGGTGGCGTGCTTCTGGGGCTCCAGCGGCCTGCCGGTTGCACTGTCGACAACCTCGATGGTATATGTTTCTCCTTGTTTGAGCGTCTTGGTTGCGCCACGCTTTGACGACGACGTACTCGATTTTTTCGACGATCCGGCCGAGGGCTAAAATAACAAAGAGAGTCGCGCGTGTTAGTACACACATATTTATTCAAATCAGTAAGTTTGTATCACCAGAGGCAAAATGTATATATATACCTCGGCGCCGGAGCTGGTTGCTACTTGCAATTGAAGATCGTCGTTTATCGACGTTTCTTCCCCATCATCTTGCTGACGGCCTTCATCTTGACCGTCAAGATTTAGATAAGAAGAAATATCCTCTTCATCTTGTTCGGTCGGCACATAAGGAATATCGCCTTTTATGATGTCAAATAATTGTTCTTCAACTTCTGGATTATAGTTGTCCATGATCGGGTCAGCTCTATCGTCCGCCATATGTCAGTCCTGAAAACATGTAGTAAATACTAATTAATTAAGTGCGGTGTCGAAAGGGCGGTGGCAAAAGGAGAGAGGGCGGTGGCGGTGGCGAAAGGGGGGCGGCGGCGAGGAAGGGGTGGCGAGGAAGGGCGGTGGCGAGCTAGGGTACGTAGGAGGGGGCGAGGAAGGGGTGGGCCGGAGAGGGTGTCGTCGCGGAAGAGCCCCGTATACGCCGTATATTTTCCCCCTCCGTATACGCCGTATATTTTCCCCCTCAGTAAAAATTTAGTTCATTTTTTTGAGTTCTTTTAAAAGTGAAAAAATACGAAAGTAAAAAATTTAGTTCATTTTTTTGAAAAACTTTTGTTAAGTTATTTTGTTAAGTTATTTTTGTTAATTACAATTTTGATTAACAAATTTTAAGTTAAATATTTTGTTAAGTTTAAATTTTTGTTTATATCATATATTCATGTTAAGTTATTTTTTTGCTAAGTTATTTTGTTAATTACAATTTTGATTAAAAAAATTTAAATTAAATATTTTGTTAAGTTTAAATTTTTGTTTATATCATATATTCATGTTAAGTTATTTTTTTGCTAAGTTATTTTGTTAAGTTTAAAAAAAACAAAAAAATGAGAGATCGAGGCAGAGGGGCGCCGTGTATCTGGCGCGCCCCTGCCTCTCTCTCCCACGCGCGGCGCGGCTGGCCGGTACACTCTACGGTGGGCGCGGCGGCGGATCAGGCGGCAGAGGCGCAACGGCGGGGCGGCGGAGGCGGCAGCTGCGGCGACGAACGGCGGGGCGCGGCGCGCGCGGTGGTACGGCGCGCGGCCCGGTGCCGCGCGGGAAGAGAAGGGGCGGCGCGGCGGTCGACGGCGGCGAGTACACGTACGCGAGGGCGTCGGCGTCGAGGGCTAGGCGGCGGTCGAGGCGGTCGAGGGCGTCGGCGTCGAGCTAGGGCAGCCTGCCGGTGTCGAGGAAGAGGAGAATAGGCGCGCGCAGCCTGGCGGTTCGAGGAAGAAGAAGAGAAGTGAACCGCGAGGCGGCGCGCGCGAAATTTATACCATAGACCTTTGGTCGCGGTTGGTCTGGCCAACCGCGACTAAAGGGTTTCGGCGAAAAATTCGTTCCCGCGGAAAATAGCCTTTAGTCGCGGTTGGCCTGGCCAACCGCGACTAAAGGCCTTTTTTCAAAACAAAATTAATTTCTAAATCTTTAAAATACAAATAATATATCAAAAAATTCAGAAAAATAAAACTAATTAAATTCTAAATCTGAAAAATACAAATAATATATCAAAAAATTCAGAAAAATAAAACTAATTCATTTAAAAACCTTTAAAATACAAATAATATATCAAAAAATTTATAAAAATAAAACTAATTCATTTAAAAACCTTTAAAATACAAATAATATATCAAAAAATTCAGAAAAATAAAACTAATTCATTTCCAAATGTTAAAAATACAAATAATATATCAAAAAATTCATAAAAATAAAACTAATTCATTTAAAAACCTTTAAAATACAATAATATATCAAAAAAGTTAGAAAAATAAAACTAATTCATTTCCAAATGTTAAAAATACAAATAATATATCAAAAAATTCATAAAAATAAAACTAATTCATTTCAAAATCTTAAAAATACAAATAATATATCAAAAAATTCTTCCCGGCCGCCTCTGTCTTTCCGCCGACCCCCTCTTCCCACCTCTGTCTTTCCGCCGGCCCCTCTTCCCGCCTCTGTCTTTCCGCCGGCCCCTCTTCCCGCCTCTGTTTTTCCGTCGGCCCCCTCTTCCCACCTCTGTCTTTCCGCCCCCCTCTTCCCGCTAGTTCTTCCCGGCCGCTCTTCCCGCCTCCTGTCTTCCCGCCTCTTTCTTCCCGCCTCTGTCTTCCCGCCAATTTCTTCCCGCCTCTTTCTTCCCGCCTCTTTCTTCCCGCCAATTTCTTCCCGCCTCTTTTTTCCCGCCACTTTGTTCCCGCCACTTTCTTCCCGCCTCCTGTCTTCCCGCTCCCATTTTTCCCGCCATTTCTCACTACATATATGTTGCCCGGCTTGGCCAGCATTATCACATCTCTACAATCTCTCATCACTCTCTCATGGCTTCCACCGCACCCACTCTAACCTACCAGCAGGTGGAGGAGCTTTGCGCCTCCAACTACCCTTGCCCACCGGGCTACCGCGTCCCCGCCGGCGGGAGCCTAAGCGCCGGCGGCGTGCCGGTCCCTCCCGTCCCTCAGGGTACTGCGCGCCGGGCGGCCATCACGAACCACTACTACCTCGACCTCACGCCGGAGCAGCGGATGAATCCCCGCTAGCATCCCGATAACCAGCATACTTGGGACGCCTTCTTCATCAATCGGCGTGAGAGGGCGCTCGCCAGGTACGAGGAGGACGGTCTGCCTCCTGGGAACTTCCACGAGGCCGGCCGTCGGCTATGGTGGTACGGCCGGACTCTGCAGAGCGTCATGGACTACATCACGGCCGGCGATATCCCGCGCCTGCGCTACCCTCAGTTCGAGCCACGAGCGTCGCCCCGACGACAGCGACGACAGCAGCGACGACGACGGCGGCAACTTAGAAGGCGACGACTACCAGTACAACGGCGGCGACTATGAAGACTACGAGTATGCATATTATACGCCTAGGCAGGAGTATGACTAAATCACTCCAAATTTCATGTATCATCAGTGCTATCTCGAATCAATCGAATCATTTGAAAATGGACACCAAACACATCACGGGCAATATAATTCACATGATCCATTCAACAAAGTTTGGTACAATAAATTATTACACATCATTTCTTCCCTTGTGTCCCTGCTTGCTTACGATTGCGCCGTATCCATGGAGCATCCTCATCATTGAACTTAATGCTTGGGTCGGTGTTCACTTTGAAGGGCGGAATTTCACCAAACATATTATAATCTTCTGACATGTTTGTCTTGTCCTCCACTCCCACGATGTTTCTTTTCCCTGAAAGAACAATGTGGCGCGTTGGATCATCGCATGATGTACTGATCGATTTCTTATCTTTCCGTTTCCTCGGTTTGCTACTCATGTCCTTGACATAGAAAACCTGAGCGACATCTTTCGCTAGGACGAATGGTTCGTCAAGGTAACCAAGATTGTTGAAATCCACCATTGTCATTCCGTATTGCTGGTCCACCTTTACCCCACCTCCTGTTAGCTTGAACCATTTGCACCGGAACAAAGGGACCTTGAAGGAGGGTCCATAGTCAAGTTCCCATATCTCCTCTATGTAACCATAATATGTGACCTTTTGCCCATTCTCGGTTCGTTGCATCAAAGCTGACACCACTGTTTTGGTTGGTGCTCTTTTTATCTTGGGCGATCGTGTAAAATGCATTCCCATTTATCTCGTACCCTTGGAAAGTCGTTATAGTCGAAGATGGTGTCTTGGCCAACATGTACAGCTGATCTACAACAACATTGTCACTCATTAAATGTTTTCTCAACCAACTGCCGAAAGTCTCCATGTGGGCCTTCCTAATCCAGGATTCAGGCTTCCCCGGGTTGTCCGAGCGTAAAATATTCTTGTGTTTCTCAAAGTACAGAGCCACCAAGCTGGAATTGGTCAGAACTGTGTGGTGTGCTTCAGTCAGAGAATGGCCGTCCATACATATCGTTGATTTCCTTCCGATCGTGCCTTTTCCACTTAGTCTCCCCTCGTGCCGCGATCGAGGAAGACCAATCGGCTTAAGGTCAGGAACAAAGTCAACACAAAACTCAATTACCTCCTCATTTCCATAGCCCTTGGCGATGCTTCCTTATGGCCTAGCACGGTTACGAACATATTTCTTTAATACTCCCATGAACCTCTCGAAGGGGAACATATTGTGTAGAAATACAGGACCGAGAATGGAAATCTCTTCGACTAGGTGAACCAGGAGGTGCGTCATAATATTGAAGAAGGATGGCGGGAACACCAACTCGAAACCGACAAGACATTGGACCACATTGTTCCGTAACCGTGGTAGAACTTCTGGATTGATTACCTTCGAGAGATTGCATTGAGGAATGCACATAGCTTCACAATGGCTACTCGAACATTTTCCGGCAGGAGCCCCTCAAAGCAATCGGAAGCAATTGCGTCATAATCACGTGGCAGTCGTGAGACTTCAGGTTTTGGAACTTTTCCTCCGCCATGTTTATTATTCCCTTTATATTGGACGAGAATCCAGACGGGACCTTCATACTGCTCAGGCATTCAAAAAAGATGACCTTCCCTTCTTTGGTCAGAGCGTAGCTGGCACGACCTTGAAACCATTCCGGATGCCGGTCATCAGGGTCTTTCAAAAGTTGCTGGTCCTGCCGTGCTTCCTTTGTATCATTTGTCTTCCCATACACGCCCAAGAAGCTTAGCAGGTTCACGCAAATATTCTTCGTAACATGCATCACGTCGATTGCGGAGCGAACATCTAGGACTTTCCAATATTCTAGCTCCCGAATATAGATTTCTTCTTCCACATGGGTGCGTGCCCGTCGGCTCCCTTCGGAATTGATTGTCCGCCGGGACCCTTTCCAAAGATGACTTTCAAATCGTTGACCATATCAAATACCTCAGCACCGGTGCGTTCCGCGAGCTTCGGCCGGTGATCTGCCTTGCCGTTGTAATGCTTGCCGCGCTTTCTTACTGGATGAATTTTCGGAAGAAATCGACGATGCCCCAGGTACACGTTCTTCTTACAATTTGGCAAATGTACACTTTCAGCCTCATGTATGCAGTGCATGCATGCATTGTATCCCTTATTTGACTGTCCCGAAAGGTTACTAAGAGCAGGCCAATCGTTGATGGTTACGAAAGGCAACGCTCGTAGGTCAAATTCCTCTTCTTTGTGTTCATCCCACACACGGACACCAGGTCTGCCCCACAACTGTAAAAGTTCATCAACTAATGGCCTTAGGTACACATCGATGTCGTTGCCGGGTTGCTTCGGACCTTGGATGAGCACTGGCATCATAATGAACTTCCGCTTCATGCACAACCAAGGAGGAAGGTTGTAGATGCATAGAGTCACGGGCCAGGTGCTATGGCTAGAGCTCGCTCGCCAAAAGGATTCATGCCATCTCTACTTAGACCAAATCTTATGTTCCTTGCGTCGGCTGCAAAATCTTTAAACTCTCTGTCGATCTTTCTCCATTGCGTTCCAAGCTGCGGGGTGTCTCAACTCCCCGTCCGACTTACGGTCCTCTTTGTGCCATCGCAACAACTTGGCATGCTCTTTGTTCCCGAACGAGACGTTTCAACCGTGGTATTATAGGAGCATACCACATCACCTTGGCGGGAACCTTCTTCCTGGGTTTCTCGCCCTCAACATCGTCACCAGGGTCATCGCCTCTGATCTTATAACGCAATGTAGTGCATACCGGGCATTCATTTAAATTCTCGTATTCACCGCCGTAGAGGATGCAGTCGTTGATGCATGCATGTATCTTCAGAACCTCTAAACCTAGAGGGCAGACAACCTTCTTTGCTTCGTACGTACTAGAGGGCAACTCGTTATTTTTTGGAAACATATTCTTCAACATTTTCAGCAAGTTTTCAAATCTCGAGTCAGCTACACCTTCCTGTGCCTTCCATCTCAGCAAATCCAGTGTGCAGCCCAGCTTTTTCAGACCATTATCGCATCCTGGGTACAACGACTTTTTGTGATCCTCTAACAGGCGATCCAAATTCTCCCTCTCCTTTTCAGTTTCGCAGCGACTCCGTGCATCAGCAATGGTCCGACCAAGATCATCAGCGGGCTCATCACATGCCTCTTCTTGATCACCTTCCCCTTCACCTTCCCCTTCACCTTCCTCACCTTCAGCATCATCCATGAAAGTATCACCAAAATGATCAAGATAGCTGTCATCGATGTCATCCCCTTCTTCATCTTCTTCCATTATAACCCCTCTTTCTCCATGCTTGGTCCAACAATTATAGCTTGGCATGAAACCGTGCCGAAGCAGGTGCATGTGAACTTCTCTTGAGGAAGAGTAACCCTTCTAATTCTTACAGCCAACACATGGACAGATAACAAAACCCCCCTGCTTGTTCGCATTAGCCACTACGAGAAAATCTTTCAAACCCGTAGTGAACTCGCCGGAGAGTCGGTTAGCGTACATCCATTGCCGATTCATCTGCATTATTTTAATACAAAAATATAATTAACCATCATGCATTTGTTAAACTAAATAGAAATTAAACAATGAACTACACACATATGCATATTTTATCAATGACACATATATATGAAAGGTTCAAGTTGCTAACCCCGATCGAGGAGGAAAAAATAAATGAGGAAGCTCGATCAAGTGTGGCTCCGACACTTCATATCATGTTTGTTTCATGCTCTTGGGGCATTTCATCAAACACCTTGTATGCATAAGAAGAGCCAAAAGCAAACCCTACACCCCCTTGTGAAGTTTGTGAAGAGAAGTGGCACCAAATGGCTAAGTGTTGTGGGCTGAATGGTATATATAGGGGACCTTTGGGCCAGGCCTGAGGGCCTTTAGTCGCGGCTCGGGTGGCCAACCGCGACTAAAGCCCCTCCCGTCGACCAGCTGGCCACCGAGCGCGCTGGGCCCAGGCCTTTGGTCGCGGTTCGCCACCCGAGCCGCGACTAAAGGCCCCATTGGTCGCGGTTCTTACATTTTCGCGACTAATGGGGTTGGACGGAAGGCCTTTCTTCTACCAGTGGGTAGAACCTCTAGCGGCGGCAGGGGAGGAGGGGTTGAGGCTGGCGACGCTAGGGTTCCTCCTAGGTCGCCCCCTCGGGAGCGACACGGGAGCTGTTATTTTCAATGAGTTGCTCTGGTCCGCCGGATACGCTTTTGTGCGAACTCTTTTTGCAATTGCCAGCTCCAATACTCGTTTTAGTAAGTGATCGCAGGCGGAAACGAAAAGTTCAAAGGTACGAAAACACACAAAATTTAACAGAACCGTGAGATCAGAATCCATCAGCTAGCCCGGACGTTTTCTTCTACACTGTTACAGCTCCGGCGAGCCATCAACTCATCCATGAGTCGTCCAACATCATTGTAGGAAGATCCACCCTTCTCCAACGCCTTTGTCGCCATTGTACGAAGCTCCTGAACCTTCTTCCGCATAGCATTGCCCTCCTCACTGTCGTCCATCAATCTCTTGACGGACGCAGTGATCACCTCGCCACCGATCACCTCATGGGTATCAATGGCCGCCGCGGAGTCCCTGGCGCCGACGCTGACGCCAACCTTGAGCACCTCCACCACAAGCTTCTCGTTGTGGAACTGGTCCCCGTACCGAGGCCACGTGACCATTGGCACGCCAGCGCTCACCGCCTCCAGCACCGAGTTCCACCCGCAGTGGGTGACGAAGCCGCCTAGCGCCAAGTGTTTCAGGATGAGCGTCTGCGGCGCCCAGCCTCGGATGACGAAGCCACGGTCACCACGGGCCAACAGCTCGGCGAAGCCTTGAGGCATCCACTCTGACGATCTCGACCAGCTCGGCAGGCAAGAAAGTGGTCAACGTGCCGAAGGAGACGTACACCACGGAGCCTGCCGGCTTCGCGTCTAGCCACCGGAGGCAGCTGTCGGCGATGCCGTCGGTACTAATGCCTCCTGTCGCGGCCACATCTCTGCTGTCGGTGGCGAGCGCGACGGGTCCGACGAGCCAGGCGCGGCGGCCGAGCGTGGCGTGGAAGTGCTCCACGTAGTCCGGCTCGAGCTCGTGGAAGCTGTTGAACACCTCGCCGAAGCTCCTCTGGTCCGCCGCGCTGGCGCTCTCGTAGAACTCCCACTCCAACGGCCTCTTCCCGTGATCCAAAATCTGCCGCCTCCTCAGCTCCACACGGTGCGGCAGCCCGGGCAGCAAAACGAAGGCGTCCGGATCCTCGTCGTCGTCCGGAAAAGCCTCCAGCGGGTTGTTGCGCAGGGTGCTTTCGCTGCAGCACTGCGCAAAGACGCTGATGCCGAGGAACACGAGCCGCGGGACGCCGTGCGCCGCGGCGTGTTAAACATGAAGCTTCTAGTACGTTTCGTAGAGATAAGTTGTTGTAATCTGTTGTGATCTTAACGGTGTAGATAAACCGTTCTAGATCTTTACTTGTTGATCAATCTAATCTGTAACAACTATGTAAATCTATATGGTCGTTTGACCCCTATATAACACGCAATGCGGCCGAGTTTCAAGGCACGCTTCAAACCATCCTATACATAATTTCCACATGGTATCAGAGCTTGTCCTCTCGACATCCATGGTGAGCTCATCCACCAACCCCACCGCCGGAACCAACTTCGGCCACAACATCACCGAGAAGCTGACCAAGAGTAACCATGACCTATGGAAGGCTCAGGTCATGTCTGCCATCAGGGGTGCTCAGATGGAGCCCTTCCTCGACACCGAGCAGGCTTTGCCTGCCAAGGAGATCGAGGTCACCCATGGCGACAAAACAGAGAAAGAGGCAAACCCTGCCTATGGTATGTGGCTGGCAAAAGACCAGCAACTTCTGTGTTTTCTTCTGACCACCTTGTCTCGTGAGATCTCCACACAGGTCGTCAACAACACTACCTCGGCAACGTTGTGGGCGGCCATCCAAGGCATGTTCACATCGCAGACGCGCGTCCGCACCGTCAACACGCGCATCGCCCTCGCCAATCTGCAGAAGGGCAACATGACCATTGCCGAATTCTTCGGCAAGATCCGAACTCTGGCGGATGAGATGGCCGCTGCGAGCAAGAAGGCTGGACGAGGAAGACATCGTCTCCTACGTCCTCGCCGGGCTCGACTCGGACTACAACTCCATCGTCTCCGCCATGTGCTCCCACGTCGAACCTGTCACCGTCGCGGAGCTGTACTCGCAGCTTCTCAGCTACGAGACGCGCATCGACCTTCTCCATGGAGGAGGCAACCAGTCTTCCGTCAACACTGCTTTTCGCGGTGGACGCGGAGGCGTTTTTGGACGTGGTGGCGGTGGTCGAGGTGCACCTCCACCCCCTCCACAAGGTCGTGGCAATGGAGGCCGCGACAACTACGGCAACGGCAGCAACGGCTCCAACTACAACAACAACTACAACGGGAACACCCGCAGCAACAACAACGGTGGCAGTGGCAACAGGCCACGCCCCCAGTGTCAGCTGTGTGGCAAAACTGGCCACATGGCGCACAAGTGCTGGGAGCGCTACAACCCAGACTTCGTCGGCGTTGAGGAGAAGAGCGCCGGAGCTGCAACCACTTCCCCATACGGGGTGGATACCAATTGGCAGTCCAATTGGCACATTGACTCTGGCGCAACAGATCATATCACTGGAGATCTCCACAAGCTGACCATCCGCGACAAGTACAACGACAATGATCAAGTCTACACTGCAAGCGGGTCAGGTATGGACATTAGCCACATTGGCCATTCTGTTGTTAGTACCTCTGGTCGTGATCTATACCTCAAAAACATCCTTCATGTCCCTCAAGCTAGCAAGAGTTTACTGTCTGCTAGTCGCCTTGCTGCTGATAATAATGCCTTTGTCGAAATTCACCCTTACTCTTTTTTCATAAAGGATCGGGAAACCAGGAAAACGCTCCTCCAAGGTCCGGGTAGACGAGGTCTCTACCCTCTTTCGTCCACTCCATCCAGCTCAAGAAAGCATGTCTTCAGCGCCATCAAACCGTCCCTGGAGAGATGGCACTCTCGTTTAGGTCATCCGTCATCGATCATAGTCAAGAAAATTATCAGTAGCAATAATCTTCCTTGTTCAAGTGAGTCAAGTGAAGAGTCTGTGTGTGATGCTTGTGAGAAAGGCAAAAGTCACCAACTACCCTATCATAAGTCATTTAGTGAATCTAGTGCTCCCTTAGAGCTAGTGTTTTCGGATGTTTGGGGTCCTGCCCTTGAGTCTGTTGGACGAAAGAAATACTATGTCAGTTTTATCGATGATTTCAGTAAATTTGTTTGGATCTATTTGATTAAACACAAATCTGAAGTGTTCCAAAAATTCCATGAATTTTAAAGTCTTGTCGAAAGACAATTCAATAGAAAAATTCTAGCCATGCAAACCGATTGGGGAGGAGAGTATGAAAAACTCAATTCCTTCTTTAACCAAGTCGGCATCTCTCATCATGTGTCATGCCCTTATGCACATCAGCAAAATGGCTCGGCAGAACGAAAACATCGTCACATAGTAGAAGTAGGTCTCTCTCTACTTGCTCATGCCTCCATGCCCTTAAAATATTGGGATGAGGCATTCATAGCCGCCACCTATCTTATAAATCGCACGCCAAGTAGAATTCAGAACTTTGATACTCCTTTGAATCGCTTGTATCATGACAAACCAGATTATAACTCCCTTCGAATTTTTGGATGATCATGTTGGCCAAATCTTCGGCCATACAATTCAAGGAAATTGGAATTTCGTTCAAAAGAACGTGCCTTCTTGGGCTACAGTAATCTTCACAAGGGATTTAAATGTCTTGATATTTCTACTGGCAGAATTTATATCTCCCGAGATGTCGTTTTTGATGAATCAATTTTTCCCTTCTCCAAATTAAATCCTAATGCCGGTGCTAGATTGAGATCAAAAATTCTACGGCTTCCCTCCGAATTGTTGAATCCTTCATATCACACGAGGGAACCCTCAGATAGCCAGGCTAATAGTCCTATTTTTACTGACCCTAACCGTGCAAATTTTGTTCCAAGGCGTCATTTTATGCAGCATCTACAGCCAACGGAGACAGGCACGGGATCCCAGGCTGATTCTCCTGCCCGCCCCGATCACGAGAGATCGCCTGCAGGGCAATCAACACCGGAGTCTGCGCGCTCCCCACCAGCGCGCGACACGCGGCGCACCGAACCGGTCGAAACCGCGTCCCCTCCCGCAGCTCGAGGATCCACGAGCTCGACACACGCCCCCTGCGGTCCAGAACGCGCCACGTCACCAGATCCCAGTGGCCCACCTGCGCCAGGCGACAGGGAGGATGGGACAGCAGATTCGCCTGCGTCCGACTCTGATTCGCCTGCGCCTGCTCCTGCTGACTCGCCTGACCGCAGATCCTCTGTGGCTGCCCCAGGTGTAGCTTCTGTTGTGCCAGCTCCAAATCTGAGGGCGCCACGCACACGTTCACAAAGCGGAGTTTTTCGGCCGCTTCAACGTATGGTACGGTCAGGTATGGCGGTTTTGCCTCAACCGGTGAACCTGAGAACTTGGGAGAAGCATTGCAAAATAATGATTGGAAAAATGCTATGGATAGTGAGTATAGTGCACTTATGAATAACAAAACTTGGCATCTAGTTCCATCTAGTCAAGGGAGGAATATCATTGATTGTAAATGGGTGTATAAAATAAAAAGAAAAGCTGATGGTACTATAGATAGGTACAAAGCTAGATTAGTAGCAAAAGGCTTTAAACAACGATTTGGCATAGACTACGAGGATACTTTTAGTCCAGTAGTTAAGGCAGCTACTATCAGATTGGTTTTGTCTATTGCTGTCTCCAGAGGATGGTGCCTTCGCCAATTGGATGTACAGAATGCGTTTCTTCATGGCGTTCTTGAGGAAGAAGTGTATATGCGACAACCTCCGGGTTATGAAGACAAAGCTAGACCACAACATGTGTGTCGGCTAGACAAGGCATTATATGGGTTGAAACAAGCACCAAGAGCATGGTACTCAAGGTTAAGCATGAAGTTGCAACAACTTGGTTTCAGCCCTTCAAAAGGTGACACGTCCCTCTTCTTCTATAGGAAGGGAAAGGTGACTATTTTTATGCTCATTTATGTCGATGATATTATTGTGGCGAGTTCCTCTCAAGAAGCAACTACAACACTGTTAAATGATCTAAGAAGTGATTTTGCTCTTAAAGATTTGGGTGATCTACACTACTTTCTAGGAATTGAAGTTAAGAAAGATGGTAGTGATATTTTGTTAACTCAAGGGAAATATGCTATGGAATTGCTGTCTCGTGTGGGTATGACAGATTGCAAGATTTCAAGCACACCACTCTCCACGACAGAGAAATTGTCCTTGCATGAAGGAGAATTGCTGAATCCAGAAGATGCAACACGGTACAGGAGCATTGTTGGAGCCTTGCAGTACTTAACTCTGACAAGGCCAGATATATCTTTTTCAGTTAATAAAGTTTGTCAGTTTTTACATGCTCCTACAACCTTGCATTGGACAGCAGTGAAAAGAATATTGAGATATCTTAGAGGAAGTGCCACTACTGGTCTCAGGATTGGTAGATCATCATCTTCACTTGTTAGTGCTTTTTCTGATACTGATTGGGCAGGTTGTCCTGATGACGAGGAGGTCGACTGGTGGGTTTGCTGTGTTCTTTGGCTCCAATCTTGTGTCATGGAGTGCCAGGAAGCAAGCCACAGTTTCTAGATCAAGTACTGAAGCAGAGTACAAATTATTGGCAAATGCTACTGCTGAAGTAATGTGGGTTGAGTCTATTCTTAATGAGCTTGGAGTAGAGCATCCACAAACTGCTTGCTTATGGTGTGATAACCTTGGAGCAACATATTTATCTGCTAATCCTGTATTCCATGCAAGGATGAAACACATAGAAATTGATTTCCACTTTGTGAGAGAACGAGTGGCTCGGAGATTGTTGGAAATTCGGTTCATTCCAACAAATGATCAAGTTGCAGATGGGTTTACCAAACCACTGCAAGTTCGACAACTAGAAGCATTCAAGAACAATCTCAACATGTACACGTTGAGATCGAGGGAGGATGTTAAACATGAAGCTTCTAGTACGTTTCGTAGAGATAAGTTGTTGTAATCTGTTGTGATCTTAACGGTGTAGATAAACCGTTCTAGATCTTTACTTGTTGATCAATCTAATCTGTAACAACCATGTAAATCTATCTGGTCGTTTGACCCCTATATAACACGCAATGCGGCCGAGTTCCAAGACACGCTTCAAATCATCCTATACATAATTTCCACACGGCGGCGTCTTGGGACCAGGTGAAGAAGCTGTTGGTCACGACGGCGTCGACGCGGGGCCGGCTATCGGCCAGGAACCGGTCGAAGGGCACCTGGAGAAGAAGCCCGGCATGGAGGAACTTGCCGTATTACTCTGGTCCGTGGGACTGGGTAAGGTACCTTACGTTCTCGAAGCCCGGAGGGAGCCCGACGTCGGGGAAAGGCACGACGGAGATGTCGATTGGTATGGCTGGGGAGGAGTCGCTGCCATGGAGGTTTGCGTTGTTGGCCCGGTCGACGGCTGGACGGATGATGTCGGCGTTGACAGGCGTGGTGAGGATGGTGCACCGGCGCCGCGGGCGGCGAATAGCGCCGCCATGTCCGCCGCCGGAATGAGGTGCCCCGGGCGAAGTACGGGAGGAAGAGGATGTGCAGGGGTTGCTGCGGCTGAGGCTCATCTCTGGTAGTAGTAGCCATGGAGTATCTCTTTTCTCCCGAAGAACTGTGCTAGCTCTTGGAGGAGCGGAGGAGGAAGAGTGACGGCTTATCCAGTGGTGAATGCACACACTGTTTCTCGGGGAGACTGGAGGAGATTTAGATGCGGCTTTTAATGCAGAAGATCGAGTGATTGATGCAGCATTTTTTTTCCTTTTTTGGTTGCTATGAAACAATTATGGTGACCAAGGTTTGTAACGTAGCGAGTTACTAATTTCCTCGTGATGGATGTGCTAAGTGGCTTGACCAGTTGCGCCCAAAAACAGTGGGCTGCTTGCTGTTGCTAGTAGTTTGCAGAGACGGCTACTTCCTCACCGTGCAGCCTGATATGCTAAAAAAAGGTGTGACCAGATCTTGAGCGACAACTAACTTCGTTTTCAGTAAATGATGTTATCATTAAAACCCATGTTATAATCGTGACTAGCAAGAATCACGAATTAAATTTAACGGCTAAACCATTTCTCTTAGTTGCATTTCAACTCGCAACTAAAAAATCAGCTGCAACTATACTTACAGTTAAAAGAGATAGTTACAATTCAACTTGCAACTCATATCTATAAATACGAAGTAGGACTTGACTGAGCACGCACATAGCAGATTTGGGATGCTCCGAATGGAAAGCCGCGCTCCAAAGGACTTTACTGTCCGGCACGGTTCAATACCATGTATGGCGCTTCGAGGTCGCCTCCGCTGCATATGGCTCCTTGCAATCGTGTCAGACGCAACGCGATGGCGATGTGCCGATTGGCGAGCCTGTCATTGACACAACGGCTGGTTTATATTTTTTCGATAAAGGGCACTTTATTACTTTTGAAGCAAAATAACCCGGCCTCTGCATAGCTAGGATGCACACAGCCGTAACAGTACAGTTATTACAACCACGAACTAAGAAGAGTGTACGGAAGTAAAACTGTGTGGGAATACAAGACGGACATAAAGTCTAATCCGGGGGGGCCTAGACGGTTGTCACGCTGCCACCCATGTTGGAAAAAATATCCCTCGTCGTATCCTCCAATCGTGTAGAGACCTCCATAAAGAGGTCTCGATGTTCCACCCATTGAACGGCTGATTTATATACCTTACA
Organism: Lolium rigidum; assembly: GCF_022539505.1. Classification (NCBI taxonomy): domain Eukaryota; kingdom Viridiplantae; phylum Streptophyta; class Magnoliopsida; order Poales; family Poaceae; genus Lolium; species Lolium rigidum. The sequence continues at coordinate 43,927,291 of NC_061509.1, forward strand.
GTTCTCAACTGTCTTTCATTTCTTCCACCGACTTTCTTATTTCTCTGGATTCGTCGGTATTGTTTCCCGCTCAAACCTTGATGTCGCCGCCATCGCGTACCGAGTTGTAGCAGTCATAGCATCGAAAGATTGAAAGAAGACGGTGAAGAAGGCGGCCGGCAAGAAGGGCACGAAGCCGCCCTTCAACAAGCCATGCAAATCGTCGCCGCGAAGGTGAAGGTAGTGACGTGGTCTCAAGAAGATTGAGACAAATAGCATGGTGCGCCACCGGTACAAGACGATGGCGTGGAAAGGCCGATGCGGGAAGGCTAATGTCAAGAAGACCACGACTGTCAATGTGGCACACGTTGCCATGCTGACTACGAGCACCGGTGCCACCGGCGGACGCCCATGGAGTGGTATGGCGAATGGCACCACATACATGTCAGGTGTCGCCTTCCCATCTATGTTGGGTTTCTTCCACGAAGCCGCCACTATGATGCCATGGTTCTCACCACATTACACCGACAACATGTCGAACGGTGGGTCCAACCAAATGCGATGTTTTCCCCGATGTCCGACAAATGGCGACAACAATTAAGTTCGTGATGGAGAAACAAGCCTTTTCTTCACATGGCATACGTCCTCATAACCGCAAAGGAGGGGTATGCTCGAGATTGAGCCCGATGCCGGCAACCTATTCGACGGAATGACGACGAATGGCAGAGGCGCCAGGGATGCAAGGGAAGAAGAGTGTGTGTGTTTTCGAAATGGGGTATACCCCAGCCTCTGCACAGACTTTTATTAATAAACGAAATATTCAAAGTTTACAACTCAAAGATCAATGAGGGTCGATACAAAAATCAACCAGCAAAACAAAAAAAGACTACAAAGTACTCTAAGCATCTTGTAATCTCTTAACAGGCCGCCAAGTAGCATGGTAGAAAATATCCTGGGCAACCATTCGAAGGCGGTTGCATCCAGAAACCATGCACTCCCATTGATCCTCCTGGAGCAAGAAACGTCAAAGCTGGATCCAGTGGACCATAGTGTGGATAACCTGCAAAAAATTAGTAGAGTCCTTTCTATTAAAAGGAGGAGGCGGAGGATGAAGAGAAAGATGACGAGGCGGAGGATGAGGAGGAAAAGGAGGAGGTCTTCAATGCAGAGGCCGACGCCGCCGCGCCCCGCACGAAGAAGAACAAGAATAAAGTGGCCGACACACGACGTCCGAGTGGATGGCGTTGGAAGATCAATGTTTCTGCGACTCTTGAAAAACGTTGAGCATAAACGCGATCACTGGCGCCAATCAAAAAGTGACACCTACTGGAAGAGGAGGAAAAAGGAGTTCGATGAGCGCAAGATCGTCCACAAGGATTACAACGTAATGCAAATGAAGAGGAGCCAAAAAACATACTGGGGCATAACATACTGGGGCATAAGCACAAAATCATGGTGAACCCGGACACAGACAAAATCACCTCGAAAGGAGCAGGCCGGTTTCATCTCGACCTAAACGATCTCACTAGCAACTCTTTCAACCAATTTACGAACTATTTATCCTTACCATAACTCTCTGGAATTTTGTGCACATGGAGCCACATCAGCATAAACTCAAGCTCCACACCCTTAGACTAGTCACAGTGCATAGTATCATATAGAAGGATCATGCGTATGATACTACTACATGTTACTATCTCCACAATGCATGGTATCATATACTCATATCATAGTCTCCATATATTAATTGTTTTGTAGAATCTCAATGCAAATATATGTACTCCCTCTCTCACAATTTATTAGGCGTGCGCGCATCCCTAGGTCGCAAATTTGATCAAGTTAGCATTAGTTATATGTTATAAACATTATATCATTAGAAAGTTTAGATGTTCTATTTTTTAATGATATAATTTTTGTATTGTATAATTTTAATTATATAGGTTAACTTGACGACCTAGGTATACGGGGAAGACTAGTAAACTAAGACGGAGGGAGTACAAGATTTACTTGACATTAATTTTTCTAGTAGTATGTGCTATGATACAATATCTACCTATGATACTAGTACCCTCTCTCTCATACTTAATTGCACTGCCATATCAGCATTTTGCATGCATAGAATGATAATGGAGCGACCCACTGGATCCTCCTAAGTTGATGCCCGATCTTTCACAGCGAGAACCTGGGGTAGAGAATCCTCCCAACAACGCGATGAACGCAGCCTGGAGAAGAGGGAACGAATCCAGCAAGCGACGGGACGATGAACGACCGCCTCAAACCAAGAGCTAGATAATCCTTGATGAACACAAGAACCTTCGCAGCGGATAATAATAGATAAACGGCAGCGCCGTACCCCCGGAGGGATGATACACGTGAACACACGCAATGGGGAAAACCCTAATCTTTAGTCTAAACTTGTCTATCCAAACCCTAGCCGTCCCTCCACCTTATATGAGAGGATGGTGGCCGGCCAGCCCCCTAGTGGGCCTCTCTACCTTGGTTTGGACAGGCCCAAACCAAACTGACTCAATTTATTAAAAACCCTAATTGGCCCACATATGACCATTACCTAAACTAAGATAATTAAGCTGGTGGAGTCCTGAATCTGGGCTCCACATAGGCCTCCATGCCCGTATCATCCTCCCCCTTCAAGAAGCGTTGTCCCCAACGCGTGAGGGTCTTCTGGAAAAGGTGACGTGATATGAACATGACACGTCCTCGCCGTCTTCAAGTCTTGCTTGCCTTCCACACCACATCCTCCCGCGCGGCCTTCTTGACTTGATACAGCACTTGGCACCTCCTTTCTTCTCCATATGAGCTTGGACTTCGGCGGCAATTCCTTCTTCCTGCGAGGTTTTGATGGACCCCTGTGTCGCTGCACATGACCCTGCACAAGATGTGTAATTCCTGGGCCACATAGATGTCTCACACGTCCATCCTTGCCTCGATGCATCCGCGGTGTCGCGGAAAACTGGACTGCAGTACTCCTAGCACGGTAGTGCTGCTGCCCACTGTCTCCACTGACGCGCTCGTCCACAGCCGGTCTAGGCGCCGGTTGACCGGACGGTTGACCGGCCCGGCCGGTCCTGGAGCCGGTCGGCCGGCCCTGGCACCGGGCTGAAACATCAGCAATGGCTTCTCTAACCTGGCTCTGATACCAAGATGATAAGGGGTGGCCCGATCTTCTCAGTAAGCAACGGTGGTGATGATGATCACGGGTGATGGCAGCGGAGATACACGACGATGAAGTGGATGATAACTTGTATGACGCAACGAGATCTCTCGATTGGTCCCCGTCGCCGGATGCAACAGCTCTCAACCCCGCAAGATATTCGCAACTCCACACACTTGCGCACGTAGCCGCCGACCACGAAGCGGTAAGTTGCAACCGTCTAATTCCCAATGGAACAAGCAGATCACACAAGACTTAAACAGGATCTACACAATATCCAAGCAATATGGTGTAGGGAATTCAATAGTTTTGCAGAGCAAACAACTAAGAACTAGGGTTTATCTTAAACGTGGTCTAATGCAGCTAGGGGGCGTCCCGGGCACTTATATAGGCGTCCGGGACGAGTTCCGGTCGAAAAGATACAAAAATAACCGAGCCGGAATAGATCTGGTCGAGACAGACTCGGACGCGTCCGGTCCGGGATCCGGTCGACCGGGCCGTGGACCGGCCGGTCCGGTTGGCGGCCGGTCAACCGGGCTGTGGACCGGACTGTCCGGCTCGTGGTCCGGTCAACCGGGCTGGGAACCGGAAGCTGCGAAGTTTCCGGTTTTCGTCCGGTACGAGGGGCTTCGTCCGGTTGTCGTCCGGTTAGCGGCCGGTCGACCGGGCTGTGGACCGGGCTGGCCGGTCTGGGGGCCGGTCTGACCGGGTTCTGGACCGGCCTGGACTTCTTCTTCTCCTCTCGCGCATGCCTCCCGCTCCTCCCTCGCGCGTCCATGAGATATCTTCATGTCCAGCTCCATGTCCAGCTTCACGGCCATCTTGTCGTCCGTCTTCATGTCCAGCTGCTCCTCTCCTCGTGCGATGCTCGTCTCCTCTTGATACCTGATGATACATAAATAATAGGACTTAGGCAGTATAAAGTTCTCATCAATCAAAGTATCGTTTAGAAACAAGTTCACCTGTTGTTTAAGTAGCTTCGCACGAGCTTGTGTCATTGGTCCAATCCGAACTTCATTGGACTTGAGCTTCACAGCAGGTTCATCTTCAGTTGGTAATGACGGAGGTAGTAGTGAGGTAGGGATGTCCTCATCATCTCCCCCCTTCAAAAGGCGTCGACCCCGACGCTCCAAGGTCTTCTCCGTCATATGGTGTCAAATCAGCAACATTGAAAGAATTATCGACACCAAACTCATCCTCTGGAAGATCTATTGAGTATGCATTATCATTGATCTTGGCAAGCACTTTGTAAGGACCATCACCACGAGGCTTCAACTTAGACTTTCTCAGCTTCGGGAATCTATCCTTGCGAAAATGTACCCAGACCAAATCACCAGGCTTGAACAACATCTCTTTGCGCTTCTTATTCATCCTTGCAGCATTGCTCTTGCCTTTCTTCTCAATCAACTCTTTAGTCTTCTCATGAATCTTCTTCACATAATCTGCCCTCTTGGATGCCTCCATATTAACTCTCTCATGTATGGGCAAAGGCAACAAGTCAAGTGGAGTAATGGGTTTGAAACCATACACCACCTCAAAAGGACATAGCTCTGTGGTAGAATGTACCGCCCTGTTGTAAGCAAACTCCACATGCGGCAAACACTCTTCCCACTCCTTCAGGTTCTTCTTGATCATGGATCTCAACAGTTGTGACAATGTTCTATTCACCACTTCAGTTTGACCATCAGTTTGGGGATGACAAGTAGTGCTGAACAGCAGCTTCGTCCCAAGCTTTCTCCAAAGCGTCTTCCAGAAGTAGCTCATAAACTTCACGTCACGATCAGAAACAATAGTCCTCGGGACTCCATGTAGACGTACAATCTCCCTGAAAAACAGGTTAGCAATATGCGACGCATCGTCGCTCTTGTGGCAGGCAATAAAGTGGGACATCTTAGAAAATCTATCCACTACCACAAATATAGAATCATGGCCTCTCTTAGTACGCGGCAAACCCAACACAAAATCCATACTAATATCCTCCCAAGGTGTAGTAGGTGCCGGTAAAGGAGTATACAAACCGTGAGGCTTCAGCTTGGACTTGGACTTGTTGCAAGTAATGCATCTCCTCACATATCTATCCACGTCCCGCCTCATCTTTGGCCAATAAAAGTGGTCAGCTAGCATGAGTAGCGTCTTCTCACGCCCAAAGTGACCCATCAAACCTCCAAGCATGTGATTCCTGCAATAAGAGCAAACGCACGGACGATTCCGGAACACATAGTTTGTTAGCCCTAAACAAGAAACCATCATGTATGTGATATTTTTCCCATGCTTTACCAAGAGCACATAAGCGATATGGTTCAGCAAAATCATGATCAGATGGCATACAAATCACATAGTATCTCTAAACCAGGAATTTTAACATCAAGTTGAGTTAAGAGCATATTCTTCCTACATAGAGCATCAGCAACAATATTATCTTTTCCCTTCTTATGCTTAATAATGTATGGAAAAGACTCAATGAACTCAACCCACTTAGCTAGACGCTTATGCAAAGTAGATTGGGCTTTCGGTATTTTAAAGCTTCATGATCAGAATGTATGATAAATTCTTTTGGCCACAAGTAATGTTGCCAAACCTCAAGTACTCTAATTAAAGCATACAATTCTTTATCATAGATAGGATAGTTCAACTTAGCACCAGATAGTTTCTCAGAAAAATATGCAATTGGGCGACCCTCTTGCATCAACACACCACCAATTCCAATACCACTAGCATCACATTCAATCTCAAATTGCTTATTGAAATCAGGAAGTGCAAGCAACGGTGCAGAAGTTAACAATCGTTTCAGTTCATCAAATGCATGATCTTGGGCTGCGCCCCACTCAAAGACAACACCCTTTTTAGTCAAATCATTCAAAGGTGCAGCAATAGTAGAAAAATTGGGCACAAAACGGCGATAAAACCCAGCTAGACCATGAAAACTTCTAACTTGACTCACATTCATGGGAGTAGGCCAATTTTGAATAGCTTCAATTTTAGACACATCTACTTCTACTCCATGCTTAGAGACAACATAACCCAAAAATATGACCTTATCTTTGCAAAATGTGCACTTCTCAAGATTACCATAGAGTTTATTATCACGCAACACTTGCAAAACATGTCGAATATGTATAGTATGATCAGATTCATTGCGGCTGTAGATTAATATGTCATCAAAATACACAACCACAAATTTGCCAATAAATTCACGCAAAACATGGTTCATCAGTCTCATGAAAGTACTAGGTGCATTGGTTAATCCAAAAGGCATTACTAACCACTCATATAAACCAAATTTCGTTTTAAAGGTTGTTTTCCACTCATCCCCTTCTTTCATCCTAATTTGATGATAACCACTACGCAAATCAATTTTAGAGAACACAGCAGCACCACTCAATTCATCTAGCATATCCTCTAAGTGGGGAATAGGATGACGATATCGAATAGTAATGTTGTTTATAGCTCTACAATCTACGCACATACGCCAAGTACCATCTTTCTTAGGAACTAGAATAACAGGAACAGCACAAGGACTAAGGCTTATGCGAATATAACCTTTGTCGAGTAGCGCTTGTACTTGCTTCTCGTATCTCCTTCGTCTCTTCGGGATTAGTGCGATATGGCGCCCTATTGGGCAGCGATGCTCCGGGAATCAAGTCAATTTGATGCTCAATACCTCGCAATGGTGGTAGTCCCGCGGGTACCTCCTCCGGAAACACGTCGCCGAATTCCTGCAAAATACTAGAAACACCAAGAGGAAGAGGGGTCATGTCGTTAGAAACCAAAACCGTACCCCTGTACAAAAGCACAAGAGGCATGGCCGTAGGATCCTCACTAAATTCTCTCATGTCTTCTTTGGTGGCTAATGAGACTAAGGAATTCACTCTCTCACTTTTCGTTATATCACTCACGACATTACAATTCTCTCGCCTATCTAGAGGTGCATCCTCCAAATTCACTTCGATCTTCTGACGAGACTCATTGACAATTTGTTGTGGCGACATAGGCTGTAAGTTAATTTTCTTGCCCTTGTACTCCAAGTGATATGTATTGGCACGGCCATTGTGTTGCACAGAACGGTCATAGAGCCAAGGCCGACCCAATAACAGGTGACAAACCGTCATAGGAACCACATCAAAGTCAATGCAATCCTTATACGGTCCAATCGCAAACTCAACACGCACCATGTGGTTTACCTTCATCTCACCATTGTCGCTCAACCACTGAATATAATATGGATGCGGGTGCGGTAGATACTTCAACTTCAGCTTGGTACATAACTCCTTGCTTGCTAAATTGCGGCAACTCCCACCATCAATAATGACTTTGCAAGCCTTGTCAGGACCAACTAAAGCTTTGGTTTGGAACAAATTGCAGCGCTGAGTAGATGCACTAGGCAACACATTAAGAGCACGCTGCGACACAACAATGGTGCGAGCATCAGAAGGATATGCATCTTCACCATCAGTGTCATAGTCATCATTGTCCGGAGCATTTGGATCAACATCATCTCCAGTCTCATACTCATTGTCCTCATTGATAAACATGACTTTGCGGTTAGGACAATCTCTCTTGAAGTGACCCTTGCCACCACATGTATGGCAAAGCATATCGCGATTGCGTGTCGTAGACACACCAGAACCACTCGTACTTGCAGCAGATTCGGACTTCTTTGCATTAGATACATTGGAGACCGGTTTGCTAGGCGGAGTAGAGTAAGAAGCGGAGCGCGTCGAAGGCGCCGGCGCCGTAGAGGGCGCGCGGGGTGTAAAACGCCCAGCTCCCGTAGCACGTCCCTTAACCTTTGCTTCTTCAGCCAACTGTGATTCAGCTTCTCTTGCATGATGTAACAATTGATTCATATTGGTGTAGGTGTAATGACGAACAATGCCTTTAACATCATACTTCAATCCATTGAGAAAACGCTGCATTGTCATCTCTATAGACTCACGGACACGACCACGCTGCATAAGCATCTCCATCTCCATGTAGTACTCATCAACAGTCTTCACACCTTGCCTCAATAGTGTTAGCTTATCAAATATGTTCCGCATGTAATTGGTAGGCACAAAGCGAGAAGTCATAACCTCCTTCATTGCACGCCATGTACGGATAGGCTGCGCACCATCTTCGTCGCGGTTACGAATCAAAGAATCCCACCAACGCAATGCATAACCATCAAATTCAGAAGACGCAAGCTTGATCTTCCTATCTTCAGAGTAGTGTGGATGTAGGCTCCATAATTTCTCAATCTTGAGCTCCCAAGTAAGGTATTCTTCAACATCAGCTCCTCCTTCAAACTTGGGTATGGAAAACTTAGGCTTACCCAATCCATCTTCTTCATCTTGTCCACGACCATTGCGGCCAAGTGGAACCCAACCACGAGGACGATGACCACGAGGCGCACCACGAGCATTGTGTGCGTCATCTTCAAGCTCAGGATCTTCATCATCTTCTTGTTGTTGTTGTTGTTGTACAGTCAAGTTCTCAATAGCGATGAGCATGTCTGCAATATTGCGCTGTATATCCGTCACTTGATCAGCCAACCCAGTGACAGTTGCATTAGTAGCATCCATCGTTTGTTTGATCTCGTCAACTGTACCCTTAAGCTCATCATCCTTAGTGCGGAATTCACGTCGCATCTCATTACGAAGAGCTTCATACTCCCTCCATGTGATGATATCTGCCGAGTTCTTGTTTTCCTGGTTAACAATCTTATTATCACTAGCAGACATGATTAGTAGGTTAGTGCACTAAATCAAAAATATATGGTGGTACTCTCACAACTCACTCAAAACTGATAAGAAAAGGAAATCTTACCGTTCCAAAGTAAATTAGTGTTGCTTACCACTTGTAGTAACAACTAGTGCACGGATGTAGCGAAGCGAATATCAAGGGTATAAGAACAATCACACGACAAAGCAGGGTATATGTGGGGCTGTAGGTAGGCTACCTATTTGCACCAATAACAAGCTCTAGTGCTGACCGTAGACAACCAAAGATACTCACACAAGGCGATATAATGGGGCAATGCAACTATATGGAGGAAAGGTTGCAATGCACAAGAGAGACACTAGCAAAGCTCAACGAGACAGGCACAAGATTGCTCAACTACGGATGCAGTAAAGAAAACTTAGGCCTTTCACTTGATTTCAACTAGCACACACTTTTCTTTTTGTATTTTCCTTTTGTACACACGCAGCTATGTAGCTCTTTTTGCTTCTTTTCTATTTTCTCGTTTTTTTTTGATTTTATGACTCCACTCCTTGATAACACGGCCAACAAGATATGCAAAGCACCAAAACCCTAATGAGCAGCCTGTCGAGCGGTAAAACTAGTCTCTTCTGGGGAAGTTCCTAGTCACGTATATCGAAAGGCTGTAGCTATGGTTTGGACAAACACACTGTATGCTATGTGGACTCGGAGTAAACAAAAACTGACTCTAGATGATAAACTAGATGAAAACACAAACCCTAACAATTCTACTAGACGAAAGATAAAGGTACGCAAAAACAACTACGAAAAGCAACTAAAACTCGAAATTAGTGCAATCTATGGCTATGGCAAATCCTAACCCTAATTTTTTTTTTGTTTGGCTTTTTCTGGATAGGAAAACACTCACAACTCAACTATGGGGTGGATTGTGGATGGCTTACCGAGGAAAACTGGAAATCTGATACCAAGATGGATTGTGGAATGGTTGACCAGATTTTACGCCAGGCTGCGCGGTCACTGGCCCGGTTGGACCGGATTTTACGCCAGGCTGCCCGGTCACTGGCCCGGTTGGACCGGAGTTTACGCCAGGCTGCCCGGTCACTGGCCCGGTTGGACCGGAGTTTACGCCAGGCTGCCCGGTCACTGGCCCGGTTGACCGGATTTCTGACCGGATTTTTCCTGGTCGCGAATTTTCGTCTTCTTCCCGATTCTGGTCGCGATTTTTCGCGATTTTGACCTCCGAAACAGCCATGGATGACCTCCAAACTGCCCCAAACAACTCCAAACTTCCTCCAACCAACCTCCTTCGACCGAGAGCCAAACTCCTCCGATCTAAGAGCCAATCTTCTCCGCAGCAAACCGATCAAAGAGATCGATCAACAACACCTCGCCGTGAGCAACCCAGAAAGCTGATACCACATGATAAGGGAGCGACCCACTGGATCCTCCTAAGTTGATGTCCGATCTTTCACAGCGAGAACCTGGGGTAGAGAATCCTCCCAACAACGCGATGAACGCAGCCTGGAGAAGAGGGAACGAATCCAGCAAGCAACGGGACGATGAACGACCGCCTCAAACCAAGAGCTAGATAATCCTTGATGAACACAAGAACCTTCGCAGCGGATAATGATAGATAAACGGCAGCGCCGTACCCCGGAGGGATGATACACGTGAACACACGCAATGGGGAAAACCCTAATCTTTAGTCTAAACTTGTCTATCCAAACCCTAGCCGTCCCTCCACCTTATATGAGAGGATGGTGGCCGGCCAGCCCCCTAGTGGGCCTCTCTACCTTGGTTTGGACAGGCCCAAACCAAACTGTCTCAATTTATTAAAAACCCTAATTGGCCCACATATGACCATTACCTAAACTAAGATAATTAAGCTGGTGGAGTCCTGAATCTGGGCTCCACATAGGCCTCCATGCCCGTATCATAGAATGCATGATACTACTTATAATACTCCCATTGTGGGTAGTCTTAGGATCCGAGAGGCCATCATACGGGGCCAAGATGACTGCCCAATCCCGGAACAACCACGGACCTCTCTCCGTCACCTTCTCCCAATCCCCTAAATAGAAGGATTGGACCACAAACCTATTGATGCCGACAGCCCTCATAGTGATTTCTCGAGCAGGGTTCCAGGCGATCCGCATCTGCTGGAAAAAAGCCTCATGACTGAAGTTCTTGTGGCAATGAACTCTAGCCACAGCCATCCACCTCGTACCCTCCAGGATCTCCTTCACCTCCACCTCCTCCTCCAACACCAGGTCGTCAAATTCATCCTCACCGATGTTCAGCTTTTCCATTAGGGTTTCAACCACCGGGGCCTTCTGGCCGCCTCCCAGCGAAGTCGGAGTCGCCTCCGCGGCCGACGGGCCTGCAGCGACCGCCACAGCCTCCTCCTCCATGCAAAACCGAACACAGCGCCAGCCACCAACTATCGGATCCGATCTCCAGAACTCCAACGTTTCCAACCCTCTAGACAAGCAACAAAAGCCGCCCTTAAACCAGAGGAGAAGGGGAACACGAGAAGGACACGAACGCTAGCACACGGCGACGATCGGATCGGAATCAGATCGGAGATGGCAAGGGACAGGGACTCGCTGTCAGGATCGCCTGACGGGAGGACAAAAACCCAAGGGGTACGTTCAGCCTAAAACTGACAAGGTTTATGAGGGATGCATCCGTATTTGATCAAATGGAATCTATCTGGCGTGCTGTTTGTCTTTGGCTGACTGATTTAGTAGAGTTGAACGAGGTAAAGGGTGGCGTAGACTTCACGGCGCTTTGGGCATAAAAACATGTGGTGCTGGTTCAGTAAGCAGAGAGACTTGGATGAGTTAGTCAATGGAAAAAATCTCCCTCTCCAAGGCCATCAAAACGGCAGAAACAGAGTCCGAGAGACATCAAACTTCCCCAACTCAATAGTAGTTAGCTACAAATGGAGATTTTCCTTTCTGCTGTGCTTGGCGAACTGGCAACAAGATCCATGAGTTTCGTCATCAACAGATACTCCAAGCTGCCGGTGCAGGCCATGGAGTTTAACCTGGAGAGGATTCTGCTCCGAGCGCAGGTCATCGTCGACGAGGCTGAGGGGCGGCACATCACAAACCGAGGGATGCTTACGCAGATGAGCATGCTGAGGGATGCCATGTACCAAGGCTTCTACGTTCTCGACACGCTCAGATACAAAGCTTTGGAACAAGATGGCGCCGGAGATAATAAGGTTCTGAATCACTCTTGGGCTCGGTCCAAATTTAGCTGTGCAAAACGTATCTGTCTATCTAGCAGGAGTAGCAGCACAAAAGCTTCACAAGAACTTGTAGCTGAGAATGTCCTTGACAGTTTGAGGACCATGATTCTTGATGCTAGTGAGTCACTCATGCTTTTGACAACATATCCTCGCCTGCACCGCCAACCTTACAACATGCATCTCTTACTGGGAAATTGCATGTTTGGCCGCCAGATGGAGATGGAACTGATCCTGCACTTCCTGTTGCACAAACAGCCTTCCAGTAGTAGACTTGACAGGTTTGATGTGCTCCCCATTGTTGGTCCAGCGTATTGTGGGAAGACTACCCTTGTTGCTCACGTCTGCAACGACGAAAGAATCCGTGATTGTTTCTCATAGATTGCCTTCTTTAGGCACGGTACATTCACAACTGAAGATATTGACATTTTGCCAGACCGGTGTACAACGGGACATGAGAAGAACATGAAATTGCTAATTATTTTTGAAGTAGTTGGGGAACTCAACGAAGATTTGTGGGGAAGCTTGTACTCTCTCTCTAGAAAGTGCAATACAAGTGGTAGTAAGATCATAATCACAAGCCGGTCTGACAAGATCACAAAGCTTGGAACAACACAGCCTATGACTCTGAAGCATCTACCTGATGAGGCGTTCTGGTATTTCTTCAAGGTGATTACATTTGGAAGCACGGACCCTAAAATGCACCCGAGACTAGCATATTTGGCAATGGAGATATCAAAGATGCTGAATGGATCTCTGATTGCTGCAAACCTCATTGGCGGCATACTTAGAACTAATTTTGGCATCCACTTTTGGTGCAATATTCTGAAATTAATGAGAGAGAGTGTAGAGAAATATAGATCTATGCATGGTGAGCATCCTTTGCATGATCTGTTAGCTGAAAATAAACCTGGGTATGTTCAAACGCTGGGTAAAACTACTGAAGATGTTTTTATTTCTAGTCAGTACCAAACATGCTCTTCTCAAGAGGAACTTCCGGAGATAACGGCGCAAGATGTGTTGTGTGGAAGCATCAAACCTCAGGGGACATTTGCATGGAAGTCGCCGTTACCGCCTTACCATTGCTACATCCATACCTATGAGATTCAACAACTGCAAACTAGACTTGTCAAGAAGAGGCGCTCTCTGAATAATATCGTTATTAGAGGCGCTTAATGCAATAGATGTGAAATCTCATATAGAGTTGTACGTGATATTATATATAAATGTATGTTTTACTTATAGAATAAGTGATGATATTGTGACATGTAGTTTTCTTTTAACAAGAACATTTTTATGAGGTGTCAACTGTGTGCTTGTCGTGTCTTAGCTAAGAGGAAGCAGGCTTCCAAATTCAGACACTTGTTACTGTAGCTATAAGGATAGCTCCTGGGGAATCATGCCTCAATATGAACAGCCATGGGTGAACTTTTTGGCTGCTGAGTGAGGCACCAGTGTAGAGAAGCCGGAACAAAGAGCTGCTAACTAGCAAGGATAGATTGGGCAACAAGGTGTATTATTTGTGTCAGAGTTCTTTTTGTATATTCGTTTTGATCGAAGAAATACTCGACACGCAAATGGCTGATGCCTGCCCCCTTTGATCTGGTATGAATGTCTGGTGCTTGCTTTGTATTTGGTCTCAGATACGGATGCAACTTTCTCAGTCAGAAACATGTACAAGCTCTGCAGTTCGGGAGGTGTCGAACATGAGGTGCCACTACAACCTGGAAATGCGCAGCCCCGAAAAAATGGAAGCTGTTTGCTTGGCTCGTGACAAAATGAAGGATCGAAGTGAGGACGGTGCTTTTCAAGCAAAAGATTGTAGAAAATGAGCTGTGCCCATTCGGCTGTCTGAAAAGTGTGTCAGTTTAAGACGAAGGGCCTCCGCCCGAAATTTTATTAGAGAGGAAAAGAGAAAGAGGCGTACAGAATGTACACAATTTGTATGAAAGGTACGCATGATCCACCGACACAAAAAGCACCTAGCGAAACACAAAAACCTGGGCTAAAAACGCTACAACACACCCCACCACTCTTCAGGAGTGAAGAACCTTAATGATCAACTCAAACACACGGCTCACCGGGTTGTTTTCTTGCTGAAGATTTTGGTATTCCCTTCTTTCCAAAGCCTGCTAACACTTTGCATTATTATACTGCTAACGTACAAACCAAATCCTGAGAAAACTGGGGATTGAGTTGGCCGGCATCACTGAACCGGAAGAAATTTAGACACAAGATTGTATACGTGGGACTTGGTCACTCAGCCTACTCTCCTTCTGCATTTTCTTTCTCTGTTGCACCCTGTATTCTGATGGTGTAAAACTTTTTAGTCTCGCTTTTTAGTGGTGTGATGGAAGGCTCACTGAAGATCGTGGTTGGTACAAGCAAGGACAAACAACCAAGCTCAAAATCCAGTGACAGCACTCCGACCAGCCATCAACTCGTCCATCAGCCGCCCAACATCATTGTAGGAACCTCCACCTGTCTCCACCGCGGTCCTTGCCTTCACACGGAGCTCCTCAGCCTTCTTCCGTATGTTGTCGCTCTCCAAACTACATCCCATCAATCTGGTGATGGATCCAGTGATCACCTCGCCAGAGATCACCTCATGGGTCTCCATACACGACGCATAGTCCTTGGCGCCGACGCTGACGCCAACTTTGAGCACGTCCACGACGAGCTTCTCGTTGTAGAACTGGTCGGCGTACCGCGGCCATGTCACCATCGGCACGCCGGCGCTCACGGCCTCCAGCACCGAGTTCCACCCGCAGTGCGTCAGGAAACCACCCAGCGCCGGCTGGCTCAGGATGAGCGTCTGCGGCGCCCACCCTTGTACGAGAAAGCCGCGGTCATTGTTGCCGGTCAGCTCGGCGAAGCCTTCAGGCATCCACTCCGACCGGTCGTCGTCGCTGCCACTCAGCACCCATACGAAGTTCTTGCCGGAGAGGTCGAGGCCACGGGCGATCTCGCGATGCTCAGCAAGGGAGAAGCTGGTGAGCGTGCCGAAGGAGACGTACACCACCGAGCTGGCCGGCTTCGTGTTTAGCCACTGCAAGCATTCAGCCGCCACGTCGGGCGAGTACGCGTTGGAAGGACTACCTCTGCCTCTCGCAGGAGCCATGTCCTCGGTGGCTAGCGCGACCGGCCCGACGAGCCACGCGCGGCGGCCGAGCGTCGCGTGGAAGTGATCCACGTAATCGGGCTCCAGCTCATGGAAGCTGTTGAACACTTCGCCGAAGCACCTCTGGTCGGCGGCGTTGCTGCTCTGGTAGAACGCCCACTCCAGCGGCCGCGTCCCGGGGTCCAGCATCTGGCTCCGCCTCAGCTCCACACGGTGCGGCAGCCCCGGCAGCAAAACCAGGGCTTCAGGATCGTCGGGGCAATTCGCCGTCTGCAGCGGGTTGTTGCGCAGCATGCTCTCGCTGCACGACCGGGAGAACACGCTGCTGCCGAGGAACACGAGCCGCGGGACGCCGTGCGCCGCGGCGGAGTCCGTGGACCAGGCGAAGAAGCTGTCGGACACGACGGCGTCCACATGGGGGCGGGTGGTGGCCAGGAACCGGTCGAAGGGCTCGCGGAGAAGCTGCGTGGCCTGGACGAACTTGACATGGTACTCTGCTCCGTGGGATGGGGTGACGGACTTGAGGTTCTCCATGCCCGGCGGGAGACCGACGTCGGGGAAAGGCAGGATGGAGATGACGATTGCGCCGTGGAGATTGGCGGCGTTGGCGCGGTCGACGGCCGGACGGATGATGTCGGCGTTGACAGGCGTGGTGAGGACTGAGGATGGTGCACCTGGCGCCGCGCGCAGCGAATAGGCCGGCCATGTCGGTGACCGGAATGAGGTGTCCCAGAGCGAAGTACGGGAGGAAGAGCATGTGTAGGGGTTGCTGCTGCGCCTCATCTCTGGTAGTAGCCATGGATGCCTGCTGCAGACGCAGATCTTCTAGATACAAAACTACACTTTTTTTGTGATCTTTTGAGGTGGTTGTAGCAGGAAGAATCGAGAGTGGAGGAGGAAAGATGGAGAATTGGGAGCAGTTCGACTGATTAATGCAGCAATTTGTACAGTACTACAGTATATATGCAATAATTTTCCCAATAATTTTGGTGACGGCACCTTTCACGTGATAACTTAGTATATATTAGTGGCTGCAACTTTGTGAGGTCTTGAAGTAGTTGAGCTATCGTTAGAGGAGGTGATCAATTATCTCGCGCCACATCTACCGTACCCTACAATTGACTTCCCCTGCTGTGGTCACCAAATCTGGACGATCTGTGCTCGAGCAGACTAAGCAACGGCTTCATTTCAAATGATTGAACTAAAAATATTCCTTAGAATTCAGATTTTTGTTTACCTTCTTTCTCGAAATAAAATCATGACTAGGGATAATCTGAGAAGAAGAGGGATCCCAAAACCATTAGAGTGTAGTCTTTGTAGTGAAATAGAATCTGCGACACACATTCTTTGATTGCCTAGTGTTTCAATTAATTTGGAAGGAGGTGTGCTATCTTTGATGTGATGATCAATGATTTTATGTCTTTGGTTTTTAAATGGTTGTGTAACAAAACACACTTGCAACTTAATATTGTTTCTTCTGCTATCTTTTGGGCCATTTGGAACAATAGAAATGCTCAATTTGAAACAGGTTTGGCAGCAAATCCTGATTTATCCGAGGGACTGGAGGGTGCCATTTAAAGATTAGGAGGTGGCCTCTAGTGCATCGCTTCAAGCACTGTCTACTGACAAAGATCAGGGCACCCTGGAGCTAGAACCAGATTGAAATGTCCTTCCTTTGACTAGATTTCCTCTCGGAATGCTTCAGCGTCACTTGCACCCCATGGCGGTCGAGCAACCCTGGCATACCTGCATGAGCATCCTGATGATGAGCCTCCTGTGCATGTGCTGATGTGAGATCTGCTGCTGCTGCTCCTTTTTCTTTGCTCTTGTTAAATCCGTACGAACGTTGTGGTTTCTTTTTCAATGAAAAAGGAGCCGGGGACTGATCCATGTTACTCTAAAAATGTCAAATGATTGACATCGATCTGGAACCATGGATACAGTGTTTAAATTTACTAAGAGGCGGTGCCTATGATTGGCTCCGACCACCTGTCCGAATATTGACTCCCGTGCCACGGGAATCGAACGCATCTCTGCCTAGTCTCGTTGCCAACGCAACGGACAGTCCGCCAAACTGCCCCGGACTGTCTAGGGCGGACTGTCCGACCCATGCCGCCCCAACCCTGCCGTCACTCATCTACAAGACATTGTTGAGGCTCGTGTCGCCCACCGTTGCCTCACAGTGCCTCATTGTTGGCCAACAGCGCCTTGCCGTCCCTCCCACCCAGCATCAACGACGGCCACTGCACTGAAGAGTTGCCACCAATGATCAGTGCATCTACATAATCATATACATATGTGTCCAACATATTCTTACAATTTAGTTGGACCATACAGGTTTTGAACAGGGCTACACATACCCGTTTCGGACTAATAACAAAGGGGTATCACGAGATCTCAAACGTCCTTGTATTTAAGTTTTCTCTTAGTTTAGGGGAGGGGGTTGTATTGGAGCAAATGCCTTGTATGAATGGAACCGAAGGGCGTTCCAGCCGCTGGTCATCTTTCTTTTAAAAATGGAGCAACTCAATCTATTAATTAAGAATTAGTTCGACAAGAATGTCAAAATGCTTATTACAAAAGCCTACTCTCTGGGTATCATTTCTCCCAGTCGCTTAGCACCCGCAATGACCCACAAGAGGGCTTCATTCTTAATTTTATCTAGTCACACAAAAGGCGGTATATGATTTTTATTAAAGACCTGTGTGTTGCCCTTATTTCAAATCTGCCATGATATGAGGAAGGTGAGGGACTCCAACCCCTTGCACCTAGGGATAACACCCACTCTCATCATCTTCGACCAAATTGGAATCGAGTGATGCCATATCGCACCATTGTTGAGGGTGAGTAAAATGGATGGCCATCCACTCCTGTATTTCCAAAACGGTTGTGTATCGGCAATGGAGTGTCACCGACTCCGTAATTTGCTTTCAAAGCGGACAAAGGACACAATTTAGCCACCCACGTTTTTCAAATATATCTGCCCTCCAAATTTTATTCTAGGTGGCACTACACGCAACGAACTTTACTTTTGGGGTTTGGGTTGTGTGTGCGTGTGGGGGGAGCCGTCCTTGCCGTCTTTTCCTTGTTTGATTGATGAGATAGAGCACAAGAATTGCATCTCATAAGGTTAATATTTCCTATTCGTCGTTAGCCTCCAAATGTTGCCATCATCAACATTGTCATCAAGTGGTAAGGGGGGCTCAGGGGAGGGATGAAGCTGGGTCGGGAGCGGCCAATTGATGTGGAGGAGATAAGATTGAGATATACGAGGTGAAGATTTTAGAGAGACGAACATGCCGGAGACAGAGAAAAACGAAATCTCAAGCAGACTACACATGTGAACTTTGGACAAAGAAAAACTCACTTGTCGATAACATGGGGTCGTGACTCAGGAGAACTCTACACGTAAGGGGCCAAAATGAAAAAAATCAAAACGGTGCTAACGAGACAAACCAGGCTGTTAGGATAGGTTGGTACGAACTAGAAAAATCGTCAAGATCCCAAAAATCAGAGGAACCCCCCCCCCCCGCACATCTTAGTTTTTCAATAAAATTACATATTAATATCGTGAAGTTACCAATTATACCTAGCTTCTACAACGTCATATCATATTGATAGTCTGCATGCATACAACCGAAAAAAAGAAAGAGCTAAAAAAGGAAATGTGCATGTGTAGTGTTCAAATCCTTATAACAACAACACAAACACCACCATAACAACACGTGAAGTTTAAGTTCTCTAAAAGCGACGTCTTCAAAAAGCAAACAATACAAAATTGCCGTCATCGTCTAATCATGGATCTTATGTTTTCACCTGAAGAAAGTCTCCGTTCTCAAGAACAATGCCTTCAATAAAATCATTGTCAGGCACAACCAGTTAATACAAGACCTTGAATTTTCATCCATAAGGTAGGATATTGGACTTTTCCTCTGCTGATGCCCCCACTCGCATGTTGTTGCTATGCAGCCCAAAACACCAAGCAAGTTCACCATCAACACAAAGCCTTGAACCACCAGCACTAGTCTTCAAAACTCGGCTTCCAATGTCATTTTCCGCCTCTGATTTCATGATGGAACCAAAAAAAAACTTGTCGCTTGATGGTAACAAATAGCAAAGCTTCACACAATTTAGTATACAGAATATATTTTGTAATTGTTAAACCGGCTGTTAGTTGCAAGAGTCGAAAATATGACAGATAACCTACCGATAGAAAGAGAAGGCCAAAAGAATATGCGGATTACTTTGGAGGACAGGTGTCTCTGGTCACCTTATTGATGGTTTGAATTTTTCAAACCCGTAAGTTTGCCTAGCAAACAACTACGTAGGGGCCAAAAAAAAGTCCGGCAAAACCAACGATCTGCAAGACCTATAAGTATAGTGAAAGATCCAAGTGGGGTACGGTACATGCATCCGGCCGGCCATCAAAATCTTTGCAAATTGTTTTGATCGAGAGCTTCAATATCCGGTAGCTGCAGATCGGGATTAAGCTTGCGATCGAGAGCAATGGCGGCTCCTCAGTCTCGGCGCAAGACATCGTGGCCAGAGGTGGTGGGCATGGCTGCGACGCCGGCGGTGATGAAGATCATGACGGACAGGCCTGACCTCGCCGTGGAGGTGCTCCCACCGGGCACCCAGCTTCTCCCCGGTTCCAACCCGGGGCGCGTTCGCGTCTTCATCGACGCGCTCGGCGCCGTCTCCAAGACCCCCGTCATCGGCTAGCCTTATAGCTAGCTAGCCACGATCACGAATGAATGCCTGAGTGCGTGTAATGCAAATTATAGTCACGTGATCGATTTCTCCCTGGTTGATTGACTAATGGGTACCTCTACCTGTGTGGTGTATCCTGGATAAGCAATAAAGTTATTCGGTATTGAGACTACGATCAAACCAATGGCATGTAGAAATTGCACAACCACAAATTAAATCAGAACAAATATTTTATTCGCACAAGGATCAATCATAAGTAAATCATGAAGAAAATATTATCCCCGTCAAATGCTGATCTTATAGTCTTTAAAGCCCCCTTCCATCTGCGCAATGACCTCATCAAGAAAATCAAGGCACCGGCCGGTATAATCCGTTTGACTGTCTGAGGCTAGCCATAGTGGTAGTATTTTAGCTAGTATCATGCATCCTAGCCCCACCAAAAATACTGATGTGGCAGGTAATTATGGTTGAGAGAGGAGATTAGAGTATCATAGGTAGATACTGTATCATAGCGCACATCACGAGAAAAGTTAGTATCAAATAAATCTTATACATAAATTTGTATTGAGATTCTACAAATCAATTAATATAGGAAAACTATGATACTACTCTATGATGTCATGAGTCATGACACCAGCCAGGATTTGGGTAAAGGGGTACGAGCCATGACGATCATCGGTAGCGGTATCCAGATATCAAGTCTAAAGTAAAATAGCATATATATGAACATAGGTTTTACAATGAGCTAATTATGCCAAGCATTCTATGGAACCTGGTAAGGCGACGATAACTCATGAGCATGATCAGCCGATTTCAATTTGATCAAGCACAGTTTTGTGTCGTATGGATCCGCAGGCCCATTTAATGTCACTGGCTACGCCGAAGGCACGATGCCACATGACTTCAGAGTTATGTCTAACATTTTCTGAAAATATAAATGATGCAAACATTGAAGTGATAAGCAAAACAGCATATGTTATTCTATTTTTTAGCAAGTTGAAAATTGCAAATATAGTTATACTACCACCGCTAGCCGACACCTCAATCAAAGTTTTTAGCAGTAAGCCAGAACTGAGATCCTAACAATTGGCGTGTATATCTTATTATTTCTCTCTATTTTTTTTCTGTCGTCAGCCTCTGCATTAAAATAATCCATATGGCCGGCCTCTTTAACCAATGAAGTATAGATAAATTAAACTTAAGAGGAAAACCAACCTGAGGTTGGGTGGTTAGGAGGGTGGTTGTACCCTCAGCCCACCAGAGATCAAACCCCAGGTTTGGCATCTGTGTGTCTCATAAAATACGAAATATTCCTTCAGTGAGAGGTGACGTTCCCGTCGACAGCGAGACGCATGTGGTGACTTCGTCAATTTCAAGATCCAATCCGCGCTCAGTCTTCCGGAGGTGCTCATAGGTGTAGGTAGTGTGTGTGCGTTCATAGGGATGAGTGTATGCGCGTGTATGTGAGCGTCTACGTTTGTATTGAGTTTCTCAAAAAAAAAAACTTTAGAGGAAATGAGAACGGAGCGAATTCCGTAATTTTCTCACCAAAGAGTGGTTCTAACTAGTGCAGCTCCTTATCGCTGGTCTTGTTCCTAGTTTCCAAACCTAAAGGGGAATTAGATCTGATCAACAGTACTTACCGGTGTATACTTAGCTTGACTAATAATGTTGTGGGTGTTGAGATTAATCAGTTTTCAGCTCGACACTCCTTTCTCTCGTGTCGCTCCCGTAAGTGCAACCCGGGGGCGACCGAAACCCTAGTGTAGCACCCCTCTTCCATAGCTCCCTTTCCCTTGTTGTTGCCGTCGTCGTCGGCGGCCGGTGGGGATTCTAGTCGCTCCTCTTCATCGCTTCCTTCATTCACCCCCTCTCCCCCTCCCATCTTGCTTGCAGATCTCTTGCGGCTCCACGGCGTGGTGCAACTGCTCTCGAGGATTCCGGGCTAGCTATGGGTCACCGTAGCGACACGGATCTAGCGTCGTTGCAAGGGTCCTCTTCTGGAGTTAGGTGGTTGCTCAAATCCCCCCCCCCCACTCCGCACAGATCTGATAGGGTTCGAATCTGCCAAGCTCAGCGTCGCCACGACAACTTCATGTGCAAGCGGGGATCCGACTCGGTTGCTGGCTGATGACGATGTTGGTCAGAGCTCGTTCGCTGCGTGTTGGCCTCTCTCCTGATGTGTTGCTTCAAATATTTCTTGTTGAAGTATGTACTCTGCCTTGTGGGCTGCCATGGTCTCCTTCGGGCTTCGGGCGGCGGCCCTATACGGTGGGTGCGGTGGTCACCTGGCGACGTATTCCACATGGCGTGGTACTGGTCTGGCCATCTTGACCATGAGGATGGTAAGGTGACCGGCATGGGTCGGACGTGGTTGTGAGCCTTGCTATCGACTAGATCTAGGTGGTTCACCTCTCCTAATCACCTGGTGCGACCGCTTTCGGCTTTGCTATGATCATCGGACGATGGTCAGTGTACCTAGGCGTAAGTCTTGACCGGCGTTTGCCGATGCCGGCGACGGCGATGCTTTCTAGCACCGTTTTCTTCCCTGGAGGCGTCGTCGTGGGTCATATCACTTTGTTCGTAGGCTCGGGGTGAAAACCTTGATCTTTCCTGATCAAGGGGCGACGATGTCTTGGCTTTGTTTCTTTCCTAGAGGCGTCCTTTAAGGAGCCTACTGCCTACAACTAGTTTAGGTGTGATTGGTTGGAGGAGTGATTGGTGTTACTCTCGATGTGGGCTCGGCTCTAGCTGTCGTGTTCTTCTAGTCTCTTTGCTTGGCATCCTCTTTGTCTTCTATCATTCAATGCGATAGGGTGAGCTTTTCCAACTTCCGGTGCTACATCGCTCTTCAAGCCAAAGCAAGGGGAAGGGTCCCTCTACGGAAGTGGATACGAGTGGTGCGTTGACAACATGAACCTTTCTCTCTGCTAGATGGTGGCATGATCCCTTCAGCGGCCTCTTCTTCATCTTTTGGTTTCTACATTCACCTTCATTCAGTATCCGTTGCAGCTGGCCTGAGCTCTCAAGCGGTGTGCCTTGTTTTATTTCTTTGGCTTGTTCTATTTTTTAGCTGATTTCTCAGCACATTATAATTCGATGGTTGTTTGTGGCTTTATTAATTTAAAGATGGACGTTTACGCATACTATTTATGAAAACTATTGTGAGTGTGGATGTATGTACACACTGATATCGACTTGTTTTTAAGAAGCAGCTTCCATCCACAATACAATAGTCCGCTCACTTTATAAATTTTCTCTCAAAGAAGGATAACCCATAGCTTCTGCATGGACTATGAGCATGTACAATAGTAGGGAAGACGCGTCTTCTCTTATAGTAGTCTAGGTCATGTAAAGAAGTCAATAAATATGTATGTACTTATTTTTAGTAAGAATTTTTTTAGTAGCAAATTTTGTGGCTAAGGGAAGGCAAATGGTATAATTAATGGGAAAATCGTAGTGTTCTCTTATTTCAATAGTTATTATGATCCTTTAGCTAATGGAAGACATCCTTATTTTTATTCATTTTCTCTTCTTCAACTAAGCAAAAAATTCAACGTGCCAAACAAAAGTCCAATCTCCATTGACCAATTCCAAACATATTCAAAATATTGGTCGGAAGTTGTAGGCTTCACGAGGGCATAGCGTGAAGCTTCGCTTTCTTTTCACTGTCATGGGACATGTCCAAATATAGATTTTCATAAGATTGGCAGTTGTGGAGAAAGTCATAGAAGCTGCGATCGGGGTTTTATAATGACGGAGAGGTGTATTGGTTGCGAGGAACACTATGCGGCGCATGTTCTTCTGGTGTGTTAGACTGTCAGGTGTTGTCAACTTGCAGCACACTTGGCAAGAGGGGGTTGCAGCAAAGGTGAACTGCATTTTCAGTGGTGCTCTTCGACTGCCAAGTCACGGCTTTCAGGGGTGAAAACCCAAGTTTTGGGATTTATTTGTTGTGTGGTCTTGCCGAAGGCATTATTTTGGAAACTTGGACTTCCTCCCAGAGTGAAAACCCAAGATCCTCGTTCGAGCGGTGATAACGCTTGTTCATTGTTTCCTTCCTGGAGACGTTGGTTTTGGAGAACTTTTTTTGTTGCTAGGGTGTTATCTTCAGTGGTGGTTAGAGTGTTGTTGTTGCGAGTGTTTCATCACTGTGACGGATCTTTATTTTTATTTATCTTTACATTTTTTACTGGTTGTCTGCATCTTTGATGTCTCTAGATATCTTGCTGGTGCAAATATTGGGTGTAATTGGTATCTTCATGATATTAATGTATTCTCTTTTCCAAAAACATTTATATGCGACAAGGCAGTATGAGTCATTCACAAGCACCTCATTTATCGACAGCAGCCGCATCTGCGGTGGCACTGATTATTATATGTAATTTATGTGAAGCATATACATGGTATTAAAGAGGTACTTGTGGACCTGGAAAAATATCCGGTTACTCCATTTGAAAGCACATGACTTGTTTGACCCTTCAAGTTTGAACTTTGACCCTAAATGTATAATATAATTTACGAAATAAATTTTGAATTATAATAAGATTTTTATTCAGTTGGTCAGTGTATATCATAACCTAACCGGTATCATTATTATGGGCGTAAAATTGAACTAGAAGAGTGAACTACGCCGTGGAGTGTAAATAGAGGAATTAATTGTTTTGCAGGTTCGATCGAGCATGCATATCTAGTGTAATGCAAAGAACGTCACTTCTGAGAAGCAGCGCCCATCCATGTTTATTTATGGCTCTTGTTTCCGCAGCCATATAACTATGCAAATAATGCAACGCCGCAATACGGTCCCTCTTATGATGTTTTTGTCCTACGATTGTGTTTTTTGACAGAACACAGCACTTTATTAATCGCATAACATCAATACAAAGATTATGTCCTACGATTGTGTTAACTGACCAACCACGGCCTGATGAACCGGAGTACTGGTCTACTGGACACTAGACAGTAAGCCAAAACGCTCCTCCGATGCCTCCGTCTCGATCGCCATCTTGTCTGCCGCTGTGCAGCTAGGCAAAACTCTCCCCATATGCGTCCTTCTATAAATTCCAAAGTTTATGTCTGTAGTAACTCCCCACCAATTTTCTGGGTTCAGTTCTCGTACTAACTTAATCTTGTGGAGATGAGCAGCGCCAAGTCTTCGTGGCCGGAGCTGGTGGGCATCCTGGCGACGCTGGCGGCAACGGAGATCGCCCACGAAAGGCCCGACGTCGCCGTCGAGGTGCTGCCGCCCGGCGCACCGCTCCCGCCGGGCTACAACGCGGAGCGCGTCCGCGTCTTCATCGACAACAGCGGCATCGTCGCCCAGACCCCCGTCATCGGGTAGCTAGCTAGGACGCGACTTGATTTCCATGCGTGCATGCATATGCATATGTTTAAGAGCAAGCTAGCACATCGTGACGTCGATATGTAGCTCGCATCGCTTTCATTACCTGTACCTCCCTGTCGCTGTGCAGTACCCCTGTACCAGTTACATATACCGTATACTCAATAATGGAAATAATTCGTCGCTTGTACTTGTCTTTGCTTTGGCGGCAAGGGAAGAAAAGGTGGAAAACGTAAGAAGTAGTAAGGTCTTCTTTGCTAGTACTAGTGTATTTCTAAGGATTATGGGGATCATTTCCCTAAATCCCCACTTGTTTCTACAAGAATGTTCGGTTCTAATGTATTAGCCTAGTTTGATTCCCATTTTTTCTCAAATTCCGGACTACTGTATTTTCTCCAATATGCAGTACACTAGTCTACCCAGCGGATTGGGGGATCATGGTTTATGCGGTTTGAGAGGATTGCGTGAAGGTAGGGATTTCACCCAATCCCTTTGAAGATTACCCCGTAATGGGTTTCCTAAGTGTTAGTCGATGTTCTCTAGAGGCAGAGCCAACAAGGAAGAAGCGGTGAAAGTGGAGTGGGCGCTACGCACCGTTGGCGGACATGGGTTTTTAAGATTTCAGTGCTAACTTCACAATGTGCGGGTATAGATTAGGCGAGCCTACTCGCCAGATCCAGTTTAAGTGGTAATCTAGGACCTTCGGTCATCACAACGTTAACCTTCTGCACACAAAATTTATCACCAAGTATAAGGAGTAACGTGATTTGCAACAATTTTTCTCCCACCCGCATAAAAAGCAGAGAAAACTATTGCGACATCCCCAACGCATCCACTTAGCAAATATTCCCATTCACTACAACAAAATGGCCCGAAAATATGAAGAATTAATCACAATATGAAACAGCGACTAAGAACGGAAAAAACATGGCTCGTTTGACCCTAGAAAATATAAATTCAAATTTTAACGATGGAAGAGAAAAAAAACTAGTGACATTATCACGAAAATTAGTCGGTATACGCCCTCTCACCTTGCATAATATCATGATCTGGTATTGTACTACATGAGACTAATTCGATTAGTGTTTGCCTAGCATATTACCATACAATAATATCATACTCTAACTTCATTTATGTGTCTGAAGAATTTCAATAAAAATTTATGGATACTATATTTTTTTATTAAATTTCTTGTTTGATGTTTTATGATCTACATCATAATATGGCACAAAATCATCTCTATCATCCTTTAAATTGTACTCTTATTATACTTACAATGTGAGGGACCTAAGGGAAAAATATAATACATGATACTTATTGACACCTCATACAATGTACAATTTTCTAGACAAACATAAACATTCCTATAGTTAAAATATTTAGCCACCATACTTTGTAATGACATTCAGGGTATCTGGTATAATGACAATTTGTACCTCCATTAAGATATTCAAAGGTACTGAAATAGATTGTAACACATATTAACACACTTTAATACGTGAAAGTGCCACAATTATTATGTGGAAGAATATGATTTTGTCATCTTTATATGATATTTTAGTTAGATAAATTTAGTTTATCGATATGTCTGAAACTATTTATTTCGAGATGAACACTATTTCTGGAGACCAAATACATTTCTACTTTAACATTTTTGTATTTGCTTTTGCAAATCATTGTGATACGTGTAACAATAGACGATACAATTAACAATGTACTTGGGGCTGCAACATCTCATGTGGTTATGGTCATTAGACATGATAAATAAATATTAGTCAATGCTATTTTTAAACAGTTGTACGAGAGAGAAAAAATTAGTTGAATTATAATGATAAAATAGGCTATAAAAAGGTAAACATATTTAGTGCAAATTTAGTTGACAACGCAATCGCCAAGTTTGCTTGTAGAACGCAAATTAGCAAAAGTGAATATATATACCACAATGAATTACAGAGTCAAGGTCAGTCCGTTAATATGGAAGGAAGATGTTTTAATAAGAAATGATTTTTCCATTGTCAACTATATGTGGCATTATCAAGAGTGAAAAAGCAAAGGAGGATTGAGCTGCTGACCGATGACAATGAATGTTAAAGTGAAGAAAACACACACAAAAACATTGTTTAAAGGACATATTCTAATCTACAGTGGTGTACAAGCCATTTTAACTCATGGTTAATGCTCTGGAGTGTTGATGAACAACATAGAGTAAACATTGGTGAGAAGGTGATGGCCAGAACAATCTCAATAGAGATGTGGTACACAGACATGACAGTTGTGTATGATTGAAACGAATTCGCTGGTGATTTAGGGCATCTCCAGTGGGTTGACCCAAAACACCGACTAAAATGTTACGTTTCTGTCTGTTTGGATCGGCCAGCAGACAATTTAGTGGTGCATGTCCGGCCTGCTAGGACAACACGCATAGCGGTGCGACCCATTCGGTCCGCTTGCCAGGCCTGGCCAGTTAGCCATTCATTCCAAATAGTAATTTTACGAACAAGACAATTCAAATTGTAGAAAAGTAAATATTGTTCAAACAAGAATAGTTCACAATCAAACACCACATAGTTTTACAAAGAAGTCAACTCAAATTGAATATCAAAACAGACTAGCTAGGTTAGTTTCCCACAGTAGTCCACATGTGTTCAACCAAATCAGCTTGAAGGTGGTCATGGGTGGTCCGATCCCGCAATGTTTTATTCATATGCAAGAAATAATTCCAAGAAGCTGCCCCATCCTATGGCTCAACCAACTCACCCACTATCATAGATGTTGTCCTCTCGCTCATCCTTAACGATCATGTGCATGATGACACATGCTGTCAAGACTTCCCACATTCTCTCGGTGCTCCAGCACGTCAAATGCCTGCTCTACATCCTTTTGAGCTACCTCTTGCTATTTTGTGAATCTATTGCAATTTTCATCTTCAGGGTTACGGATTGTCTTCACCAAGATTGCCCACGAAGGGTAAATGCCATCGGCTAGATAATAACCCTTGTCATAAGAATGACCATTGATCTAATAGGAAACATGAGGAGTATTGCCTTCTGCAAGCGAGCAAACACCTGGGAGCGCTGAAGGACATTAATATCATTATTGGATCCTGCCATGTCAAAGAAGGTGTTCCAAATCCAGAGATCATGCGACGCGACTGCCTCCAATATTACCGTACACCCCTCCTTATGCCCTTTGAACATCCCTTGCCAACCAAAAAGACAGTCATGCAATCTATCACTACTAGGAAAATTCCTATAGGGGCGCCGGCGATGCTCCTTTACCGCCAGCGCACAACCCTATTTGGTGCGCCGGGAGTAATGGTCGGCCAGGTTCGGGCCACGAAAAATGGGCAGCTTCTCCTACTGACGGTTGATGTCTACGGGTGCTTCTATTCTTGTAGACAGTGTTGGGCCTCCAAGAGCAGAGGTTTGTAGAACAGCAGCAAGTTTTCCCTTAAGTGGATCACCCAAGGTTTATCGAACTCGGGGAGGAAGAGGTCAAAGATATCCCTCTCAAGCAACCCTGCAACCACAAAGCAAGAAGTCTCTTGTGTCCCCAACACACCTAATACACTTGTCAGATGTATAGGTGCACTAGTTCGGCGAAGAGATAGTGAAATACAAGTAGTATGGATGTATATGAGTGGTAATAGCAATCTGAATAAAATATGGCAGCAAGTAAACATGCAGTGGAATAGTAAGTAAGCGGTGTTTGCAGTATTGGAAACAAGGCCTAGGGATCATACTTTCACTAGTGGGCACTCTCAACATTGATCGCATAATAAATAATAACTTCTCTTATTTGTGCTACATATACTCTTGTTTGATAATGAACACCATTCATTGCGTAGGATTACACGAACCCTCAATGCCGGAGTTAACAAGCTCCACAACATTCGATATTCATGTTTAAGTAACCTTAGAGCATAATAGATCATTGCAAAATAAACCAAGAACTAACATAGCGCACACACTTGTCCACATTACACTATGAAGGAGGAATAGATCACATCAATACTATCATAATGACAATTAACTCCACAATCTACAAGAGATCATGATCATAGCCTACGACAAGAACCACACGGTGCACACACTAGTCACCTTTACACCATGCAGGAGGAATATACTACTTTAATAACATCACATGAGTAGCACATAACTAGTAGCGATACAAAGCTCATCATATGGATCTCAATCATGTAAAGCAGCTCATAAGATCATTGTATTGGAGTACAGAGAGAGAGATTAACCACATAGCTACGGTAGAGCCCTCAGCCCCAGGGGAGAACTACTCCCTCCTCATCATATGAGACAGCGATGGCGATGAAGATGGCGGTGGTGTCGATGGAGATGGCTCCGGGGGCAATTCCCCGTCCCGGCAGCGTGCCGGAACAGAGACTTCTGTCCCACGAATTGGACTTTCGTGATGGCGGCGGCTCTGGATGGTTTTTCTCTGTTTCCGTCGAACTGGTCGATGTTTTTAGGTCAGGGACGAATATATAGACGGAGAGGCGGCGCAAGGAGGCGGCTGGGGCCCCCTCACCATAGGCTGGCGCGGCCAGGGGGCCACCCGCGCCGCCTTATGGTGTGGGCCCCCTGCTGCCATCCTCCGACTCTCCTTCGGTGTTCCGGAAGCTTCCGGGAATTCTAAGACTTTCGGTGTTGATTTCGTCCGATTCCGAAAATATTTCGTTACTAGGATTTCTGAAACCAAAAACAGCAGAAAACAGCAACTGGCCTTTCGGCATCTCGTCAATAGGTTAGTTCCAGAAAATGCACGAATATGACATAAAGTGTGCATAAAACATGTAGGTATCATCAATAAAGTAGCATGGAACATAAGAAATTATCGATACGTCGGAGACGTATCAGCATTCCCAAGCTTAGTTACGCTCGTCCCGAGCGAGGTAAAGCGATAACAAAGATAATTTCTGAAGTGACATGCCATCATAATCTTGATCATACTATTTGTAAACATATGTAATGAATGCAGCGATCAAAACAATGGTAATGACATGAGTAAACAAGTGAATCATAAAGCGAAGACTTTTCTTAAATAGTACTTCAAGACAAGCATCAATAAGTCTTGCATAAGAGTTAACTCATAAAGCAATAAATTTAAAGTAAAGGCATTGAAGCAACACAATGGAAGATTAAGTTTCAGCGGTTGCTTTCAACTTGTAACATGTATATCTCATGGATAGTTGTCGATGCAAAGTAATATAACAAGTGCAATATGCAAGTATGTAGGAATCAATGCACAGTTCACAAGTGTTTGCTTCTTGAGGTGGAGAGAGATAGGTGTACTGACTCAACATAAAAGTAAAAGAAAGGTCCTTCAAAGTGGAAAGCATCGAATGCTATATTTGTGCTAGAGCTTTTATTTTGAAAACATAAAGAGAGCATAAAAGTAAAGTTTTGAGAGGTGTTTGTTGTTGTCAACGAATGGTAGTGGGTACTCTAACCCCCTTGCCAGACAAACCTTCAAAGAGCGGCTCCCATTTTATTTTTATTTTTGGGTGGCACTCCTTCAACCTTTGCTTTCACAAACCATGGCTAACCGAATCCTCGGGTGCCTGCCAACAATCTCATACCATGAAGGAGTGCCTTTTTATTTTAGTTTTATTATGATGACACTCCTCCCCACCTTTGCTTTCTCAAGCCATGGCTAACCGAATCCTTCGGGTGCCGTCCAACAATCACATACCATGGAGGAGTGTCTATTTTTGTTAATTAATTTGGGACTAGGAATCCCATTGCCAGCTCTTTTTGCAAAATTATTGGATAAGCGGATGAAGCCACTAGTCCATTGGTGAAAGTTGTCCAACAAGATTGAAAGATAAACACCACATACTTCCTCATGAGCTATTAAACATTGACACAAATAAGAGGTGATAAATTTTGAATTGTTTAAAGGTAGCACTCAAGCAATTTACTTTGGAATGGCAGGAAATACCACGCAGTAGGTAGGTATGGTGGACGCAAATGGCATGAATATTGGCTCAAGTATTTGGATGCATGAGAAGTATTCCCTCTCGATACAAGGTTTAGGCTAGCAAGGTTATTTGAAGCAAACTCAAGTATGAAATGGTGCAGCAAGACTCACATGTAAACATATTGTAAGCATTATAAGACTTTACATCGTCTCCTTGTTGTTCAAACACCTCAACCAGAAAATATCTAGACTTAGAGAGACCAATCATGCAAACCAAATTTTAGCAAGCTCTATGTATTTCTTCATTAATAGGAGCTAAGTTTATGATGCAAGAGATTAAACATGAGCACAACAATTGCCAAGTATCACATTATCCAGGACATTTTACCAATTACCACATGTAGCATTTCCCGTTTCCAACCATATAACAATTAACGAAGCAGTTTCAACCTTCGCCATGAACATTAAAAGCTAAGAACACATGTGTTCATATGAACCAGCGGAGCGTGTCTCTCTCCCACACAAGGATGAATTTATTCAGAGAATGAAAATAACAAAACGAAAACAAAAGCACACAGACGCTCCAAGTAAAGTACATAAGATGTGACCGAATAAAAATATAGTTTCACTAGAAATGACCTGATAAGTTGTCGATGAAGAAGGGGATGCCTTGGGCATCCCCAAGCTTAGATGCTTGAGTCTTCTTAAAATATGCAGGGATGAACCACCGGGGCATCCCCAAGCTTAGACCTTTCACTCTTCTCGATCACATTATATCACCCTCTTCTATTGACCCTTGAAAACTTCTGCCACAACAAACTTCAAGCAAACTCATTAGAGGGTTAGTGCTCAATCAAGAATTCACATGTTCAGAGGTGACACAACCATTCTTAAAACTTCTGGACATTGCACAAAACTTCTGAATGTTAATGGAACAAAGAAACTCATTCAACATAGCAAAAGTGGCAATGCGAAATAAAAGACAGAATCTGTCAAAAACAGAACAGTCCGTAAAGATGCATCTGGACTGGGCACTTAACTTGCCTAGATGGAAAAACTCAAAACTAATGAAAGTTGCGTACATATCTGAGGATCACACTCGTAAATTTGCAGATTTTTTCGAATTTTTTACAGAGACTTATGCCAGAATTCGTGACAGACAGCAAATCTATTTCTGCGCAGTAATCCCAAATATAGTATCAACTTTAACATAGAAACTTTACTTGGCACAAAAATGCAATAAAAATAAGATAAGAAGAGGTTGCTACAGTAGTAACAACTTCCAAGACACAAATACAAAATAAAAGTACTGTAGCAAAATAAACACATGGGTTATCTCCCAAGAAGTTCTTTCTTTATAGCCATTAAGATGGGCTTAGCAGTTTTGCAAAAAAAAACAGTATTTGGAGCAAAAAGGAGCATCAAGAGACAAATTCAAAACAAATTTAAGCCTAGCATTCTTCCTATGCATAGGAGTCTTGTACACAAATGAATTCATGAAGAACAAGGTGACAAGCAAAAGAGGATAAAACACGGGTAACTTCAAAATTCTCAACATAAAGAGGGGAGACTTAATATTATTAAGATGCATATAACCATGTTTCCCTCTCTCATAATAACTTTCAGTAGCATCATTGATGAAATCCACAATATACCCATCACTAAAAACATTCTTATCATGGTTCATATGCATAGGAGTATCATTAATTTTAGCATAAGAAGAGTTCTTCTCATTAATTGGAGCAAGATTATTATCAAGAATTTGAACATGGTAAACAAGTTGCATATTAAGGGAATGGTTTTTGGCAACCCAATCATAACTATGACAAGTTTCATAAGGATAATTGTAACATGTGTCATATCCATCTCTATAGCGATTATCTAAACCAGAATATGTAATATTATCATTTTCACTAGAAGTAGAGGTCTCAAATATAGGATCTTCGAGCACAACGTCCCCAAGCTTAGAGCTTTCAATATCATCGTTTGAGGGGACATGAATAATGATATAATCATTACTTTCATAATCAGTACCAAAGAGATTTCCAATATCAAAGGTAGTGTGCTCATTCAAATCATGATCGCTAATGTATGTAAAGGGCATAGGAAGATCATCGTATTCAGATTCATTATCACAATAATCATTAGGAGCAACATACTTACGGTTACCTAGCGTTATCTCATTCACGCGGGGATACGCCGTTACCTCTTTCTTTTTATTCTCCTTCTTCTTCTTCTTCTTCTTCTTCTTCTTCTTCTTCTTCTTCTTCTTCTTCTTCTTCTTCTTCGTTCCCTTCTTCTTCTTCTTCTTCTTCTTCTTCTCTTCCTTATCCTCGTTCCCTTCTTTAGGAGGAAGAGGCTTGAAAGGTGGCTTGTCCGCATAACCTGATTTACTTTTAGAAACAATAGAAGAAACTTGGGAGGATCCCTCCTTTTCATTAATTAGTTGAAAACACACGGCGGTCCTATCATATTTTGGCAAGGTGTCATCTTCTAAAATATTTTGTATGTAAGTATTTGTATGGCTATTATCAATGCAATAAGAAAAACACCCATGCGGGACATCATCAATATCAATATCACTCATATGTAACAAAGAGATTTTTCTCGACAGTTCTTCACACCCCAAAAATAAAGTAAGTTCATCATGCTGATTAGGAGTAATTTCATCATCACAATACAAATTTGCAGCACTCATTGGGTTCAAATTATCATTGGAGGGGCATTGAAAATTAAAATGACCCACTTCATGGCAAACTTCACAAATAAAAGGATAGAGGGCACAAACTTTTTTACCAAGATCATCTAGAGCCCTAAACCACTTTCTAGGTTTTTCATTAGCATGACGGATACAATATTCATCTTTGATTTGATTAATTCCACAAGGTCTATGTATTCCACAAAAATTAACATGCTTATAGGAAATAGCATTCTTAGGAGTTTGAGCATGCTTATTGCAATCATTAATAACAATTTCATCCTTCATACAAGCCTCTTTAAAAGGTTCATGATACTTATCAAAATTCTTCCTAGGCAATTCAAAATGAGAAGCAAAGGCTTTATAAAGATTTGCAGCAACTTGAGAGTCAAGACCATAAGTAACACTCATATTTCGAAATTTATCGGTATCCATAAAAGTTTCAATGCATTCATAATCATAATTTATACCTGACTCTTTACCTTTGTCGTTCTCCCAATCTTCAGTGTTCTCCTTAATCCGATCAAGAAGGTCCCTTTTAAACTCTTCTTTGTTGCGCGTGAATGATCCGGAACAAGTAGTATCCGAGCAAGGTCTTATCTTGAAAAGAAAGTCTTGCATAGAAATTATCAATGATGATATTACCCGGAAGCTCATGATTGGGGCATTTGAGCATTAAAGACTTCAATCTCTCCCATGCTTGGGCAATACTCTCTCCATCATGAGGCCAGAAATTATATATATGGTTTCGATCTTTGTGAATTTCACTTGGAGGATAGAACTTGGAATAAAATAGAGGCACAATATCCTTCCAATCAAGAGAGCGCCCGTCCTTCGAGCGGTTTATACCAATGCGCCGCTTTACCGGACAACGACATAGAGAATAGTTTCTTCTTCACTTCATCCATAGAGATACTCGCACACTTGAATAACCCGCATAATTCATGCAAAAACAGTAAATGATTTCCAGGATGGACAGTTCCATCCCCTTCATAGCGGTTATCCATAACATGTTCAATAATTTTCATAGGTATTTTATATGGAATACTTTCAGCAGGTGGATTTAAAATATCAGAAGCATCATTAGAGTTATCGCATATGGGAGATAAAGCATTATCAGAGCAAAATATTTCTTCCAAAGTTGAGGAGCAAAAAAGATTATTTTTATGTAAACTAGCTTCCCCAAGCTTAGACTTCTTCATAGCAGTAATTGCATTCATACTAATAACATTGCTACTATCATGCAAATAAGGTTCCATAGGTTTTTAAATTTTCGCATCAAACAATTCTAAATTAGGAAAAAGATTAAAAAGCTCACCAATTTTTTTGTTGTTTTCCATTATGCCTAACTAGTGAAAATAAAAACAAGAAACAAAAATATGCAATTGCAGGATCTAAAGGAAATAGCTTCGAGTACTCACACACCGGCA
This sequence comes from Lolium rigidum, assembly GCF_022539505.1. Lineage (NCBI taxonomy): Eukaryota > Viridiplantae > Streptophyta > Magnoliopsida > Poales > Poaceae > Lolium > Lolium rigidum. The sequence continues at coordinate 43,962,629 of NC_061509.1, forward strand.
ACAATGCTAGGTAATAGCTTAGTAGTCGGAGGATGTGAATACCTTTTACCTTACCTCCCCGGCAACGGCGCCAGAAAAGTGCTTGATGTCTACGGGTGCTTCTATTCTTGTAGACAGTGTTGGGCCTCCAAGAGCAGAGGTTTGTAGAACGGCGGCAAGTTTTCCCTTAAGTGGATCACCCAAGGTTTATCGAACTCGGGGAGGAAGAGGTCAAAGATATCCCTCTCAAGCAACCACTGCAACCACAAAGCAAGAAGTCTCTTGTGTCCCCAACACACCTAATACACTTGTCAGATGTATAGGTGCACTAGTTCGGCGAAGAGATAGTGAAATACAAGTAGTATGGATGTATATGAGTGGTAATAACAATCTGAATAAAATATGGCAGCGAGTAAACATGCAGTGGAATAGTAAGTAAGCGGTGTTTGCAGTATTGGAAACAAGGCCTAGGGATCATACTTTCACTAGTGGGCACTCTCAACATTGATCGCATAATAAATAATAACTTCTCTCATTTGTGCTACATATACTCTTGTTTGATAATGAACACCATTCGTTGCGTAGGATTACACGAACCCTCAATGCCGGAGTTAACAAGCTCCACAACATTCGATATTCATGTTTAAGTAACCTTAGAGCATAATAGATCATTGCAAAATAAACCAAGAACTAACATAGCGCACACATTGTCCACATTACACTATGAAGGAGGAATAGATCACATCAATACTATCATAATGACAATTAACTCCACAATCTACAAGAGATCATGATCATAGCCTACGACAAGAACCACACGGTGCACACACTAGTCACCTTTACACCATGCAGGAGGAATAGACTACTTTAATAACATCACATGAGTAGCACATAACTAGTAGCGATACAAAGCTCATCATATGGATCTCAATCATGTAAAGAAGCTCATAAGATCATTGTATTGGAGTACAGAGAGAGAGATTAACCACATAGCTACGGTAGAGCCCTCAGCCCCAGGGGAGAACTACTCCCTCCTCATCATAGGAGACAGCGATGGCGATGAAGATGGCGGTGGTGTCGATGGAGATGGCTCTGGGGGCAATTCCCCGTCCCGGCAGCGTGCCGGAACAGAGACTTCTGTCCCCCGAATTGAACTTTCGTGATGGCAGCGGCTATGGATGGTTTTTCTCTGTTTCCGTCGAACTGGTCGATGTTTTTAGGTCAGGGACGAATATATAGGCGGAGAGGCGGCGCAAGGAGGCGGCTGGGGCCCCCTCACCATAGGCTGGCACGGCCAGGGGGCCACCCGCGCCGCCTTATGGTGTGGGCCCCCTGCTGCCCTCCTCCGACTCTCCTTCGGTGTTCCGGAAGCTTCCGGGAATTCTAAGACTTTCGGTGCTGATTTCGTCCGATTCCGAAAATATAGGATTTCTGAAACCAAAAACAGCAGAAAACAGCAACTGGCCTTTCGGCATCTCGTCAATAGGTTAGTTCCAGAAAATGCACGAATATGACATAAAGTGTGCATAAAACATGTAGGTATCATCAATAAAGTAGCATGGAACATAAGAAATTATCGATACGTCGGAGACGTATCAACGGTGCACCACCATATTGGTGCGTCGGAGTTAATTTGATTACCCCCGGCGCACCAATATGGTGGTGCACCAGCAGTAGGAGGAGCTGCCATTTTTCCTCCACACCCCCCGACCGCCTTTTCAGTTTTCAAAAAAATAAAAATAAAATGATAGAAAATTCAAAAAAAAATCCTTATGCCCATGTATTATGTCATCTAGTTTTAGGTAAATGTAAAAAAAAATGAATTTTGATATATTATGAAAAATGACGTCATTTTTCGGTAAAATGGGATTTCTGATTGCATAAGACCTCCGATGAAAAACTATTTTATATCAAAGGGATTTCTATTTTCGTGCCCTCAGGTCCTTAGTTGTACTCAGTTTTCCCCAGCTCCTTAGTTTTTCCTCAGTTTTCCCCAAGCCCTTGTTTGAAACCCGCAGAAGCAGCTCAGACGGCAGGATTCCCGTTTAGTTGACCGTTCTGTCACGTGTGGGGCCGCGTCTTGTGGGGCCGCGTCATGTGGGCCCGCGTCGCGTGGGGCTGGTAGAAAGGGACCGCGTGGGACAGGACGAGAAGCGTTTGGTTGCACGTGAGCAGGAGCTGGGTTCTGTCTCTCTCGGCCCCAAATTGGCATTATTAAGTGCACCTTTTTCCACTCTTTCTCTCTGTCCTTTTCACCAAATTAGTATAAAATCTAGAGAAGCTTGCATTTCTGACTTTCTTCAATTATTTGTACGTTTTGGCCCTCGTTGTTTGCCCAATATGGCAGCAAATCTAGTACTCCCTCTAGTCCATATGTATGTAGTTAAATCTAGAAGCAAATCTCCAGGATAATGTACGATAAATTCACAGTCATAGTAAATCAAGAAAACTAAGTACGGCCAACAAAATATAGTAGACTAGGGATAGATAATCCCTAGATAATATGGATAGATAATAGGCTGCATACACAGCAGCCAACATAGTAACGAGTTCTTCACAACACCATCATACTAACATAACAACAAGGGATCCCTAGCTAACAACAAAGGAATCCCAACAACAAACTAGGAGGCAGCGAAGCAGCAGCAGCACACGTCCGAGACTCCGCCTACCCCATCCGGCTCTGCCTCCACTTGTTGCTCTTGCTCCCCTTGGGAGCCTTGGGCTTGAGCGGAGGCATGCGCCCGGCGGAGATCTCCACCCGCTGCAAGCTGCGGAGGTGCATGCCGAGCGCCCTGTGCTTGGCGCGGAAGGAGTGGACGTTCACCGTCGTGCCGACTTTGGGGACGGTGTTGCTGATGTTCTCAGCATGTGTGACGAGGCAGTTGAAGTCCGTGGCGCCGAGTCTCCTGGTGCGGAAGGGGCACCTGTACACCTCCTTGGCGAAGTAGGAGATGTGCGGCCGACCTGCAGCCTCCGCAGGACTCTGGCGAGTCTTGACGTCCTCCTCCTCTTCGTCGCTGCCGACGTCGCTGCCGGTACATCCGATCCATATCAAACAGAAACTAGTGAATGAGTTGCAACGATGACTAACGTACATGATAACAAAGTTAAGAAAAACAGAGTCAGCCTCGGTTAGAGTGGACATGATTATATATCTACGGGGAAGGTGTTAGCGAACTAAAGCTCATGCACAACAGATTTGTACACAGCAATGGTTCGCTGAACCCTCCTCGTAAAAATTTGTGCCCAACCATTCATCATAGGCAAAGAAACAGATTCTAGATCTGAACTAGATCTAAACTTGAACACATTCGAGATTATTTGCAAAATTAAACGGTTGATATCTTTTGATTAGTGCATAAAATAACTGATTGAGATCCCATGATTACTTGCATAAATTAACTGATTGAGATCTAATATTACTTGCATAAATTAACCGAACAGCCGAACCCCAAATCTTAAACGAAATCAAGAAGTGATCAAAACAAAATGGAATAAAATCGGCGCAAATATTAGCCCAATACTCATCCATCTACAGATCCATCTACACCAGCAAAAATAGGGTTCAAAAAGGAATGGGGAACAAAAAAGGAAGCAAACCGTAGTTACCTCGTTCCATGGGTCCTCCAGGGAGGTGTCGTAGGGGTTCGGGGGCGGGACGTACGGCGCGGGGTCGTAGGGGTCCCATCCCGCCGGGATCTGACTGCCACCGGCGGCAGCAGCCTCCGATGCACCGGCGACGGCGGCGGCGACGGCGTCGTCCGTAGAGGGGACGGCTGACAAAGGATTAACTTGTCAATGCCTACAGATTGTAGACTAGGGTTTTGCTAGAAGTAGAGGGCAAGTAGATCTCGAAGGTTTAGGCGGAAAGTACTCGACGATTATGAAAACTAGGGTTATGTTGACAGTAGATTCGATCCTTTCTTTGTCCCTCGACTCCCCCTTATACAGGAGGTGGAGCCGAGGGTTTCGTTTTGTACAAGTTACAGAGTCCGGGACGGTTTCTAACTCATCCCGCCAGATTACAAATAACTCTTCCTATTACAACTCTAGCTTTCCTTAATATATCTTGGACTCTCGAATCTTCTTATTCTTCGGGTAGTGGGCCTTCAGTAAACTCCGGGTACTATCTTCGGCAGGCCCATTTTGGATGCCTATGTCAGTAGCCCCCGAGATTTTGCTTGAATCGTAGAGTCAAGGGAAATCTCATCTGTTTATATTTTTCCGAGAGCTTTTATTTATTCTTCTTCACATAAAATTCTATATTGTACAGGGATAACGGTAGTTGGGGCTAGTTCATCTGACGGATCAGGTACTAGTTAACTGCTCTAGTGGCAATCCGCAAAAACCTACTTCAAGATCACGTCCCCGGACATGATCTCGGGATACCTGGTGTAAACTTCGACGGGTGCCGCTTAAGGTCTTACCATTCCGTCGAGTCCCGGTCAAATTTATCGGGTACCTAACGCGTCCGTTAGGATTTTTCTTCGTATCTCGTTGATACGGATAAAAGTAGCAGAGCGCAGTCTTTGGCGATGCCACGCCCGAGCGAAACGGATCTGGGGTCTTACCTTCGCAAATTTGCGGCATTCAGAAATTGATCGCAACTTTGGCGTTCTGAGAATATATTGTCGAGTGCTTTTCGCCTTTGGAATAGCACATTTTATCGAGTCATATTTGATGACTTATTTTGTCTTCCCGATGGGAGTATATGTAGAGTTATCTTTGTAACTCGAAATATACTCACTTCTATTTCTTTATTTTGATAAAATTCATCGGGCACGCGAACAGCGTTCCCGATGGGAGTAGCCCCCGAGGCTACATCCAAGAACTTGTGCTTGGGTGTAGGCTCCACAGATTAATATCCATTGCCGCTATATTTATAATCTTTCTCGACAGTGTTATATTTATCAAGTGGGTACTTTCTCGACAGTGTTATATTTATCAAGTTCCCTGGGTACTCCTGGCATGTCAGCTGGACACCATGCGAAGATTTTCCAGTGCTCACGGAGGAACTCGACGAGCGCGCTTTCCTATGCGACATCCATGTTTGCGGCAATGGACGTCGTTTTCTTTGGATCTGTCGGGTGGATCTGTACCTCTTTTGAATCCTTGGCTGTGTTGAAAGTTGGCTCCTTAGAAGATCTTCCTACCTCTGGCAGCACGTCATAATCAGTGAACCGTGGCGCCGCATATTCTGCTTGCATCCCGAAAGTTTCTGACAGTCGATGAAAGTCCTTGTCGCATTTATCAGATAATGCGAAACTTCCTTTGATTGTGATAGGTCCCTTAGGCCCAGGCAACCTCCACAACAGATATGTATAATGCGGCACTGCCATGAACCTGCGTACGCTGGTCGTCCCAACAAGGCGTGATATTGCGACGGGAAATCCACCACTTCGAACTCCGCATTCTCTATCCCGTAGTTTTCTCGGGTTCCAAACTGAACGTCGAGGTTGATCTTGCCCAATGGGTAACTTGGCTTCTCTGGTGTAATCCCGTGGAAACGTGTGTCAGTTGGTTTCAGATTTGCTAGGGATATGTTGATCTTCCTCAATGTATCTGCATACATGAGGTTTAAGCTGCTGCCGCCATCTATGAAAACTCTCGACACGTCAAAACCAGCGATTACAGCGGGTAAGATGAGTGCCGATTGTCCTGGTCGAGGGACTTGCTGCGGATGGTCTGCGATTGTGAAGCCGATATCTTGCCCCGACCAATTTAAGTACTCGACTGTTGGTGGAGGCATCTTCTCTGCCATGAACACTTGTCGAGATATTACCTTCTGCGCCCTGTTGGATGGCCTAGCTTTCTGAATCATCGAGACCACACCGTTAGAGTTGGGGTCAACATATGGAGGTGGATGTGGTGCTGCCGCAATTCTAAGCTGGTGTCGATTTTCGTCGGTAATTGCGGGAGGAGGTGGAAGGTGAATCTCGCTCCTTGGCTCCCGAGGATTTCTGTTATTTGCTTGGGCATTTGCGATTCCTGCGGCTCGCAGCATTGCCTGAAAATTGCGGCAGTCTTTCTGCAGATGTCCTGACTGTCTCTTTCCATTGTTGTCGAGGTAAAAGTGCATTTGGCACGGACCGTTCATCATTTCTTCGGGAGATACATAAGGTCTTTGAATCCTTGGTCCACTATTTTGCCTGTTGCCGCGAAAATCACCTCTATTGTCGCCTTGTTGCTCGTTGCTCCTTTGATAATCATCTCGACTATTTCCTCCGGGATTTCCCCGAAAACCAGCCGATATGTGGCCGGGAGCATCGTTGTTGTAGAACTGGCGAGAAAATCGCCTTCTATTTTGATAATTTCGACCACGATCCTCTTCTGGCGACCTATGTCGCTTGTTGTATATTGTGTCTTCTCCATCTGCCCATTTATTGGCTATCTCCATGAGTGCTGATATGGTCTTAGGGTTAGTTCTCCCTAAGTCCTCGATGAAATCTGCTCGGCGGACTCCGCCACGAACGCATCTATTGCCCTCTCGTCAGATATATCCTCTGCCGAGTTCTTTATGATGTTCCATCGCTGTATATACTTCCTCATCGACTCGTCGTGTTTTTGTCGGCATGCCCTTAGCTCTTCCAACGATGCAGATTTCTTGCACGTGGATCGGAAGTTTTTCACGAAGATGTCCTCAAAGGTCTCCCAGCTGTCGATGGAATTTAAGGGAGTTTCTTTATCCAAGATCTTGCGGCACCACTCGGGTGAACTTGGATACTTTGCATAGCTGTTGCTCCGGTTCCTCCTACCAGTTTTACCATCTCGAGATAATCCACGAGCCAATCCTCGGGATCTTGCAGGCCGTCGAACTTCTTGAAATTTTCGGGTAACTTGAACCCTTTTGGGACTCGAGTTTTTCGAACTCTTCTCGTAAAGCACGGGAGCCCACACATATCTTCGTCGGCAAGCTCTGGCGAGTGCTGACGCTCCCTTCTTTCTTGTCGCGCTCTATCCACCCTTACTTGGACTGCTGTGTCTCTTGCTCCACTTGCTCTTGGTGGGTCCTGAACTGCTGCGGTGGGTCGTGGACTATTTTGCCTAGGATTTTCTTCGGGAGGCGTTGTTGCAAACGCTGTTCCCATAACTCCTACTCCAGCCATCGCCATATTGAACAATGGTTCTCTCGGGTCTCCAGGAGGTGGTCTAGACGCCAAGATGTACGCTTGTGTTGCCATGTAACCTGCTTCTGGCGTTTTTGGGATGATATTTCCTCTTTCATCAATCGACATAAAGGACATGTCGAGATTTTGGATTATGTTTCCTCTTTCTGCTTCGGGTATGTTTTGCAACCGAGACATTGCTCTCCTCCGAGCTTCTCTGTGACTATCTCCCGCATTTCCTGAAAGGCGACTTAAATCTGCTCGGGTACGCTTGATGCGAAGCCGCTTCTTTCCTCCTATTCAAGGATGTTGTCTCGTTTTTCCAAATCTCCGCTACCCGAGCAAGTCTATATTGATATGCCTGTAACTCTTGTACGGTAGCAGTAGTATTCATTGGTTCTGATCCATCCATAGCTCTCGCAGCCCTATCCCACGCAGCTTGCGGGAGTTGGACTTTTGCGCGAGTTGAAGATCCGGCATATTTAGTGCCCAGGCCTTTTCTGAGATCAGCGGGATCGACGTATGGATTTCCCAAATCGTCGAAAGCCTCTGACGTTTGTGGTTCTGATGTACCCGTTTCTTCTATTGCACAGATCTGGTGGTATTTTGCGTATTGATTTTTCTCAAGGTTGGTGACACCATCATACAGAGTGGTGAGGACCTTCCCGATGGCGACAGATTTGTCGATGAAGTTGAAGCTGCCGACGCTTTCGGAATCGCTGCTTATAAAGGAGTCCGCAGACGACTCGAAGGATGTGTTGCTGAAGATCTTGGCGAGCTTTCCCTTCGCCTTGGTGTCGATGAAGTATGGCGAAGAAAACTTCTCGTCACTCGACGAAGAGCTAGAATCGACCGCTGAAAATTCCGACGAGATCGGATCTTCGAGACGGTAGGATCCTTCCTTGTTGACGCCAAATCGGAATTCTCCGAACGTCATGATGATGGGCTCCTCCGGATAGGCACATGCATCCATACGGGAGGGCGGGTGAGGAATAAAATTGAATAGATCAGTTTTTCCCTTGTTACCTCGATCCATCGCGTTGCTTGCTCGTTGATGATGTCGAAGATCTTGAACGTGCCATCGAGATCAGCTCCTTGCAACCTCTAATCCCCACGGACGGCGCCAATTGACAAAGGATTAACTTGTCAATGCCTACAGATTGTAGACTAGGGTTTTGCTAGAAGTAGAGGGCAAGTAGATCTCGAAGGTTTAGGCGGAAAGTACTCGACGATTATGAAAACTAGGGTTATGTTGACAGTAGATTCGATCCTTTCTTTGTCCCTCGACTCCCCCTTATATAGGAGGTGGGGCCGAGGGTTTCGTTTTGTACAAGTTACAGAGTCCGGGACGGTTTCTAACGCATCCCGCCAGATTACAAATAACTCTTCCTATTACAACTCTAGCTTTCCTTAATATATCTTGGACTCTCGAATCTTCTTATTCTTCGGGTAGTGGGCCTTCAGTAAACTCCGGGTACTATCTTCGGCAGGCCCATTTGGGATGCCTATGTCAACGGCGCCGAAGATGGAGGCGTCGCGCTTTGAGCCAACCTCGACGATGGGATTGGCATTCTCCTTGTCCATCTCTCCGGCGGAGGAAGAGGAAGAGGGAGAGGGAGAGGGTTTTTTGCTTTGGAGAAGATGATGGGACGTGAGAGAGTTGGCGATGCGTGAGCGAGTGAGAGTGACAGAGAGAGTGCGAGGAGGCGTCTATAAAGGCGAGGGGTGGTTAATGCGACCTGCGTCCTACGCGTGCACAGGTGCACGTCTGCACGTCTTGGACTTCTGCAACGCGACACGCGTCCATGATTGCACGTCTCGACTTCTCCACCGCGACCCGCGTCTACGCGTCAACAATTGCACGTGTCCTCGAGTCTAACCCTGGAAATTTAGATATACTCGGGTATACCCTCGAGTCTTATACTAGCATTTTTTGTGTGCTCAATTTTCCCCTCGAGTGCTAATACTGGCTAGTGCAATATATTCAGTTTTACCCTCAAGTGGCTGGTCAACGAGAGAGTCAACAAATGGGATTAACTAGTTAAATGAGTCATTTAATGTGCAAAAAAATCCTAAAAAGAGTGGCACTTACTCATGGAGTCTTTACCACAAATTGCCACTTCTCAAATCATAGATAAATCATAGATAAATCAAGTTTTACCACAAATTGCCACTTCTCAAATCACCTAGTAGCTATGAAGGTGCATGGTTTTCCACAATAAGCCCTTCCCAAAACAGCTTTCTCCAAATCATACTTTGTCTAAATGAGGCCACAATTCTCACACTGATGTATATTGGTATTGCAAATAGTTTGAGGTAGGCCAAGATGGGTTTCATTGTACAAAACAAGCATTTTCCATTTTTTAAATCTCATATTTGAATCCCTTAGTCTATTTACTACTCAGGTGCCCTTGGTTTCTTGATAGTACTCAGTTTTGCCCTCTCTCTTCACAAATTCTCGCAGACGTGCATCATCGTCCTGATTGGTCTAGCCCATGTCACGCGGATCGTGCCCGCCGACCGTTGATCGTATGATATAGGGAACGGGCAGGATAACCCCTCTCTCGTCTCTCTCGTTGGGGTTATTTTTCACGCAAAAAATGATAAACCATCACCGATTTGTTGTTACCATTACTTTTCACGCAAAAAAATGATAAACCATCACCGATTTGTTGTTGCCATTACTTTTCACGCAAAAAAATGATAAACCATCAACAATTTGTTGTAGCCATTACTTTTCACGCAAAAAATGATAAACCATCAACAATTTGTTGTAGCCATTACTTTTGACGCAAAAAAAATGATACAGTAAACCATCACCGATTTGTTGTTGCCATTACTTTTCACGCAAAAAATGATAAACCATCACCGATTTGTTGTTGCCATTACTTTTCACGCAAAAAATGATAAACCATCAACAATTTGTTGTAGCCATTACTTTTCACGCAAAAAATGATAAACCATCAACAATTTGTTGTTGCCACTACTTTTCACGCAAAAAATATGATAAACCATGCATCACCGATTTGTTGTTGCCATTACTTTTCACGCAAAAAAATGATAAACCATCAACAATTTGTTGTAGCCATTACTTTTCACGCAAAAAATGATAAACCATCTATCTTTGTATAGAATGATAAACCTATCACGTATGATTTTTGAGGTCATTTAGAGAAGGCAGAAAAAACCTAATTTTTTACAAAAGCTGGTTTCAGTGAGACCTAACCAAGTTTGGCATACATGATGGCATACCTATAACAACAAGGAATATCTAAAAGGGAAAATTTCAGAAAATTTGAAATTTAGGGTGAAAATGATGCCATACATGATGCTGTTTTTCGAGGTTTTGACCTGAAAATCAATTGGGTATTATAAAGGGAAATAAAATGTTCGAAAAATGTAAAAACGAAACAATCTATCTATCTATGTATAGAAGATCAGTTGTATGAAATTTGAGGTTATTTAGAGAAGGTAGAAAAAATCACCTTGTTAGAAAAGCTGGTTTCAGCGAGACGAAACGGCATGCGCTTAAGCAAAGTGATTTTTTCGAACATCTCCAAATGACCCCAAATTTTCCATACATGATGCCATACGTGTAACAACAAGGAACCCTATCTAAAAAGTGTCAAAAAAGTTTGCCCAACCGTATAGCTCTATCAAAAAGAACCTCACCATGGCGCTAGTATAATTTTGGGATAGTTACAAACTTTCGTTACCTAACCTTCAACATGAAACTTGTTTCAAATTCATTTTGGCCTACAAGAAACAAATCCCAACTTGATTCGAGCACCACAGCCTCCAAACGATGTCGATGCCGATATCGGCATGGTCGAACGGCTATGCTCGCCGCCATCTGCTAGGTCAACGTCGGGATGCACCCTCAATCCCGTCCCCTCATTCGATCACTGACACACCAGAGATACCGCCGAGGCCAATGCCGAACGTACATGCTGATGCCAATGCCGAACATGCATGCACGCCGCTGTGGGCACGGCCACGCCGACCCGCTATGCCGGACGCCACAGACCGCCGCGAGGTCTTTCCCTTCGCCACCACACTCTCCTAGCACCCACCTATACACGCCAGAAAGGAGAGACACTAGTTTTCTCTACATTGCTCGCGTTCGTGTCCGACACGGTCAGTCAAAGTTTTGAGGTGGTCGTCGATGTCGTCGACCATTTTTTCTCTTCTTTGCATGGTTAAACGCGTCTAGTTCATATCTATCTAATGCGTCGGGTCTCGCCTCATGCAGTTCTTTGTGGACGTCGATCTCATCTCGGCACCCCGCATGCCACCTCCTCCGTGCCATCGCTGTAGAGCTCCGTTTAAAAATCTAATCCTACCCGTGTATTGCCCCTTGTATCAGCGTCATGGCCCCACTTGTCATTTGATATACCGAAGCCCCACTCGTTCGCGTTTTGGTCGGGGATACAGCGATGCTTACGGTCAAACAAAGATGCATGGTCTGACGTGTCTTTGCAGGCTCTACATGGCCCCACTAGTCAGAAGATAACGGTCAACCGTCGGGCAACCGGCCGTTACATCACGTGTGATGGTTTCAGACAAACGTTTGGGTAAAACTGAGGAAAAACTAAGGAGCTAGGGAAAACTGAGCACAACTAAGGACCCGAGGGCACGAAAATAGAAATCCCTATATCAAAATGTATCTACGGTCGTTTGGACAAAAAATGGATTCATCAAATTCAAAACAGAAATTGAACTTTTTTAGGTTTTATATTTTGATGAAAAAAAATTACCCCCGGCGCACCACCTTACTAGGTGCACCGGCGGTAACCTTAGGTATATCAGTTGAAACCGTGGGTCCTCCTCTTCCCCTTCCTAATTTCCCCCCTCTTCTCATCTCCTCCTCTTCCTCTCTTCCTACTCCTCCACAACGTCGTGTCCTTGACCTCGAGCTCCACTAACAAAGAGCCACCGCCTCCTCCTCCTACCCCTCGGCCTCGAACTCCTCCTCGCCTCGAGCTCCGGCAACCACGTCGCCTCGAGCTTTACTAACGAAGAGCCACCACCTCCTACTCCACCCCTCGGCCTCGAGCTCCTACTCGCTCCGAGCTTCGACGACCACACCGCCTAGAGCTTCGACAACGGCCTGGAGCTCCGATGACCATGCGCTCCTCCTCGGCCTCGAGCTCCGACGACCACTCTTCTGAGACACCGCCTCGAACTCCTCCTCGGCCTCAAGATCCAGATCTGTCCAACAAACAACTAGGACTCGATTGCTTTCCTATTTTGAACGTAGGGGGCTGCTTATAAAGAGCCCCCACAAGGCTTTTTTGTTTTGTTTCCTGGAACAACTTACTTCCGGCGCACTAGGCAGGTTCACCAGGGATAACTCGTGTTACCGCCGACGCACCAGCTGGTGCGCCGGTGGTATTACCACCGGCATGTTCCCACCGGCGGGCGCTGGTGCGCCGGCAATAGCAAATTTTGGTGCGCCGACAAAAAGGTTTTTCCTAGTAGTGTATGATTCCCAACATAATAGGAAACCCCCTCTTTTCGTTGATAGTCAAGAGGCATGCAATGTCTTTGGTGGTCGGTTCTCTCAGCTAAACTTCGCCAAACACCTGAATAACCGTGCTACAAAACTTATACATGGCCTCAATGCATGTGGATTCGCTCATGCGCAAGTACTGTACGCAAGCTGACGAACGGCAGCCGAACATTGCAGTTGGTACGAGAAAAAGCCAACCTTACCGGTACGGCGGTACAATCGAGCTTGGCATCGAAGTAGTCATCATATGTCCTCACGCCATGAAGAATATCTCGAAACTACTTTTTGGACATCCGATACCGGCGACGGAATGTTTTGCATCCTACACCAGATTGGTATGGTGGAAATAGTCTTGCATAAGGCCAGCGTGTCCACCGAATCGATCTTGGTCTTTGTTGGCCTTGCGCTTCACCGATGACCCACCTCTGCACTTCGGCAGCAGATAATGGTCGGGCTCCATGCTTGCATCGGCGAACAAGAGTTTGGTCTCACCGTCGGACTCCTCATCCGAGGATGATTCGATGACATTCTTGTAGAATAAATCGACTGTTTTGCTACTCATCTGCACAAGACAATGATATTTGATCACTTCAATGTCTATGCCCACGCCGGTGCAACGGAAAACAAGAAACTTGGACGTCGGACGAGCAGGCAGTGGGCGCGCCACCGAGCCAGCCAGCCAAGCAGCCGACTATATATGTTTGCCAACGGCGCAGTCGGCGGCAACATCCGACATACTTGTTGGGTACCACGAGCCGCTAGGAACTGCTGACGTCAACGGCAACCTAAAGCAAAGACGCCGGCGCTCCCTGGGGGTGGCGGTGGAGACGACGGGTAAAGGTTTGGGACATAGGAGTTCTTCTCTAAGGCTTTCGTTCCACTGGCGGGAGGGCCTAGGTTGGCCAAAGGGAGGACATGGGAGGATGTGTTCGCTGTCCGGCCTGGCGCATCGGTGGCCTAAATTTGGAGCACGGATGTGTCGGTCCACGTGAGTATGTCCGTTTGCGTCACTCTGCTATAGCGTGTGCGGGATGCCCTTGTGTCCGCGCGAACCAGATCGGACAGCTCATAAACATTTAAGTCACCTCGCTAGAGATGCCCTTATCAAATTCACATGTGAAAACCGGGTCTTGCGGGTATGGAGAACATGCATAGTTAGTTTACGCCTTCAAGTTCGCATCCCTGTCAACAAACATGTCGACCTTACAAGTCGAGGACTTTCTGAGATATCTAAGACTCTGAAATATATTTTCACTGAGTTTTTATTGTAATTTGATTTCTGCCAAATCTTCTTGAGGCCCGGTGTAAAACTATTGAGATGTCAGATCTTCTGAAGTGTCACAGGAGCAGTCTCAAAAGCCATTGAGACAGTACTGAGCTGAAATTCCTGAATTAATAAATGGGATATCATAAGATGGACGATGAATGGACCAGACTTTTTCGTAAAAAATAAATAAAAATGGACCAGACTTGATCAGATCCTTTATGCCACGTTGTATTACTATTTACAGAAAGTCCATTTCACATGGCAGGTGTCATGATTATAACAAATATGTCCCTGCCAAGAAGGATCTAATTCCTTATTGTGATGCCAGAACACTACTTCCTATGTTAATAATTACTCTACATTTTGGTTTAGTCAAAATTAAGTTTGATAAACATTCACTAAACATTTAGAAAAAATATTAATATCTCTAATTTCTAACAAGTGTTGTTAAAATTATCATAAAAAGTACTTTCAGATTAGATGTATCCACTACCGCAAATATTGATGTGTAAGGTAATTCCGAATGGAGTGAGTAGTAGTAATCATTCATGTATGTGTGAGAACTTTCAAAAAAAGAATTGTAGAGATTAATTGACAGCTCAAAACATGTGACCGGGAACCAACCATATAAAAAAAATCCAGAGACAACCTATTACATTTTTTCACGATGGAATTTATGCATGCTGATCATGAAGGCTTCAACTGTCCATAGATCGAGCGACCGTGCTATAGCTAAGCTAGCCGACGATAGGCGTGTACGCGACGAGGCCGTGCGATTCGTAGACATCGAAGTAGACGCGGACACGTTTGGCGTCGTACCCCGGCGGTATGGTGCTGGCAACGCTGACCGGAAACAGCTCGACGGTAACGTCGGGCCTGTCAACATTGATCTTGTCGGCGGCCGCCGGCGCCATAATGCCCACCACCTCCGGCCAGGACATCTTCTTTACTGGGCTGCTCCTCATTTTCTCTCTGTGATCGATGTGCAAATGTTCAGAAGGTATGGAAGTGCTAGTGAATGCATTTGGATGCTATTAAAGAATTATATATAGGGAAGGAATAGGACGACCCGGACGTTTGGGACCTGGCAACGCGCGAGGTTGATATCGCGTCCACTCATGCATGCACGGCGATTAGCATTTAATATAGCAATTATCTTATACGGTGTTTTCATGTGATTTGGTTAAGTGTATACGGTGTATACGCACATGCATCAACGCGTACTATAACTGCAATTTAGGTACATGGTGCAGGCTCCATTTAAAGCCTATCTCCACCTCACCAACCGTGAATTCTCACAGCTCCACCTAATCCTCTCTCTCTCTTGCTCATAAACACGATGGAGAATGGGAGGCAATGCGATGCTTTTCGCCGGTGAGGCACCTGGATGATCCACAGAAGTCCAGGCCTTCACGCTTCTGCCTCCAGAAATTTCGTGATTCCCCAACCATATTCTGATCTTATACGCAGGTGCGCTGCCTCTTCTTCTATTTAGCATGGGGAGCAGTGGTGGCCTGCAGCAGTGGCCGGCCGAGGCGGTGGCCGGCAGCCGACGCTCCTCTCTAGTTCGACGGCCGGCGGTGGGCTGTAGCCGACGCTCATTCTCTCTACCTAGCTGGCGGCGGAGGCGGTGGCCCGCAGCCGATGGACATTCTCTCAGATTTTCTTCCTTCCATTTGATCTCTTCGTGATGGCAACTTCCTCTATTGTGATTGGAGTATAAGATCTAATGGGTTCACAACTTCACATGGTGTGGTGTTCATTCCTTTAGAATATTTTTTCATTTACACGGATCTTACTTCAACCTGTGCATTGAACTTTGGTTGCAAATTGATTTTGGGATCATGCCTATTTTTCTGTTTCTCTAATCTGTCAGTAATTCATGTGTTAGGATTCTAGTGGGATGCATCATCCCGATATCTTCTCGGTGAGGATTTGACTTGATTTACTATAGATTTTTGGTTGGTTGTCATTTTGCATTCATTTTGCTAGTATTTTTTTTCTTCAGAATTTGGCTCGTTGATGATTATCCACTGAATTTGTTCTGAATTATTGATAAAATCATGTTGATTCTTGGGGTTGTTGGGTGAATAATTAAGCTTGCCGAAGATGATATTTCGTTGAATTCATTTTAATTGATGGCCAATGACACAATTAACTGTGATACTGGTTCACGTGGATTTTGGAAATTCAAAGACCTGGACATGTGTAGGCACTGAAAGTTATATTCAGTTGAACAAATGTTAATTTACAATTTAGCTAGATGAAGCTATTTCCATTATGAGAAAAGATCCTTGTGTTCTTGTAATCTCGGAATACTTGGAAATTCTTTTTTCTCGGAGATATCCTAAAATCTTTCAAAATGATCCAAGTGAAATTCAGAAACTTTTTATGCAGATTTTAAAAATCCAGCAAGTAAAGTAGTACATCACTTTTGCACGGCGGCCGGAGAGGCCAGGTTGGTGAAAGGAGAGCAGCCAGGTTGGTGAGAGACGAGTTAATGTGAATGCATGTTGTCAGGGTATGGTGGAAATACGGATCAAATACCTGACTGAAATACGTACAATGTCAGACGCGTGGTGCTGTCTGATTGGGTGGTTTTCATCCTCGCGCGTTGCCAGGTTCCGTTCACCATTTTCGAGGAATAGGATTGCTTTGGTCATGCCGCCCTTGGTGGAACATGAGTTTTGTCACCCCTTCGCTGTTTAAGAACAACAGATATTGGTGATGTTTGCACGCAGAGAAATTCTACGGAAATTTCAGGGTAAGGCCACAAACTGCTATGTGCGTACTCTAATTAGGACTCCATTTGGCATTGATATGGATTTTAACAAATCCTGGCGTGGATTCAGTATTTGCCAGCTGCTGCATACAAAATTTCAAGTTGAATATAGAAATCATTTGAAGGTATAAGAAACGAAATTCAGCAATGAATAGTGACAAATATTACAAGCTTACTAATCATGTAAAAATTTGTTTCTTCTTGTCTCCCAACTGAATTTGAGTTCTAACCCGGATGTTCAGATGTTAAAAGAACATCAAACTTTGTAAGATACTACACCTTGTTGAGTTTTAAATAACTTTCAAACACGTTTTATGAGAGTTTTCATTTTAACTTACGTGATACTCTCATAGACATGTACATATTGGTCCTGGTGTAGAGCTATTGAATTTTCATTACCTATCATACTAGTGATCTCAAAAGCTCTGACAAACTAGTCTAAGATAAAAATGTAGTTGACCCTCGCTACATCCGTATTGGACGCAACATCCACATCCATGTTTTCTATATATATTTCATTTTTTTATATTTTTATTTTCTTGCTCTTTTTCTTATCTTTTTATTTTATTATTCAAGATTCTGTCCTCAATTTCGTTGTTTTCTCGTTCTTTAATTTTTGTCATACTTTTTGTTCTTTTCCCCTTATAAATGCATGAAGAAAATTTTATTTTGTTACATGAACATATACTCTAACATGCATGAACTTCTTTTCCAACTATATGAACATTTATTCTAATATGCAAGGCACTTTGTTTTTAAATATCTATGAACATTTATTATTATTTGAATTAATTAGAAATTATTTATTCATTTTTGTTATTTTTCTGTTATATATGTACTTATGTGGTACATGAAAATTTATTTTGAGATGCATGAATATTTAATTTTATCTACATACATTAATTACGATAATAGTATTCACTAAATATGCACATGTTATAATAGGTCTCGTGAGATTGAGACCCGGTTTTGTGCGCTAGTTGACACCTGAAGCTCAATTTTTTTTTGAGAATGCATCATGAGGTGCATCAAGTTTTTATAGAAGAGCCAAGAATGGCAAGATTACAACGCCACAAAAAAAGGTGCACTCTCCCCATCCCCTAACGACTATCGTCCGGGCAGCAACCAGTCTGGCGTGGGCTCAGGCAAACTGAACAGCTCGCCTCTGAGCACTCCAACCAGCTTCCACCTCTTGTCCTCTTTGCTTCCAACCCCATCGCAGAACCTATGTTTTTTTTCAATCATCCAAGCATTAGTTCACACTTTAGACATGGTGTTTTGACAAAACTAGAGTTCAAAAAATGGAAGAAAGAACCAGACAATTTCAGGAATCATGTAGGTGGAGCAAACAACAATTACCACAACGCAAGAAGTTCTTGTGAAAATATCAAAAACTTAAAGCATAGTGTATCATATGCTATCACTTGTCAGGATGATAAATAACATGCTTAGCATGAATGCTAGTGTTTCTCTATTTGTTGATGAGTCTGATACTATTATTATATTTTTTCTAAAATTTAGACTCGTAACTTTTTCACATGTAGTAAGTAAATCCCTTTCGTTGGGAGGCCCGACGAGAAATCACTAGGCAGAGAGGGACATAATAAAGAGGAGTAATATTGTTATAAAGTTCATGAATTAGATTCATTTTTGAATTGTCAAGTGAACACGGAATTTTGTTGCCCCCCCTTTGTTCCTAGTCGATTTCGTTTGTCAAAAAAATGGATCCAAAAGTTTTCCATGTTTTTGTATTTGTACTTTATGAAATATGAAAACTGAATCTTTGTGGATCATTTGTTTTGTTGAATAGACTTTCATTTGTGCCTAAAATGATTTAGAGCTCATATGTTCGTCCCGGCTCACCCAAATTCCCGGCTATTGTACTACTTATTTGGGGTAGTGTCACACATACTAGTGGGGTGCCTTTTTTCCAGGGCGCCACTAGTAATGCTTAATTAGTGGTGTGCTGTAATTTGGGCATGCCATTGGTGTTTTTGAAAGATATTATCAGTACGTAGCCCTTTTATGGCATGCAACAAATAATGGTTCTATATAAGGGTTTCCGTACATTCTCAGATGCACAAACCACAATTAAAATCACCTAGGACAATATTGCCAGTCTTGCAAAAATGCTCCTAAAAGAATACTCTCGCATTCTCGCAAACATTGGTGGGTCCAACATGCAACGGCGAGGACAAAGTTTTTCCCTTCTCACAGTGTTGGAGGTTGTCCACTCTACAAACAAATGACCTACGTGTACTTTCTTCCTTCGAGGTGCTTATTTGTGAATTTTAGAACAACTTTGAAACAAGATGACAAAATATCTTGTTCAAAATGACACTAGGATGGAAGATAACGGTCTGCCTAACCTCACACCTCTCCTCCAATGCGTTTTGGATCACAAATGTTTACGCCCCTACAGACCACGCTCTCAAACAATCCTTCCTAGATGAGCTTACCTCACTACAGCCTCCCGCAAACACACCTTGGATTATTCTTGGAGACTTCAACCTAATGCGATTCTCTTCCGACAAAAACATCAACACCTTTAGACAACAAGAAGCCGACCTTTTCAACGAAACAATCAATCAACTCTCTCTAATTGAGCTACCCTTAATGGATCGCGCTTTCACCTGGTCAAATAACCGACAAAACCCAACTTTACAAAAAATCGATAGAGCTTTCATCAACATCAACTGGGCCCAGTCGTTCCCCAACTCCTCCTTGTCATCCAAAACCCGCTTCGTCTCCGACCACGTGCCCATCATCGCGTCCATCTCAACATCAGTTCCTCGTCCCGCCTTTTTTCGTTTTGAAAATAGTTGGGCCTCACATGCCTCTTGCCAACAAATAGTACATTCACTCTGGGCCCCAAACCAGCCCACTCATGACGCAGCCTGCTCCCTCGTCGCAAAAATCAAAAAAAACAGATTCGCGCTCAAAAAGTGGCGTCGCCAAGCCATGCCGTATCACCTTATCGAAAACAACTGCAAACACGTTATCTCCCTTTTCGATTTAATCGAAGAAAATAGGCCTCTCTCCAAAAACGAAATCAACCTCAGACACGTATTAACTAAAACCCTTCGCTCGGCCATCAGAGCAAGGGTCGACCACTGGAAAACGAGAGCCAAGATCAAATTCGCTATTGACGGCGATGAAAACACGAAATACTTCCACATCTGCGCATCCAACAGGCTCAGGACCAACAAAATTGCCACGATCGAACACAATGGAGTGGCCTTCGCTAACCACTCGCAAAAAGAGGCAATCCTAACTTCATACTATACCAATCTCCTGGGTACAACCTCACAAACAACGTGGAACTTTGACCTCCATGACATCTACCAACCTATCGACCATCTCCTACGCCACCTAGACGATCCTTTTACCCCACAAGAAATCTCTGAAGCAATTTTAGGAATGAACACCTCTGCATCCTCGGGACCTGACGGCTTCGGACCAGGCTTCTACCGTAAATTCTGGTCCTCTGTCAAACCAGCAATTCTGAATCTCTTCAACCATTTCCACGATGGACGTCTAGATCTTGATGGTCTCAACCGTGCTTTCATGGTTCTTATTCCAAAAAACGACAACGCTACAACACCTGACGCCTTCAGACCAATCTCCCTACAAAATTGCCCACTCAAAGCAATTTGCAAAACCCTGACGAACAGACTGCAAAAACTAATTCCACTTATCGTTGACCCTAACCAAACAGGTTTCATTCGCGGCAGATGCATAGCTGAAAATTTTGTTTTCGCAGCTGACATCTTAAACTGTTGTCACAAAAGAAACGCCCCCACTCTTGTCATCAAACTAGACTTTAGAAAGGCTTTCGACTCAGTCAACTGGGACTCCCTCCTCCGAATCCTTCATCATAGAGGCTTCCCGCCCAAATTCTGCGCCTGGATACATAAACTACTCGCCACTGGCAAAACCGCCGTCTTACTAAATGGAGTGCCAGGTAACTGGATAAACTGTAAACAAGGGCTAAGGCAGGGCGACCCTCTCTCGCCATACCTATTCATCACAGTAGCTGACCTTCTACAGAAGTTAATCTCAAACGCTTGTCGCGACGGCTTACTAGCACACCCACTATCCGACAACATCCCATGCCCGGTTCTCCAATATGCTGATGATACACTAATCATTTTACGAGCAACACCGGAGGCGGCACAAAATCTGAAAATAATCCTAGATAATTTTGCAAAAGCCACAGGCCTCTCTATAAACTTCCATAAGACAACCCTAGTCTCCATGAATGTAGATAACGCTACCGCTACCGTCGCAGCCAACACCCTTGGTACCTCCATCTCTACCTTCCCACAAACCTACCTAGGCCTGCCCCTCTCCTCTACCAAACTACCTGCGTCTGCCTTCCAACCTATCATAGACAACTGCGATAGATACCTAGCGGGCTGGTGCGCCACTCTCCTCACCAAAGGTGGCAGATTAGTTCTCCTATCAGCAGTTCTAGATTCACTGCCCACGTACTTCATGTCCTCCTTTCTCATACCCATCTCTGTTATAAAAGAAATCGATGCTCGCCGGAGAGCTTTCTTCTGGGCCGCCGAGGAAACGTGTACGGGTGCGCAGTGCTTAGTTGCGTGGGATAGACTTTGTATTCCGACTAGCAGAGGTGGTCTTGGCGCCAAAAATTTAAATGCACAGAACATTTGCCTTCTTCTGAAATTTTGCTTCAAATTCTTGCATGCAGACAACCTACCTTGGAAACAATGGATCATATCTCAGTCTCCCACTCCATATACAGCCTCCAACCACTCATACCTTAGTAGACTCATAAAAAAACACTTACATATGCTACTACAGATCACTACTTGCTCGGTCCAAAATGGAAAATTTGTTTTCTTTTGGCAAGACACATGGCTACTCCCAGAAACCCTAGCCACTGCTTTCCCAGCTCTATACTCCCACCACACCACACCACATGCCTTCATATGTGATATTATGCAAAATGGAATATCTAACGGCCTGCAGTGTCGACTAACTAATGCTGCGTCAGAGCAACTCGCCTCTCTCTCTAATCTGTTGCAGGATATTCGGCTAACGGACGCACAAGACAGCAGATCACTGCTAGATGGGTCTCCTTTCTCCACCAAAGGAGCATACCTCCACATCCAGTCCCAGCTCGAAGACCCAGATGTCGCACCAGTTTGGTCATCTAGAGTTCCAAGAAAGGTGAAGGTGTTTGGATGGCTTCTACACCTCAACAGGCTCAACACAAGGGCCAATCTTCTGCACACAAAAATCATCGCATCAGCAACATGTCCCAGGTGCCACGCACAGGTGGAAGACAGAGCGCACCTCTTTTTTGAGTGCCCATACTCGGCTGCAGTCTGGACGCACCTTCGAATTACACCAACAACGTCACACTTCACAAGTCTCTGGAGCACACCACTTCCCAACCAGCTACCGCGCTCAGTTTGGAGCTCCATTGCACTCACCATACTCTGGAAGATCTGGGACACGAGAAACGCCAAAGTTTTCAGGGACATCGACCACCCTGTAATCATCACAGTGAGGAACATAATTTCTGATTTCACTCTCTGGTCACACCGCTTCAAAAATGCGGAAAATAGGAGGGACGCCGGCTTGTGGCGTGACCACCTATCCACATGTAACCTCTAAACTCCTTTCCAAGCAATATATTCAGGTGGGGATCCTCTCCCCCCCGGTGACAGTTTCAAAAAAAAAGGATGGAAGATAACTACAAAATTTTAGCATAACTGAAAGACATATTACAAAGCTTTGCTCATTTTTTCGAAAAGAAATTTGGAACCCCAGCCTCTGCATTGAAGTGTTGCATACATTCTTTTTTATTTTATTTATTTATCCGATGGAACTGCCCAAGACCTTACAAATAACATTTAGAACCAAGCCGTCAACCGATGTAAAAGCACCGCCACTAGCACAACAATAAGGCCTAGTTCCCGGCCAGCAACGTCATCGGCTTACCATCCAAAATCAGAGAGATGACCTTATGCGCACGCTCCGAAATTGACCCCCGCCATCTTTGGCCAATCCAGTTACAGGAGGTAAAATGAAGTGAAGTCCCGCCGTGCCCTCTCTACGTACCAGCGGCGAGGGAGGGAGGGGTTGGGGTGCTGGCCGCGTCAAGTTAGGGTTTCCTCTCCGCCGCTGCACGGGGCGACGGGGGAGGAAAACGCTTCAATATGTGCTTAATTTTGTTCATGTCTCACTTGGATTTGCCTTACGTCGACTCCTACCTACTAGTACAAAATTAGTATACCCGCGATGAACCCAACAGCGAACAAATTGGCCATTTATGAGCAAGAAGGCAAACATCAACTGACTAAACAAGACACGTATTCTAATGTCTGACAAAGCCAACGCTCTACCAATGGCATCACGTAAGCTGGCACCTGTGTATATAAGTACATGCGAGTAGATCATATCGTATCGATCTCACACATATATCCGCATACATACGTCTGAATCAATAGGAGATATGAGTGGAGGCGTCAACGGTCCGGGCAACAGTATTCCGGGGAAGGAGGAGTGGCCGGAGCTGGTGGGCAAACCGGCGACGCCGGCGGTGAGTAAGATCATGCACGACAGGCCGGACGTCACGGTGGTGATCGTCGGCGAGGGAACACCGGTTCCGGGCGGGTACAACGGCAGGCGCGTCCGCGTCTTCTACGACACCGAAGAGCCGGATGCGCCCGTCACCAGGATCCCCGTCATAGGCTAGCCTGAAGGACGGCCGAGGCAAGCATATATAGATGCATCTCCTGTCGAATGTCGATGAGCAGCTGAATACACTGCTCCTCATCCTACATGAATAATCGTTCAATTCCTTGTACTCAATCGTCGTACCATCTAGGTTATAACCGTTTCAATAAAAAGGAGATTGGTATTTTTTAGTATTTGTTAATTGTGCCAAAAATGCACATTTCTAACTTGATCAAGATCTTATACAACTTCTATAATGCACATGTTCCCAATTTGTAAGAGATAAAAGAAAATCATAATTCACCATCGTTTTTTTTTGCCAGCAGGCTGACTTAGGGATCGTTTTTCTTGTTTCTATCATTGTTTTTTTTTTTCGAAACGGGGGCTTCTATCATTGTTTTACAGGTTGTTGGTCGTCTCGTTTTTATTCAAGCCTTGGTTGAGGTTGTTTTAACCTCTTTGTAACTTACTACCTCCGTTTGATAAGGGGTTAAAAATTTAGGCAAAAGTTTTATCATACTAAGTTTGACCAAATATAAATTAAAAAAAAAATAACTACAACATGAAACAAATAAATTCTGAAATATATTTTATAGTGAATCTACTATTATTAATTTAGTAAATGTTCATATTTTTTGTCTATAACATTGGCCAAACTCGGAGGATGTTGACTTTTGTCTGAATTTTTTTGCTCTTTTTCATTGGAAGGGAGAAAGTATTATGTGTTGTGCCACTTCTCAATCATTTGAAACCCCCTCCCAACACCGCGAGCCCCTGGGCGAAGCCCTAGGTCATATCGCAAGACTTCTCCCTCCCCCTCCTATGCCTCTCTCCGCCACCAGGGGCGTCAGCGAGGAAGCCCGGGTGGTGTGGCATCTTCTCCCCTCCTCGCGGTGATGGTGGCATGGGCAGCATCGCTGCTTGGGGGGCGCGACACTGGGCAGAGCACATGGAGGCGCGGCCGCACTGCGGCAGTGTGGTTGTGCTCATGCAGCGACGAGTGACGCAAACCTAGCCCACATCTGATAGACGACGGCGGGACTCAATGGAGGTCAGCGTCATAGTGGGCCACCGACAACGTAGCTTCTTCGAGGAGGACTCCAAGGAGTTGGACGGGAAGCTCGACCGTTTGGCCACCATTTGGTCGGGCCAGGGTACGGGCCCTAGGCCCTGTCGAGCCCATAGTCCTTCGTCCCAAGATCTGGTGTTTCCTGTAGCCATAGGATCTCTAGTGTTGTTATCCAGTTGCCGGCTATCGCCATCTCGCAGGTCTGAGGCCCTCGCGGTGGTGGTACTCATTTTTCCTCAGTTGAGCGGAGACCGAAGTTTGAATGCTGGGGTAGCGGCCAGGGATGGGGGAGTCATGTTGGCTCGCGGGCGTACCCGTGGCTCAGGTGTTGCCTAGCGACCACTATCATGGAGACGACGTGGTGGTTGGCGAGCAATGCACGGTGGCGGTGGTTCGGCTGTCGTTCCACGCTCGGTACCCTGTGTAGAAGGAGGAGAGACTATGCCGATTGGAAACACATGCATGTTTGAGCCAAATGGTGACTTCTATGGATGTCGTTCCCTTCCGGAAGGCATCGTTGGGGCTTCTCGCGGTCCCTCTACGTGCTCCGGTGAAAACCCAAGATCCTCTGATTAGACGGTGGCAGCATTCCGGTGCTCTCCTTGAAGACATCATCTTGTAGTTCACGGTGGGCATCTCTCCGAGGGTGGTGTGGCGGAGTGGCAGTGCTTGTAGCATTGGCTCTTCATTCCGCTAGTCTCGGCAAGGTTTTCGTGTACTACAATCTCAGTTTTTCTTATTGGGTTCTACCCTTGTTCCTCAGCATTGGTTGTGAGAAGTGATGGTCGATTTTTGGTGGCGGTCGTCTTCTGGTGGCACTGATCTACTCCATGTACAGCTAGACCAGTATCCAATAGCTGATCAGTAGCTGCACATGGTTGCGAGTAGTTCTCTTCCCATTCCCCACTAATTTGTTCATGACAACAGTTTAATCGTGCGTGAGAAATATGCTAACCGCGATGGCAATCGTAGATCCGCCGCTTAAGTTGGCGCATGCATGTTTCCAAACATATACTTCTGACTCCATATGCAGCTAGTGATCAGCCATTGGATGCATGCATGCATATTTGCTCGCCCAGCTAAATTAGCGTCCCTCTCTCGCGGGGTGGGACGGGGCTTGCCTGCGCCGCGTTTCTGCTCCCATCCGTGCGCCCGACTACGTGGCAGTAATCTAGCGATCTCGCACGTCTCCCTTCACTTTCGCCAAAACAAAACAGGAAAAGAGATCGGAAATACGTATCCATCTTGTACGACACGATCGTCTCATACGCGGGCAAGTACTTCCGTAATATCAGCTATGATTAAACTGAGCACATAATTGGAGCGAAATTATCTCTTTCGCGCGCCAAGACAAGGCTACGCGCCAAATCTAATAATCCACCGCCAATGCAAACAAGAACAAAGGGAAAGAAAATGGCCGCCATCTCTGATGCTCTGTAATCGAGGCTCCCAGGTGAAATAGCTTCCATGGGAAATCGGCAGCGCCGGATGCCAGGAAACTACACCCTGTAACTGGAATTGCTGGAAAATCACCAACTTCTCGTGAGTCCATCTTGTTCCTCTCTCTAGGCACGGGCAGCAGAGGCAAATTAACACGATCTGGCAGGTAAAATAATCGATTTGGTTCTCCACCGATGGCTTCTCCACAAGTTGGTGTTGAGAGCCATGATGATGCTGGTGGATCAGAAGCGCAAAAAGTAAGAATACTAAGTAATATCTTTCATGATTTCCTTTCACTACTATCCTACACGAACCTGGTGTGCTGACTACGTCAAGAACTGTCGTTTGATATAACATATGAGCCAATCAACAACATACGAGAGTGGCCCAAGCATCTCGTGCCGGCCAACCATGCATGAGTTCCACCAATAGATGGGCGGCGTACGCTATGCCGGTCGTCGTCTTGTACACTAGCTATCAATCCTATAAATGCATCCGCAGCCACCCGCCACCAATCACAAGTGAAATTGTTCCATCCACCAATTACTACGAGCTCAGCTAGTGAGAGAAAGAGTAGTCGTCCATGGCGAAGACATCGTGGCCGGAGGTGGTGGGGTGGCCGGAGCTCAACGCGTATGACCAGATAACCCTCGACCGGCCGGACGTGTCGGTGGGGTTCTACATGAAGGGCTCTCCCCTGCCGTCCGGCTACGACCCCAAGCGCGTCGTCCTCATCGTCAACGCGTCCGGCGTCGTCATCGAGACTCCCGTCATCGGTTAGCCGGCTTCGCCTTCGGCCATGACGGGTGCACTAGAGTTGGTCTGTGCAACGTACGTAGTACCAGCTGCGTGCATGTATCTCTGTTCACTTCTTCCGTGTGTAGCTATTCTGTAGTATTATCCTTGACGATGAGCACATGAATAAAGAGACAATTCTATTTCGATCGATGCTTTCATCGATGCTCTACATTGATTTGCCGGCTGTACAAAATACTACTATGCCCTGCGTGCCTAGGGGACGATAAAACTACGAATCGCTAAAGAAAACTACAGAGTGATCTGGAGCTGCCAAAAAAACATCAACATCACATCTTCTTTCATAGCCGAAAGAAACAACACCCGAGATGATGTCTCTGAGTCCATTCCATGCAATTTTCTATCATTTTGATGCAATTAGTCGAAATGAAGATCTAGATTCACCAAGTAAATCCTTCCTGAACATTTAACAACTTAAAACTCTCCTTTTATGTCATTGGTTTAGAGATCCTATTCGTATCATGTGTTCAATATAAATTCTGGAGTGCCAACATAGAAAAATATCACTTGTACAAGGGCCCTCATTGTTATGTTGCACCAAAGGCCAAAAGCTCCTAACATGTCATGATGTCAGGATCGACAACACATCCGTATGATTTGAAGAGAGATGGAATTTTTCACTAGTCTCGTGTTTCAGCTCATCCCGCTATTCCCGGTTGTCCCTATAACGATCTTCACTAATCCCGTACGGGTGAAGTGCAAGCAGCCCACCAGGTCCCGCTCTAGCGACGGCCGCAAGGTCGCGTACATGCATGTATGCAACGGAAGACCCAACATGCATGTACGGCGATACATGCAGGCAGCTAGCTACACTGCTCCTGGCACAACTCACGTGACATGATGCATGCATAGGGATTTGGGTCCCGTGGGACCTGCATGTGCGGCATCCTTTAGGTCCCAACTATCCCCTTTAGTCCCGGTGGACAAGATTATAAGGGAGGTGGTTATCCCGTGCTCATCCCGCTCGAAACGTTGGACATCCGTGTCCTGGAAGCCTAGAGCACGTAAACACTACGGGAGAATTGCCGTACGCCGACGGCCAGGCGATGTGCCGACGGCCAAATGTCGGGGCCGTCGGCACAGTAGCCTCCGGAGCGCAGCGACGAGGATGACCGTCGGCGTTAAATTAGCCGTCGGTACAGGCTGGAGGTGTCGACGGTCACCATCGGCACAGTTCTGGCCGTCGGCACAGGACCAGTCTGGCCGTCGGCACAACATTTTTTTCCTTTTTTTTCCACTACAGAACTGTGCCGACGGTTAAACCGTCGGCATAGCTTTTTCCTATTTCTCAACGGCGGTCTTCAAAAAAGCATAACTAAATCATTCTAAGCTGAGAAAAATGAGTATAATATATCAAATTTTGCAGAAAAACAAGATCTATCATAGAAAATATCAAAATAGAATATTTCAAATACCTAAATAAATTTTCTTATAAATGAGCTATAATGTTCGAGGTTTCATTGCTTTCACACACGCAAAAAATGAAAAAATGGTCGCTCGTGGGTCGGATTAGAAATCCGCGTCCGGGGTATTGCTTACCATCCTAGGGCCCACACACGTGCGAAATATGACCTTGTTTCGGCAAATTATGCCATGTCGAGGCCGTTTCCCACCTCATTTCCCTTGAAATCCATAGAACTCCAGACGTGATAGCTCTTTTCGTGAAGGGTTTTTCAAAATAATTGTCACATCCCAGTTTTGACAAACGGAATAGTTACTATGACATATAAAATGACGCCACGCGGTTCCGTGAGATTTTTTGACTTCGTTCAAATTGCCATCTGGCCAAAACAGCCCCCCAGGACATGCGGTATCGCCGTACCGGGTGTGCGGGTGCACTCATTCGCGAAAAAATCAAACGGACAAAAATTAGCACATATAATGATGCGTCGTAGAACTAAAAACATTTTTTTTCGGAATTTCTGGAGCGACAGATAGTTGAGTCCTAGTTCAAATCCGGTCAGTTTCCAGCGGATTCGGCGGGACACCACCAAAAGCCGCATGAGTTCCCAAAAAGCTAATGCGTGCACATGTCATGTGATAGGTGGTGCGTAGGTGGTCTACTATCATCGCACGGAGGTTTCACGTCATACTAAAATGCGCCCCATGTAGCTGCTTCACAAATAAAAACCGTTTGGGCACGCTAGAAATGAAAAGATGGTCGTCCGTGTGTCGGATTAGAAATCCGCACCCGGGGTTTCGCTTTCCATCCTAGGGCCCACACACGTGCCAAATATGACCTTGTTTCGGGAAACTATGCCATGCCGAGGCCGTTTTCCACCTCATTTCCCCCGAAATTCATAGAACTCCAGACATGATAGCCCTTTTCGTGAAGGGTTTTTCAAAATAATTGCCGTATCCCAGTTTTGACAAACGGAATAGTTACCATGACATATAAAATGACACCGCGTGGATCCGTCAGATTTTTTGACTTCGTTCAAATTGCCATCTGGCCAAAACAGGACCCCCGGGACATGCGGTATCGCCGTACCGGGCGTGCGGGTGCACCCATTCGTGAACAAACTAAACGGACAAAAATTAGCACATATAATAATGTTTCGTAGAACTAAAAACATTTTTTCCAGAATTTCTGGAGTGACGGATAGTTGAGCCCTAGTTCAAATCCGGTCAGTTTCCAGCGGATTCGGCGGGACACCGCCGGAAACTGCATGGGTTCCCAAAAAGCTAATGCGTGCACATGTCATGTGATAGGTGGTGCGTAGGTGGTCTACTATCATCGCACGGAGGTTTCACGTCATATTAAAATGTGTCCCATGTAGCTGCTTCACAAATAAAAACCGTTTGGGCACGCTAAAAATGAAACGATGGTCGCCCGTGTGTCGGATTAGAAATCCGCAACCGGGGTCTTGCTTCCCATCCTAGGGCCCACACACATGCCAAATATGACCTCGTTTCGGGAAACTATGCCATGCCGAGGCCGTTTCCCACCTTATTTCCCCTAAAATCCATAGAACTCCGGACGTGATAGCCCTTTTCATGAAGGGTTTTTCAAAATAATTGCAGTATCCCAGTTTTGACAAACGGAATAGTTACCATGACATATAAAATGACGCCACGCGGCTCCGTGGGATTTTTTTGACTTCGTTCAAATTGCCCTCTGGCCAAAACAGGGACCGCGGGACATGCGGTATCGCCGTACCGGGCGTGCGGGTACACCCATTCGCGAACAAACTAAACGGACAAAAATTAGCACATAAAATGATGCATCGTAGAACTAAAAACATTTTTTCCGGAATTTCTGGAATGACGGATAGTTGAGCCCTAGTTCAAATCCGGTCAGTTTCCAGCGGAATCGGCGGGACACCGCCGGAAGCCGCATGGATTCTCAAATAGCTAACGCGTGTACATTCCATGTGATAGGTGGTGCGTAGGTGGTCTACTATCATCGCACGGAGGTTTCACGTCATACTAAAATACGTCCCATGTAGCTGCTTCACAAATAAAAACCGTTTGGGCACGCTAAAAATGAAAATATGGTCGCCCATGGGTCGGATTAGAAATCCGCGTCTGGGGTCTTGCTTCCCATCCTAGGACCCACACACGTGCCAAATATGACCTCATTTCGGCAAACTATGCCATGCCGAGGCTGTTTCCCACCTCATTTTCGATAAAGTCAACCAGATTTAAACTAGAGGTACTTGATCTATTGCTCATGATTTTTGGGTAAATTAAATTGTAGGTTCAAAATATGATATGGATGTCATATTTGTATTCCTCTTATTTTTCTGATCAATTTAGACATATTATTTGCCAAATTCATATTTACTGATATTAATTATTCCATATTAAATAAAAAGACAAAATTTAAATCATTTAATTTTTTTTCAAATTATATATTATTATTATTATTTATATATATTCATTGTTGTTTACTTAAATAATTGTTTAGAATTAAAAAATATAGAGATGTGGCAGCACTGTCAAAGGGTTAATATGATTGATATGGTAGTATTAACAACAAGTGCGTCATTTCTTTCATGGACGCTCATCCAAAGAGAACCAAGAAGTTAAGCGTCTTTGGGGCGGGAGTAGTGTGAGGATGGGTGACCAATTGAGAAGTTTGACTACAAATGCAATTTGACCTAAGATTAGATGTACTAAGTGTAAGTGTGATTGTGAAAGATTAACAAGTAAAAAAGAATAAGAAGAAAATTGAAAAAAAAATCAAAAAAAATATTTTAAATCTTTTTTCAAAAAAAATTGAAAATTTTGAAATACTATGCCGACGGTATAACCGTGGGCACAACAATCTATGCCGACGGCCAGTCTGTGCCGACGGTGATCGGGCAGTCCCCGACCAGAACTATGCCGACGACGCTACGCCGACGGTCACCGTCGGCACAGCCTGTGCCGACGGCCTTCCTTGCTGTGCCGACGGCTGGCGGCCGTCGGCAGACTGGAGCTCTCCCGTAGTGAAATATTGAATGCGGTCTTGACATACTGTAGTAATCGAAACTAATTTTGGAAAATACTTTGTAACCAAAATTAAGTATATTGTTCAATAATTCCACTTAAAATAATCTTTCATTATCTATACTCGTAGAGGTATGAAAATAAAAGAGGATAAAATCATATACCTTCACATATTGGTATGTGGTGCACAATGGATAATAGGGTATATGTATATGGATGTGTTATGACATTTCAGATCGTTCAAAAATGTTAGCAGAGAACACTAAAATGGGATAACTGATAAATTCATTGATAGACGTTTCTAGAGTGTATGGTTTTACATATAATGTATGTCTCTTTTGCAAATCGCCCGGACTATCTTTTCGGGGTTTGCCAGTATTAGGGTTCCGGCGAGATTCCGGCGATCAATGGCGGAGGTCCGATGACCAACGAAGTTAAACGGTGGAGGACGGAGGAGGACCCCGATGAGGACGAGCGATGGCCGATAGTGGCGAGGTGGCCGACGATGGGCGGCGGCGGAAGGTGGCAGGCTGCGGCTTGGCGGCGGTGCTGGGTGTGGGGAGCTTGGGGCTGCGTGGCTCTTTTGGACTTGTGATGTTGTGGCCAGCCCCGGGCTCCCGTATATAAAGGCTCGGACCCGAGATGTCGTAGGATCTCTGAATCCTAATTGGACTCTCGGTCAAACATTATCAAACTCAAATTGAAACCAAATAAGGAAGTGCCGAAAGTGAATCGGAATAGGAAGAGGAAAGCTCCTCCCTCCCACTTCCAAACCAGGTGGAGGGAGGATGTAAGTTCTGGCTAGAGGTTGAAGATGACTCGCAATACACAGGTATGTAGAGGAAGAACACGCAGAGAACTTTTGTGGCACCGCACACACTTGTGCCTTTTCTCTCTATTCTCTCGACTGAACTCTCAGCTGAATACAAAGTGTTTATAAAGGGAAACATGTAGACTCGGCTAAGCCAACGCCTGATCCGATTTCTACTCACCACTAGCTACATGCGCACGTTCAGCACACGGGTGAAGCTAACGTAACGGCCACACTAGCTTGGCCATCCTGATCCAAACATGTAGACTCCACTAACTAATATTGACTAATTCTAACAACGCGTGCATGCAACTACTCTGCTTATGGCTTGCAATCCGGCCGCTGCGCAACACAATCTCTATCGCTATGTGCTGCTCTCTCTTGCCAATCTGCCTCTATGCCACGATCACGTGTATGCAACTAGCTAGAACATAGTCAGCTACTAAAACAACATCATGCAATCTGAAATAAACATGAGACTAAGCC
Organism: Lolium rigidum; assembly: GCF_022539505.1. NCBI lineage: Eukaryota > Viridiplantae > Streptophyta > Magnoliopsida > Poales > Poaceae > Lolium > Lolium rigidum. The sequence continues at coordinate 43,995,048 of NC_061509.1, forward strand.
TATACAACAAGGTTAACTCCAACAATCACTCCCTTAACCTTGTTGTCTTTTATTTTGGAACTCCATGAGGACCTTCGGAGGAGCGCCGGATGCTCGTCGACGTCCACGACGGCAAGATGAGCCGCCTCTTTCCTTGGCTTGGTGCAGTCCCTCGCGTAATGCCCATAGTCTTGGCAGTTGTAGCAGCGCACCTTGCGGATGTCGAAGTTGCCCCTCTTCTTGCCACCGCCGTTGCGGTCGCGAGCACGCCACTCCTCCTCCGTGAGGAGAAGGCGAGTCCCACCATGCTGGCCACCCTCCTCTTCCTCCAGGTCGAGCTCCTCCTCCACAGCCAAGAACCGGCCAGCAAGCTCCTCAACCGTCATGGTCTTGAGGTCGAGCAGCTGCTGAATGGAGTAGGCAAGCTGCTTGAACCGCTTCGGCACGACGCGCAGGAATTTCTGCACGGCCTTGAGCTCGGTGACGCCATCTCCGAGGACCTCCAGGTCATGCATGATGCCGGTGAGGCGCATGGCGAACTGCTCCACCTTCTCGCCGTCCTTGAAGCGGATGTTCTCGAACTCGGTGCGGCGAGTCTGCGCCCTTGCTTCACGGATGCGCTCGCACCCCAACCTCATGGTTTTGAGGGTGTCCCAAGCCTCCTTCGCGGTGCTCTTCACCGCCAGCGTGCGCAGCATCTCTGGTGGCACACCTCGGAGGATGACGCCTAGAGCCTCGCGGTCGGTGTAGTAGTCGCAGACGCCCAGCTCGATCGCCGTCCACCATCCGTTGGACTGCAGCTGCACCTGCATCACAAGCGCCCAATCGGAGTAGTTTGTGCGGGTAAGCACGAGAGGCGGCACCACCACGGAGTTGTGCCGAACCACGCGCTCCACCACGCGGAGCTCGCTGCCGCTGCTGCCGCCGCCATCGGTGAGCTGCGCCCTTGGTGGAGTGCGCAGGTCCTCCGCCATCTTCTTCTCCAGCTCCGTCGCCTTGGCCTTCTCAGCTTCGTCCGCCATCACCACAGGAACCACGAGCGTATAGCTCTGATACCAAATGTAAGTTCTGGCTAGAGGTTGAAAATGACTCGCAATACACAGGTATGTAGAGGAAGAACACGCAGAGAACTTTTGTGGCACCGCACACACTTGTGTCTTTTCTCTCTATTCTCTCGACTGAACTCTCAGCTGAATACAAAGTGTTTATAAAGGGAAACATGCAGACTCGGCTAAGCCAACGCCTGATCCGATTTCTACTCACCACTAGCTACATGCGCACGTTCAGCACACGGCTGAAGCTAACGTAACGGCCACACTAGCTTGGCCATCCTGATCCAAACATGTAGACTCCACTAACTAATATTGACTAATTCTAACAACGCGTGCACGCAACTACTCTGCTTATGGCTTGCAATCCGGCCGCTGCGCAACACAATCTCTATCGCTATGTGCTGCTCTCTCTTGCCAATCTGCCTCTATGCCACGATCACGTGTATGCAACTAGCTAGAACATAGTCAGCTACTAAAACAACATCATGCAATCTGAAATAAACATGAGACTAAGCCTATACAACAAGGTTAACTCCAACATTTCTGTCTCCCACTTGGCCACGGCGGCCAGCCATCCGGCCGGTCTGATGGGATTCGTAGCATAGAAAACAAAAATTTTCCTACCGCAAGAACGAAAACACAAGCCAAGATCTAATCTAGTAGATAGTAGCAACGAGAAGATCATGAGACTAACCCTCGAAGATTTCCAAAGCCTAACGAGATTAGATCTCGTGGTGGATGTAGTCGATCACTTGCCGCTTGCAAAAGCGCGTAGAAGATCTTGACCGCTTGCAAAAGCGTGTAGAAGAACTTGACGGTGCCACAATCGGGCAGCACCTCCGTACTCGGTCACACGTACGGTGTTGATGAAGACGACGTCCTCTTCCCCGTTCCAGCGGGCAGCGGAAGTAGTAGATCCTCCTCGGAATCCCGGCAGCACGACGGCATGGTGGCGGTGGTGGTGGAGATCTCCGGCAGGGCTTCGCCTAAGCGTATGCAGGAGAGGTGGTGGAGGAGGAGAGGCTAGGGTTTGGGGAGAGAGGCTTGGGCGCCGGCCACAAAGGGGCTGCGGCCAAGAGTGGCTTGGTGTGGCCGGCCCCTCCCCTATGCCCCTCATTATATAGGTGGAATACCCCAAGAGTTGTAGTACAAGTCTTCGAATAAGACCCCAACAACAAAACCTACTAAAGGTGGGAAACCTACTAAAGGGGGAATCCTACTCAAGGTGGGACTCCCACCTTTCCTTTAGGTGGGGTTGGCCGGCCACCTATGGTGGAGTCCACCTGGGACTCCACCCCTTAGGGTTTGGCCGGCCTAGCATGTGGAGTCCCTCCGGGACTCCACCTTCCATAGTGCGTTTCTTTCGGACTTTTCTAGAACCTTCTAGAACCTTCCATAAATGCACCGGATCATTTCCAAACTTGGAATATGACTTCCTATATATGAATCTTATTCTCCGGACCATTCCGGAACTCCTCGTGATGTCCTGGATCCCATCCGAGACTCCGAACAAAACTTCGAACTCCATTCCATATTCCATATCTACTTTAAACGACATCAAACCTTAAGTGTGTCACCCTACGGTTCGTGAACTATGCAGACATGGTTGAGACTTCTCTCCGACCAATAACCAATAGCGGGACCTGGAGATCCATAATGGCTCCCACATATGCAACGATGACTTTAGTGATCGATTGAACCATTTACATACGATACCGATTCCCTTTGTCTCGCGATATATTACTTGTCCGAGGTTTGATCATCGGTATCACGATACCTTGTTCAACCTCGTCTCTAACAAGTACTCTTTACTCGTACCGTGGTATGTGGTCTCTTATGAACCATTCATATGCTTGCAAGCTAATTAGACGACATTCCACCGAGAGGGCCCAGAGTATATCTATCCGTCATCGGGATGGACAAATCCCACTGTTGATCCATATGCCTCAAGCTCATACTTTCCGGATACCTGATACGTCTCCAACGTATCGATAATTTCTTATGTTCCATGCTACTTTATTGATGATACCTACATGTTTTATGCACATTATATGCCATATTTATGAATTTTCTGGAACTAACCTATTAACAAGATGCCGAAGAGCCGATTCTTGTTTTCTGCTGTTTTTGGTTTCAGAAATCCTAGTAAAGAAATATTCTCGGAATTGGACGAAACTTTCGCCCGGGGTCCTATTTTTGCACGAAGCTTCCGGAAGACCGAAGACCTAACGAAGTGGGGCCACGAGGTGGCCGGGAGGGAGGCCGGCGCGGCCCGGGCCCCGGCCGCGCCGACCTACCTCTGGGCCCCTCGTGTGGCCCCCGCGTTGACCCTCCGCCTACTTAAAGCTTCCGTCGCGAAACCCCCGAGTACCGAGAGCCACGATACGAAAAACCTTACGAGCCGCCGCCATCGCGAAGCCAAGATCCGGGGGACAGGAGTCTCGTTCCGGCACCCCGCCGGAGCGGGGAAGTGCCCCGGAAGGCTTCTCCATCGACACCGCTGCCATCTCCACCGCCATCTTCATCACCGCTGCTGCTCCCATGAGGAGGGAGTAGTTCTCCATCGAGGCTCGGGGCTGTACCGGTAGCTATGTGGTTCATCTCTCTCCTATGTAGTTCAATACAATAATCTCATGAGCTGCCTTACATGATTGAGATTCATATGATGATGCTTGTAATCTAGATGTCATTATGCTAGTCAAGTGGGTTTTACTTATGTGATCTCCGGAGACTCCTTGTCCCACGTGTGTAAAGGTGACGAGTGTGTGCACCGTGTGGGTCTCTTAGGCTATATTTCACGAAGTACTTATTCACTGTTGAAGAGCGTAGTGAAGTGCTTATTTATATCTCTTTATGATTGCAATGTGCATCGTATCACAATTTATCTATGTGCTACTCTAGTGATGTGTTATTAAAGTATTTTTATTCCTCCCGCACGTGTGTAATGGTGACAGTGTGTGCACCGTGTTAGTACTTGGTTTATGCTATGATCATGATCTCTTGTAGATTGCGAAGTTAACTATTGCTATGATAATATTGATGTGATCTATTCCTCCTACATATGCATGAAGGTGACAGTGCGCATGCTATGCTAGTACTTGGTTTAGTCGTTTTGATCTATCTTACACTTAAGGTTACTTAAACATGAGCATTATTGTGGAGCTTGTTAACTCCGGCATTGAGGGTTCGTGTAATCCTACGCAATGTGTTCATCATCCAACAAAAGTGTAGAGTATGCATTTATCTATTCTGTTATGTGATCAATGTTGAGAGTGTCCACTAGTGAAAGTGTAATCCCTAGGCCTTGTTCCTAAATACTCGCTGAGTTACTACTGCTTGTTTACTTGTTTTACTCGTGTTACTACTATCGCAATACTACCACCATCAACTACACGCTCGGCAAGCTATTTTACGGCACCATTGCTACTGCTCATATATATTCATACCACCTGTATTTCACTATCTCTTCGCCGAACTAGTGCACCTATTAGGTGTGTTGGGGACACAAGAGACTTCTTGCTTTGTGGTTGCAGGGTTGCATGAGAGGGATATCTTTGACCTCTTCCTCCACTGAGTTCGATAAACCTTGGGTGATCCACTTAAGGGAAAACTTGCTGCTGTTCTACAAACCTCTGCACTTGGAGGCCCAACACTGTCTACAGGAAAGGAGGGGGAACGTAGACATCAAGCACTTTTCTGGCGCCGTTGCCGGGGAGATCAAGACACGCTGCAAGGGGAGTCTCCACTTCTCAATCTCTTTACTTTGTTTTTGTCTTGCTTTATTTTATTTACTACTTTGTTTGCTGCACTAAATCAAAACACAAAAAAATTAGTTGCTAGTCTTACTTTATTTACTGTCTTGTTCTCTATATCAAAAACACAAAAAAATTAGTTACTTGCATTTAGTTTACTTTCATTATCATGTCTAGTCCTGTACTTGTTTTTATTTTCACTAGTTAGGCTTAATGGAAAACAACAAAAAAATTAGAGATCTTTATAGTATTTATCTTGAGTTAGGACATGATGTGTTTGAAGAGAAAATTAAAAAACCCATGGAACTTTGTTTGCAAAATAGTTGTAGCAATGTTATTAGCATGAACTCTTTGAACACCATTATTGCTAAAGCTATGGAAGAATTTAAGCTTGGGGAAGCTGGTTGTGATATTTTTAGTCCCCCAAGCATGGAGGAGAAAATTTACTTGGATGATACTTTACCTCCTATATATGATGCTTGCAATGATGAATATGATATTTTCAGTCCACCTACTATTGAGGAGAAAATTAATTATGATTACAATATGCCTCCTATATATGATGATTATGGTGATGAGAATAATGATAGTTATTTTATTGAATTTGCTCCCACTACAATTAATAGTAATGATTATGCTTATATGGAGAGTAATGATTTTATGCATGTAGCTCATGACAAGAATGCTTTATGTGATAGTTATATTGTTGAGTTTGTTCATGATGCTACTGAAAATTATTATGAGAGAGGGAAACATGGTTATATGCATCTTAATAATATTAAGTTTCCCCTCTTTATGTTGAGAATCTTGAAGTTGCGCTTGTGTTGCCTTTCTATGCTTATTGCATTATGCTTATATGACTTGTTTATTTACAAGATTCCTTTTCATAGGAAGTGGGTTAGGTTTAAATGTGTTTTTAATTTGCTTCTTGATGCTCTCTTTTTCTTCAACTCTTATTTCTTGCGAGTGCATCAATAAAATTACTGAGCCCATCTTAATGGCTATAAAGAAAGAACTTCTTGGGAGATAACCCATGTGTTTATTTTACTACAGCAATTTTTGTTTTGTTGAGTCTTGGAAGTTGTTTACTACTGTAGCAACCTCTCCTTATCATGTTTTTGTGCCAAGTAAAGTTTCTATGTCAAAGTTGATGTTATATTTGGGATTGCTGCGCAGAAACAGCATTGCTGTCTGTCACGAATCTGGGCACAATTCTCTGTAGAAAATTCGAAAAAATCTGCCAATTTACGAGCGTGATCCTCAGATATGTACGCAACTTTCATTAGTTTTGAGTTTTTCCATTTGAGCAAGTCTGGTGCCATTTCTAAATTCGTCTTTACGGACTGTTCTGTTTTTGACAGATTCTGCCTTTTATTTCGCATTGCCTCTTTTGCTATGTTGGATTTATTTCTTTGATCCACTAATGTCCAGTAGCATTATGCAATGTCCAGAAGTGAAAATAATGATTGTGTCACCTCTGAATGTGTGAATTATTAATTGTGCACTAACCCTCTAATGAGTTTGCTTGAAGTTTGGTGTGAAGGAAGTTTTCAAGGGTCAAGAGAGGAGTATGATACACTATGATCAAGAGGAGTGAAAGCTCTAAGCTTGGGGATGCCCCCGTGGTTCACCCCTGCATATTTTAAGAAGACTCAAGCGTCTAAGCTTGGGGATGCCCAAGGCATCCCCTACTTCATCAACAACATCATCAGGTTCCTCCCCCGAAACTATATTTTTATTCGAGTCACATCTTGTGTTCTTTACTTGGAGCGTCGGTTTGTTTTTGTTTTTGTTTTTGTTTGAATAAGATGGATCCTAGCATTCACTTTGTGGGAGAGAGACACGCTCCGCTGTTGCATATGGACACATGTGTCCTTAGGCTTTACTCATAGTGTTCATGGCGAAGTTTCTTCTTCGTTAAATTGTTATATGGTTGGAATTGGAAAATGCTACATGTAGTAATTCTAAACTTGTCTTGGATAATGTGATACTTGGTAATTGTTGTGCTCATGATTAAGCTCTTGCATCATATGCTTTGCACCCATTAATGAAGAAATACATAGAGCTTGCTAAAATTTGATTTGCATATTTGGTTTCTCTAAGGTCTAGATAATATCTAGTATTGAGTTTTGAACAACAAGGAAGACAGTGTAGAGTCTTATAATGTTTACAATATGTCTTTTATGTGAGTCTTGCTGCACTTGTTCATCCTTGAGTTTGCTTCAAATAACCTTGCTAGCCTAAACCTTGTATCGAGAGGGAATACTTCTCATGCATCCAAAATCCTTGAGCCAACTACTATGCCATTTGTGTCCACCATACCTACCTACTACATGGTATTTCTCCGCCATTCCAAAGTAAATTGCTTGAGTGCTACCTTTAAAATTCCATCATTCACCTTTGCAATATATAGCTCATGGGACAAAATAGCATTAAAAACTATCGTAGTATTGAATATGTACTTATGCACTTTATATTTTATTAAGTTGCTTGTTGCGCGATAACCATGCTTCGGGGAACGCCATCAACTATTGTTGAATATCATGTGAGTTGCTATGCATGTCCGTCTTGTCTGAAGGTCTATCATTTTAGTGGTTGGAGCATGCAAAATTGTTAGAGAAGAACATTGGGCCGCTAACTAAAGCCATGAACCATGGTTGAAGTTTCAGTTTTGGACATATATCCTCAATCTCATATGAGAATAATAATTGTTGCTACATGCTTATGCATTTAAGAGGAGTCCATTATCTCGTTGTCCATGTTGTCCCGGTATGGATGTCTAAGTTGAGAATAATCAAAAGCGAGAAATCCGAAATGCGAGCATTCTCCTTAGACCTTTGTACGAGCGGCATGGAGGTACCCCTTTGTGACACTTGGTTGAAACATGGCATGCGAAGATCCGGTAGTCCAAGTTAAGTAGGACGAGGTGCGGGCACTATTAGTATACTATGCATGAGGCTTGCAACTTGTAAGATATAATTTTCATAACTCATATGCTTTATTACTACCGTTGACAAAATTGTTTCATGTTTTCAAAATAAAAGCTCTAGCACAAATACAAGCAATCGATGCTTTCCTCTTGAAGGACCTTTCTTTTACTTTTATTGTTGAGTCAGTTTACCTATCTCCTTCCACCTAAGAAGCAAACACTTGTGTGAACTGTGCATTGATTCCTACATACTTGCATATTGCACTTGTTATATTACTTTATGTTGACAATATCCATGAGATATACATGTTATAAGTTGAAAGCAACCGCTGAAACTTAATCTTCCTATGTGTTGCTTCAACACCTTTACTTTGATTTATTGCTTTATGAGTTAACTCTTATGCAAGACTTATTGATGCTTGTCTTGAAGTACTATTCATGAAAAGTCTTTGCTTTATGATTCAGTTGTTTACTCATGTCATTACCTTTGCTTTGATCGCTGCATTCATTACATATGTTTACAAATAGTATGATCAAGATTATGATGGCATGTCACTTCAGAAATTATCTTTGTTATCGTTTTACCTCCTCGGGACGAGCAGAACTAAGCTTGGGGATGCTGATACGTCTCCAACGTATCGATAATTTCTTATGTTCCATGCTACTTTATTGATGATACCTACATGTTTTATGCACATTATATGCCATATTTATGCATTTTCCGGAACTAACCTATTAACAAGATGCCGAAGAGCCGATTCTGTTTTCTCGCTGTTTTTGGTTTCAGAAATCCTAGTAAAGAAATATTCTCGGAATTGGACGAAACTTTCGCCTAGGGTCCTATTTTTGCACGAAGCTTCCAGAAGACCGAAGACCTAACGAAGTGGGGCCACGAGGTGGCCAGGAGGGAGGCCGGCGCGGCCCGAGCCCCGGCCGCGCCGACCTACCTCCCGGGCCCCTCGTGTGGCCCCCGCGTTGACCCTCCGCCTACTTAAAGCTTCCGTCGCGAAACCCCCGGCACCGAGAGCCACGATACGGAAAACCTTACGGAGACGCCGCCGCCGCGAATCCCATCTCGGGGGATTCCGGAGATCGCCTCCGGCACCCTGCCGGAGAGGGGATTCATCTCCCGGAGGACTCTACACCGCCATGGTCGCCTCCGGAGTGATGAGTGAGTAGTTCACCCCTGGACCATGGGTCCATAGCAGTAGCTAGATGGTCGTCTTCTCCTTATTGTGCTTCATTGTTGGATCTTGTGAGCTGCCTAACATGATCAAGATCATCTATCTGTAATACTATATGTTGTGTTTGTCGGGATCCGATGGATAGAGAGTACTATGATTATGGTGATTATCAATCTATTGTTTATGTGTTGTTTATGATCTTGCATGCTCTCCGTTATTAGTAGAGGCTCTGGCCAAGTTTGTACTCTTAACTCCAAGAGGGAGTATTTATGCTCGATAGTGGGTTCATGCCTCCATTGAATGCGGGACGGTGACAGAAAGTTCTAAGGTTGTGGATGTGCTTGTTGCCACTAGGGATAAAACATTGATGCTATGTCTAAGGATGTAGTTGTTGATTACATTACGCACCATACTTAATGCAATTGTCCGTTGCTTTGCAACTTAATACCGGAGGGGTTCGGATGATAACCTCGAAGGTGGACTTTTTAGGCATAGATGCAGCTTGGATGGCGGTCTATGTACTTTGTCGTAATGCCCAATTAAATCTCACTATATTTATCATATCATGTATATGCATTGTTATGCCTTTCTCTATTTGTCAATTGCCCGACTGTAATTTGTTCACCCAACATGCTTTTATCTTATGGGAGAGACACCTCTAGTGAACTGTGGACCCCGGTCCTATTCTTTACATAGCATACAATCTACTGCAATTGTGTTTACTGTTTTCTTTGCAAACATCTGCCACTCGATACGTTTAATCCTTTGTTACAGCAAGCCGGTGAGATTGACAACCTCACTCGTTTCGTTGGGGCAAAGTACTTTGGTTTTGTTGTGCAGGTTCCGCGTTGGCGCCGGAATCCCTGGTGTTGCGCCGCATCACATTTCGCGACCATCAACCTTCAACGTGCTTCTTGGCTCCTACTGGTTCGATTAAACCTTGGTTTCATACTGAGGGAAACTTGCTTCTATACGCATCATACCTTCCACTTGGGGTTCCCAACGGACGTGTGCATCTACGCGTATCAATACCTAATCCCACCTTTATAACCACCCATTTACGCAGTGGCGTTTTATGTAATCAAGGTACCCTTCCGGCATAAGTGATTTACATGATCTCATGGTCGAAAGGACTTGGTAACTATGTATCGAAAGCTTATAGCAAATGAACTTAATGACGTGATCTTATGCTACGCTTATTTGGGTGTGTCCATTACATCATTAACATAATGATATAACCTTGTCATTAATAACATCCAATGTTCATGATCACGAAACCATGATCATCTATTAATCAACAAGCTAGTTATACAAGAGGCTTCACTAGGGACTTCTTGTTGTTTACATAACACACATGTATCAATGTTTCGGTTAATACAATTATAGCATGGTATGTAAACATTATCATAAACACAAAGATATATTATAATAACAATTTTATTATTGCCTCTTGGGCATATCTCCAACAGTCTCCCACTTACACTAGAGTCAATAATCTAGTTTACATTTGTAAAGATATAACACCTTGGCCTTTCTGGTGTTTTATCATGTTTCGCCTACGGGAGAGGTTTTAGTCTACGGATCTGACATGCTCAGAAACGTATGTATTTTGCAATTCATTTGAGTCTCAACGCATCACTCATTTTCCAAATGAGTCGGCATATATGCTTAGTCCTATGGTGGAACCTTAATTCCGCGGTCTGAAATATGTCACTAATATTGTCACACACAATATAGCTTCAAAGTTCTGACACTATCGGAACTACACCAAGTTCTCCAAGAACTTTTTGACTTAACATCTTTAGTCATTGTCAAAATAATGACATATTCTACATTCGTTTGTAGAATCCGTCACAACATTTAGAACTCTTCTAAATCTAGCATTGTACTACCTTTTTAATAACACTTAGCCTAATTGAGATCTGAAATTAATTCTTATATGTGACCAAACAAGTATCGGTGCAACACCTTACAGCGATTTGTTTGTCATTACCCCATATAAAACTATATATATATATATATATATCCTTGGTTCTTCTGAAGCACACAGGGATATTCTTACTATTTGTCCAATGATTATCACATGAATCATTCTGGTATATGCTCCTAACCTTTTAGAGCACAGGACATCTGATTTTGTACATATTATTTGTGATCCAAAATCACTCATGTGTTTTTACTCATCGAGTGTCAAATACACTAAAGTCTTTGTTAAACCTTTGTATGCAAAGAACACCTTCTTAATATTTATATATTGAACTACTTCAATATCCATTCTATGTACTTTGACTTAAACTTATTATGTGTTTTAATCTATCTTCATAGATCTTGACACTAAATATGTTTCAGTCCATATCCTTTCATTGAAGTTAATTCTCAATGAAACCTTTTTAATCAATTATATAATTACACTATTTATAATCAACGATATGTCAGCTACATAAAGTATTACAAATATGTCTAAGAGCTCCCACTTAATTTCTTGCAAATGCAAGCATCTTCATCGTTTCTGATGAAATTCAAAACTCTTTGACTATTTCATCCGGTGAAGATTCCAACTCCGCAATACTCACTTTATCCAATTGAAGTTCGTATTCCTATCTAGTATTCTACGGACTAGCAAAACTCTTGGTTGTATCTTGTATACACCTTTAATACACACTTCTGTTAAGTAATATATTTTGCCATCCTACTAGCATATCTCATAAAAGAAATATGTAGCGATTACTAGAATAATCCACATGGACTATAAGCATTGCTACGGAAGATCTAATCTTATCGTACTCAACTCTTTGAACTTTGTCGTAAACAACTTTTCGACAAGTCGAGCTTCTTTAAGGATATTACATCCAAGTCCATCAATTTTATAGATCCATTTACTTTCAAAAAGTATTCACCTATCTTGGATTTCATGGCGTATAGCCATTTTAATGGAGTCAGGGCCCATCATAACTTCTTTGTTTGTAGTTGGTTTATCATTGTTCAAAATCAATCCTTTGTTCACAAATCATTTATTTGATCACAAAGTAAACCATACCTACAAGGTTCAGTATGTACTTCGATCTCCATGGCTTAAAACACTTTGTAGTCATGGGAGCCATGATCGTCGTGGCCGCTTATGGAACCAATTCCGATGCTGAGCTATTCCGATCATTATGCTCAGGTTCATAAACCTTATCAAGTTCTATTGTCCTCCCACTCAAATACTTCGCTAGAAAACAATTTCTTGGAAATAAGCAAGTAACATTAACAAACATTTTTGTCCTTTACTTCATAGTGAAAAGAATTTCCAATCAATTCTCTGGGATAACCAACAAAGACATTCATCCGATTTTGGTTGTAAACTCATTTACTTATGCATACCAAAAAAAAAGACTATTAGGGTTCATACCCATGCCATATCTCGTATGGTGTCATTTCAACGGATCATGATGATGCTCTATTTACTGTAAAAGCGGTAGTCTCTAAAGCATAATCCATAAAAAATATAATGGCGTCAAATTATATTATCTCATCATTAATCCAACAAGGTTTGGATACATCTCTCGGATACTCCATCATCATTATGACACTCCAAGAAATGTAAGTTGTAGAACAATTTCATAACTCTCTTAGATGTTCGCTAAAACTCGTAATTCAAATATTTCCACCATGATCCAATCATAGATATTTGACTTTTCTATTACGATGATTTCCACTTCATGCTGAACTTTATTTGAATCCATTCAAATGTTTCAAACTTCTTCCTTATCGAATATATCCACAAATATATACTCAATTCATTGTTGGAAGTTTTCATGAAGTAGAAGAATCTCCCGCACACAACTATGCCCAGTGAACCACATACATCATCATGTATGTTTCCACTAAGTTAGTTGCCCGTTCAACTCTTGGCCTATGAACGGCATTTCAGTCATTCTCTTTAGAAAAGATTTGCAAGTGCCAAATGATTCAAAAATCAAATGACTCCAAAAATCCATCTGCATGGAGTTTCTTCATGCATTCCTTTCTAACATGACCTAAATGGCGGTTCCACAAATAAGTAGAATTCAAATCATTTGCCTTATGGCATTTTAGCGTCAGTGTTATGTATGTGTATTTCACCATTAATATTTAGAGTGAATTCCACTTTTTACCCCCCAAGATCAATTTTGTGCCACTTTTTACCCAATTTAACAAAAATTCCGCAAAACTACCCCATTTAACATACTTCCTTTCATTTTTTACCCTTTTCTATATTTTGCCCTGTACGGTCCCACTCTCAGGCTAAATCGTGGCGTGTCCTAGTCAGATTTTTGAGCCGAGCCGAGCCGAGATGGTTTACTTCAGGTGTGATGAACCGGACCTGATCGTAGATGTTAGCCAAAGCCTGGAACCAACTCGCCGTCCCTACCGGTCAAGTCAGGCCACTCCTTTGCCCTTTCCCCTCTCCCTAAGCTAGGGATTTGGCCACAGCGGCCGGTGCTGAATCGGATTTCCCATTCCTTTGTTTGGGAGATAAGCAAACGAAGCCGAAGGAGCCGAGCTGCCGGAGAGGTTGTAGGACGAGAATTTGGATAGGGTGGGCGAGTACTTCGTGTGGCAACGGAGCACCGGTGGCGGTGACCCATTGGTATGGGCAATGGTTGCAGCCCTACGACGGCTGTCTCACGGGTGCTAAGGCAACATGCTCTAGCGTGGCTTTATCGAAAAATGCGAAAGCAAAGCACCAACGGTGGTGTATCAGCATCCCAGCTCCGATTGTGTTGGTTGTTGTTCCGCTTGTTACGCTGAATCTGAACATTGTTTTGCCTGTTGGTCATAGCTCCGGAGCAACTAAGGATCAAGAGAGCGAGTTGTTATTTGGGCTTTCTACTACTAACTATGGCCTTATGCTCTGCTGGTTGCAATCATGTTTTTTCTAGTGAAGCCACGAAAATGTGCCTAGCTTAGCTTTTGAATGTAAAAAATCCTACAAGCTCTATATCTGGTTTCTGGATGTCTTTGATCTCAGTCCATTTAGCATACCAACAAGTACCAAACATAGAAAAGGGTAAAAAATGGAAGAAAGTATGCTAAATGGGGTAGTTTTGAGGAATTTTTGTTAAATTGGGTAAAAAGTGTCACAAAGTTGATCTTAGAGGGTAAAAAGTGGAATTCACTGTAATATTTATAATAACTTTATCCATCGTACATGGAGTAATGTCATAATTTGAACAACTCATTGTTTTCATTTGACCAGAGCAAAATAACAATTATTAAGTTCTTTATTATAAATTCTAAGGGCTAGATAGAATACCAACGACGAACATAATAACACTTTATTTTTGTTCCAGATGTGTATTCCTATCATATTCCTTGTCAGTCACTTAGGCCATTGTATTCTTGTATTGCATTGTTTTGCATGACACTTCATACCAACCAATATGGTACAAATACCCAAGAATTTCATTGTGTGACCAAACTAGGAATACAACCATAACATGTATATCATTTATATACACTCGAGCTAGACTTTCTAGTCTTTTCTTTTCTTTCTCGCCAAAATATCTTTTATAGTTTCTCTTTTAGCTTTCCTCATTATTCAGAAAAACACTTCAACATCATAGACTTCTAGATTTGTTGGTCAAATACCAAAAACCTTGAGGTTCTTACTTTGAAGTTGATCATCATATGACAAGTGTTCCTGATTTCACTATTAGTAACTTTGTAATATGATGAACAATTTCACTCATAAAATTTATCCATCATATCATGACGACTTTCCGAGACCATGTCTGTACATACTAGGCTCGTAAAGTTTAACCTTAGTATTCGCATGTGCAAATCTGGCTTGCACCCGTTGTATGCACTCGTGGAATCTATAACACCCGATCATCACGAGATGCTTCGAAACGACGAGTCTTAGCAACGGTGCATACTAAGGACGATCACTTCATGGATATGCGAATATTGTTAGTGCCCCAATAGTTGGAGGATTGAGACGCATGGCGTCTTCAACCTTCGTACATTCCCATAAAACTTATGAGTTTATGTAGTCTCACTAGATTATATTCTATCATCTTGCAGTAAGGTCTTAGATATCGCATATATCTCATACCTCGCTTCTTTCTCGAAAACAAAACTTTTCAGCTCCTTACTTTTCAAACAAATTTGAACATCAAGTTTCACGGAGACAAGATAATTGTAGGTACTAATTGAAACCATAGCTCTTTGAATCAACAATGTGAGATTTACTAAAAGTTTGCAATAGGACTTAATCATATCTTGATTTTTTAGCAATACGGTACCAGTCCGTAAAGTTACTAGTCAGACTTAACAGTATTTCAATCTCAATTATAAGACTAACGCATGGTAGAAAACGGATGCCAATTCTACAAATTTAATTCAAAATACTATTCAGACTATGTTCATGATAATTAGTTCAAGTTTTAATCTAATTACTAATGAACTCCCACTTAATACAACATCCCTCATAGTTGTTAAGTGGTACACGATCCACATCCACTACACCAAAACCGATCATCACGTGAGATGATGTAGCTTCAATGGTGAACATCAACATGTTGATCATATAATCCATATGACTCGTGTTCAACCTTTCGGTTTCCGTTGTCCCGAGGCCATGTCTGGTACATGCTAGGCTCGTCAAGCAAACCCAAGTATTCGCGTGTGCAAACATGGCTTACACCCGTTGTATGTGAACGTAGAGTCTATCACATCCGATCATCACGAGATGCTTCGAAACGACGAACCGTAGCAACGGTGCATACGAGGGGAGAACACTTTATTATCTTGATATTAATGTGAGGGATCATCTTATAATGCTACCGTCGCGATCTAAGAAAAATAAGATGCATAAAGGATTAACATCACATGCAATTCATATGTGATATGATATGGCCCTTTAGTCTTTGCGCCTTTGATCTTCATCTCCAAAGCACGGACATGATCTCCATCATCAACGGGCATGATCTCCATCATCTTCGGCGTAGCGTCAAGGTCCATGGCGCCGTCTTCATGATTGTTCT
The DNA here is from genome assembly GCF_022539505.1 of Lolium rigidum. NCBI lineage: Eukaryota > Viridiplantae > Streptophyta > Magnoliopsida > Poales > Poaceae > Lolium > Lolium rigidum. The sequence goes on from NC_061509.1 coordinate 44,010,954, forward strand.
CCATGTAGCAACTATCACAACCCACTTTGATAATACTACTCAACATGAAACTTAAAGACAACCATAAGGCTCCTGCCGGTTGCCACAATACAATAATGATCATCTCATACATATTCATCATCACATCATGGCCATATCACATCACCAAACCCCGCAAAAACAAGTTAGACGCCTCTAATTTGGTTTGCATATTTTACGTGGTTTAGGGTTTTCGAGTAAGATCTAATCTACCTACGAACATGAACCACAACGGTGATACTAGTGTTGTCAATAGAAAGAGTAAATTGGATCTTCACTATAGTGGGAGAGACAGACACCCGCAAAGCCACTTATGCAATACAAGTTGCATGTCTAACGTGGAGCAAGTCTCATGAACGCGTGATGCGTGTAGTTGACACGTCCGTTGGGAACCCCAAGAGGAAGGTGTGATGCGCATAGTAGCAAGTTTCCCTCAGTAAGAAACCAAGGTTTAATCGGACCAGTAGGAGTCAAGAAGCACGTTGAAGGTTGATGGTGGCGAAATGTGATGCGGCGCAACACCAGGGATTCCGGCGCCAACGTGGAACCTGCACAACACAACCAAAGTACTTTGCCCCAACGAAACAGTGAGGTTGTCAATCTCACCGGCTTGCTGTAACAAAGGATTAACCGTATTGTGTGGAAGATGATTGTTTGCGAAGAAAACAGTAAAGAAAGTATTGCAGTAGATTGTATGCGATGTAAAGAATAGGACCGGGGTCCACAGTTCACTAGAGGTGTCTCTCCCATAAGATAAAAGCATGTTGGGTGAACAAATTACAGTCGGGCAATTGACAAATAGAAAAGGGCATAACAATGCATATACATGATATGATAAATATAGTGAGATTTAATTGGGCATTACGACAAAGTACATAGACCGCTATCCAGCATGCATCTATGCCTAAAAAGTCCACCTTCGGAGTTATCATCCGAACCCCTTCCGGTATTAAGTTGCAAGCAACAGACAATTGCATTAAGTATGGTGCGTAATGTAATCAACAACTACATCCTTAGACATAGCATCAATGTTTTATCCCTAGTGGCAACAAGCACATCCACAACCTTAGAACTTTACGTCACTCGTCCCGCGATTTAATGGAGGCATGAACCCACTATCGAGCATAAATACTCCCTCTTGGAGTTAAGAGCAAAAACTTGGCCAGAGCCTCTACTAATAACGGAGAGCATGCAAGATCATAAACAACACATAGGTAATAGATTGATAGTCACCATAACATAGTATTCTCTATCCATCGGATCCCGACAAACACAACATATATTATTACAGATAGATGATCTTGATCATGTTAGGCAGCTCACAAGATCCAACAATGAAGCACATGAGGAGAAGACGACCATCTAGCTACTGCTATGGACCCATAGTCCAGGGGTGAACTACTCACTCATCACTCCGGAGGCGATCATGGTGATGAAGAGTCCTCCGGGAGATGATTCCCCTCTCCGGCAGGGTGCCGGAGAGCGATCTCCCGAATCCCCGAGATGGGATTCACGGCGGCGGCGTCTCTAGAAGGTTTTCCGTATCGTGGCTCTCGGTACAGAGGGTTTCGCGACGAAGACTTTAAGTAGGCGGAAGGGCAACGCGGGGGGACACACGAGGGCCCCACACACCAGGTCGGCGCGGCCAGGGCCAGGGCCGCGCCGCCCTAGTGTGGCGGCGCCTCGTGGCCCCACTTCCTTTCCCCCTCGGTCTTCTGGAAGCTTCGTGCAAAAATAGGACCCTGGGCGTTGATTTCGTCCAATTCCGAGAATATTTCCTTACTAGGATTTCTGAAACCAAAAACAGCGAAAAACGACAAGCTGGCTCTTCGACATCTTGTTAATAGGTTAGTGCCTGGGAAAATGCGTAAATACGACATATAATGTGTATAAAACATGTAGATATCATCAATAATGTAGCATGGAACATAAGAAATTATCGATACGTCGGAGACGTATCGGCATCCCCAAGCTTAGTTCCGCTCGTCCCGAGCGAGTAAACGATAACAAGGATAATTTCGGAGTGACATGCCATCATAACCTTGATCATACTATTGTAAACATATGTAATGAATGTAGCGATCAAAACAATGGTAATGACATGAGTAAACAAATGAATCATAAAGCAAAGACTTTTCATGAATAGTACTTCAAGACAAGCATCAATAAGTCTTGCATAAGAGTTAACTCATAAAGCAATAAATCAAAGTAAAGGTATTGAAGCAACACAACTGAAGATAAAGTTTCAGCGGTTGTTTTCAACTTATAACATGTATATCTCATGGATAGTGTCAATGTAAAGTAATATAACAAGTGCAATGTGCAAGTATGTAGGAATCAATGCACAGTTCACACAAGTGTTTGCTTCTTGAGGTGGAGAGAGATAGGTAAACTGACTCAACAATAAAAGTAAAAGAAAGGTCCTTCAAAGAGGAAAGCATCGATTGCTATATTTGTGCTAGAGCTTTTATTTTGAAAACATGAAACAATTTTGTCAACGGTAGTAATAAAGCATATGAGTTTTGTAAATTATATCTTACAAGTTGCAAGCCTCATGCATAGTATACTAATAGTGCCCGCACCTTGTCCTAATCAGCTTGGACTACCGGATCATCGCAATACACATGTTTCAACCAAGTGTCACAAAGGGGTACCTACATGCCGCCTGTACAAAGGTCTAAGGAGAAAGCTCGCATTTTGGATTTCTCGCTTTTGATTATTCTCAACTTAGACATCCATACCGGGACAACATGGACAACAGATAATGGACTCCTCTTTAATGCATAAGCATGTAGCAACAATTAGTGTTCTCATATGAGATTGAGGATATATGTCCAAAACTGAAACTTCCACCATGATTCATGGCTTTAGTTAGCTGCCCAATGTTCTTCTCTAACAATATGCATGCTCCAACCATTAAGGTGGTAGATCTCTCTTACTTCAGACAAGACGGACATGCATAGCAACTCACATGATATTCAACAAAGAATAGTTGATGGCGTCCCCGAAGCATGGTTATCGCACAACAAGCAACTTAATAAGAGATAAAGTGCATAAGTACATATTCAATACCACAATAGTTTTTAAGGCTATTTTGTCCCATGAGCTATATATTGCAAAGGCGAATGATGGAATTTTAAAGGTAGCACTCAAGCAATTTACTTTGGAATGGCGGAGAAATACCATGTAGTAGGTAGGTATGGTGGACACAAATGGCATAGTGGTTGGCTCAAGGATTTTGGATGCATGAGAAGTATTCCCTCTCGATACAAGGTTTAGGCTAGCAAGGTTATTTGAAACAAACACAAGGATGAACCGGTGCAGCAAAACTCACATAAAAGACATATTGTAAACATTATAAGACTCTACACCGTCTTCCTTGTTGTTCAAAACTCAATACTAGAAATTATCTAGACCTTAGAGAGACCAAATATGCAAACCAAATTTTAGCAAGCTCTATGTATTTCTTCATTAATGGGTGCAAAGTATATGATGCAAGAGCTTAAACATGAGCACAACAACTGCCAAGTATCAAATTATCCAAGACATTTTAGAATTACTACATGTAGCGTTTCCCGATTCCAACCATATAACAATTTAACGAAGAAGTTTCAACCTTCGCCTTGAACATTATGAGTAAAGCCTAAGGACATATTTGTACATATGCAATAGCGGAGCGTGTCTCTCTCCCACACAGTGAATGATAGGATCCATTTTATTCAAACAAAAACAAAAACAAAACAAACCGATGCTCCAAGTAAAGAACATAAGATGTGACTGAATAAAAATATAGTTTTAGGGGAGGAACCTGATGATGTTGTCGATGAAGAAAGGGATGCCTTGGGCATCCCCAAGCTTAGACGCTTGAGTCTTCTTAAAATATGCAGGGATGAACCACGGGGGCATCCCCAAGCTTAGATCTTTCACTCCTCTTGATCATAGTATATCATACTCCTCTCTTGACTCTTGAAAACTTCCTTCACACCAAACTTCAAGCAAACTCATTAGAGGGTTAGTGCACAATTAAAAATTCACATATTCATAGGTGACACAATCATTTTTAACACTTCTGGACATTGCACAAAGCTACTGGACATTAATGGATCAAAGGAATTCATCCAACATAGCAAATACGGCAATGCGAAATAAAAGACAGAATCTGTCAAAAACAGAACAGTCCGTAAAGACGAACCTGAAAGGGGCACTAGACTTGCTCAAATGGAAAAACTCAAAACTAATGAAAGTTGCGTACATATCTGAGGATCACGCTCGTAATTTTTCAGATTTTTTCGAATTTTCTAAAGAGACTTATGCCAGAATTCGTGACAGACAGCAATGCTGTTTCTGCGCAGCGATCCCAAATATAACATCAACTTTAGCATAGAAACTTTACTTGGCACAAAAACATGATAAGGAGAGGTTGCTACAGTAGTAAACAACTTCCAAGACTCAAATATAAAACAAAGTACTGTAGTAAAAACATGGGTTGTCTCCCATAAGCGCTTTTCTTTAACGCCTTTCAGCTAGGCGCAGAAAGTGGAATTCAAGTATTATCAAGAGATGAAGCATCAACATCATTTTTCTTGGAAACACAACTTGTTGCAGAGGGTACTTTAGGTGCTCCATTATCTAAATTTTCTATGGTGGTGCTAGGGGTTTTAGCAATTTTAGGCCTATAATAATTCTTTTGTTTAGGCAATTTAGAGGCATACATGAATTTTTGCTCCTTACCCACATAAGCTTTCTCATTATACTTGAGAGAAGAAAAGGTTGAACCCAAGGTTCCCATAGCTTTTTCAAGTTCATCCATCCTGTTGGTTTGATTATCATGGACAACACAAGTTCCTAGGACATTAATTCTTTCATCAACTCCTCCTAGGGATTTATCAAGTTCATCAGTTTTATCCAATAACATTTCCAATTTAGTTTCAATACTTGGAAAATTTTTCTCTATGGTTTCCAATTTTTTCATAACATCCTCAAGAGAGATTTCAATTTTAACTTCATTAACAGGTGGTATTTCAACTAGACTCTCAATGATGCAACTAGCTTCTAAAGCGGGAGTACCTAGGAAATTACCTCCCGAAAGAGTATCAAGAACATACCTATTCCAACTAGATAAACCAACATAAAAGTTCCTAAGAAGGATAGTGGTGGAGTGTTTCTTAATGCATCTATGATGAGCATTACTAATTCTGTACCAAGCATCTTTAAAACTTTCTCCCCCTTGTTGCTTAAAAGAACGAACTTCAACTTCAGGATTACGCATTATAAAAGTAACTAGGCAAATAAAGTAAAGACAAGTAACTAATTTTTTTGTGTTTTTGATATAGAGAGCAAGACAGTAAATAAAGTAAAACTAGCAACTAATTTTTTTGTGTTTTGTTTAGGTGTAGCAAACAAAGTAGTAAATAAAATAAATCAGGACAAAAACAAAGTAAAGAGATTGGGAAGTGGAGACTCCCCTTGCAGCGTGTCTTGATCTCCCCGACAACGGCGCCAGAAATTTGCTTGATGCGTGTAGTTGACACGTCCGTTGGGAACCCCAAGAGGAAGGTGTGATGCACACAGTAGCAAGTTTCTCTCAGTAAGAAACCAAGGTTTAATCGGACCAGTAGGAGTCAAGAAGCACGTTGAAGGTTGATGGTGGCGAAATGTGATGCGGCGCAACACCGAGGATTACGGCGCCAACGTGGAACCCGCACAACACAACCAAAGTAATTTGCCCCAACGAAACGAGTGAGGTTGTCAATCTCACCGGCTTGCTGTAACAAAGGATTAACCGTATTGTGTGGAAGATGATTGTTTGCGAAGAAAACGAGTAAAGAAAGTATTGCGAGTAGATTGTATGCGATGTAAAGAATAGGACCGGGATCCACGAGTTCACTAGAGGTGTCTCTCCCATAAGATAAAAGCATGTTGGGTGAACAAATTACGGTCGGGCAATTGACAAATAGAAAAGGGCATAACAATGCATATACATGATATGATAAATATAGTGAGATTTAATTGGGCATTACGACAAAATACATAGACCGCTATCCAGCATGCATCTATGCCTAAAAAGTCCACCTTAAGGTTATCATCCGAACCCCTTCCAGTATTAAGTTGCAAGCAACAGACAATTGCATTAAGTATGGTGCGTAATGTAATCAACAACTACATCCTTAGACATAGCATCAATGTTTTATCCCTAGTGGCAACAAGCACATCCACAACCTTAGAACTTTCCGTCACTGTCCCAGATTTAATGGAGGCATGAACCCACTATCGAGCATAAATACTCCCTCTTGGAGTTAAGAGCAAAAACTTGTCCAGAGCCTCTACTAATAACGGAGAGCATGCAAGATCATAAACAACACATAGGTAATAGATTGATAATCACCATAACATAGTATTCTCTATCCATCGGATCCCGACAAACACAACATATAGTATTACGGATAGATGATCTTGATCATGTTAGGCAGCTCACAAGATCCAACAATGAAGCACATGAGGAGAAGACGACCATCTAGCTACTGCTATGGACCCATAGTCCGGGGGTGAACTACTCACTCATCACTCCGGAGGCGATCATGGTGATGAAGAGTCCTCCGGGAGATGATTCCCCTCTCCGGCGAGGTGCCGGAGGCGATCTCCTGAATCCCCCGAGATGGGATTCGCAGCGGCGGCGTCTCTGGAAGGTTTTCCGTATCGTGGCTCTCGGTACAGAGGGTTTCGCGACAAAGACTTTAAGTAGGCGGAAGGGCAACGCGGGGGGCCACACGAGGGCCCCACACACCAGGTCGGCGCGGCCAGGGCCTGGGCCGCGCCGCCCTAGTGTGGCGGCGCCTCGTGGCCCCACTTCCTTTCCCCCTCGGTCTTCTGGAAGCTTCGTGCAAAAATAGGACCCTGGGCGTTGATTTCGTCCAATTTCGAGAATATTTCCTTACTTGGATTTCGAAACCAAAAACAACGAGAAAAACAACAATCGGCTCTTCGGCATCTTGTTAATAGGTTAGTGCCGGAAAATGCGTAAATACGACATATAATGTGTATAAAACATGTAGATATCATCAATAATGTAGCATGGAACATAAGATATTATCGATACGTCGGAGACGTATCAACGCGGTCATGTAAAGTTAGCCCGGGCCGCTTCATCCCACTATGCCGCAAGATGCAAAGTACACGAACTAAAGACAACAAAAGCATCAACGCCCACAAAACAATTGTGTTCTACTCGTGCAACCAATCTATGCATAGACACGGCTCTTATACCACTGATGGGATTCGTAGCATAGAAAACAAAAATTTTCCTACCGCAAGAACGAAAACACAAGCCAAGATCTAATCTAGTAGACGGTAGCAACGAGAAGATCATGAGACTAACCCTCGAAGATTTCCAAAGCCTAACGAGATTAGATCTCGTGGTGGATGTAGTCGATCACTTGCCACTTGCAAAAGCGCGTAGAAGATCTTGACCGCTTGCAAAAGCGCGTAGAAGAACTTGACGGTGCCACAATCGGGCAGCACCTCCGTACTCGGTCACACGTACGGTGTTGATGAAGACGACGTCCTCCTCCCCGTTCCGGCGGGCAGCGGAAGTAGTAGATCCTCCTCGGAATCCCGGCAGCACGACGGCGTGGTGGCGGTGGTGGTGGAGATCTCCGGCAGGGCTTCGCCTAAGCGTATGCGGGAGAGGTGGTGGAGGAGGAGAGGCTAGGGTTTGGGGAGAGAGGGCTTGGGCGCCGGCCAACTAGGGCTGCGGCCAAAGGTGGCTTGGTGTGGCCGGCCCCTCCCCTATGCCCCTCATTATATAGGTGGAATACCCCAAGAGTTGTAGTACAAGTCTTCGAATAAGACCCCAACAACAAAACCTACTAAAGGTGGGAAACCTACTAAAGGGGGAATCCTACTCAAGGTGGGACTCCCACCTTTCCTTTAGGTGGGGTTGGCCGGCCACCTATGGTGGAGTCCACCTGGGACTCCACCCCTTAGGGTTTGGCCGGCCTAGCATGTGGAGTCCCTCCGGGACTCCACCTTCCATAGTGCGTTTCTTCCGGACTTTTCTAGAACCTTCTAGAACCTTCCATAAATGCACCGGATCATTTCCAAACTTGGAATATGACTTCCTATATATGAATCTTATTCTCCGAACCATTCCGGAACTCCTCGTGATGTCCTGGATCCCATCCGAGACTCCGAACAAAACTTCGAACTCCATTCCATATTCCATATCTACTTTAAACGACATCAAACCTTAAGTGTGTCACCCTACGGTTCGTGAACTATGCAGACATGGTTGAGACTTCTCTCCGACCAATAACCAATAGCGGGACCTGGAGATCCATAATGGCTCCCACATATTCAATGATGACTTTAGTGATCGATTGAACCATTTACATACGATACCGATTCCCTTTGTCTCGCGATATATTACTTGTCCGAGGTTTGATCATCGGTATCACGATACCTTGTTCAACCTCGTCTCTAACAAGTACTCTTTACTCGTACCGTGGTATGTGGTCTCTTATGAACCATTCATATGCTTGCAAGCTAATTAGACGACATTCCACCGAGAGGGCCTAGAGTATATCTATGCGTCATCGGGATGGACAAATCCCACTGTTGATCCATATGCCTCAAGCTCATACTTTCCGGATACCTAATCCCACCTTTATAACCACCCATTTACGCAGTGGCGTTTGATGTAATCAAGGTACCCTTCCGAGCATAAGTGATTTACATGATCTCATGGTCGAAAGGACTTGGTAACTATGTATCGAAAGCTTATAGCAAATGAACTTAATGACGTGATCTTATGCTACGCTTATTTGGGTGTGTCCATTACATCATTCACATAATGATATAACCTTGTCATTAATAACATCCAATGTTCATGATCACGAAACCATGATCATCTATTAATCAACAAGCTAGTTATACAAGAGGCTTCACTAGGGACTTCTTGTTGTTTACATAACACACATGTATCAATGTTTCGGTTAATACAATTATAGCATGGTATGTAAACATTATCATAAACACAAAGATATATTATAATAACAATTTTATTATTGCCTCTTGGGCATATCTCCAACACGGTCCACTTGGCACGCGGGTGGGGCCCACCTGGCCCTAGGCTAGGTGGGTTCCCCCTTCTGGAACTTTCCGGTACAACCCAAAAATCTAGAACTTTCTCATATATGTTCCTATAGGTTTGTCGCCCTTCTGAATACATCATTGATATTCCCGAATCAATTTGGAACACCGAAAACACCGCATTTGATATCTCTCTATCCCTAGTGGTGTCGAACCTTAAGTGTTTGACCCTACGGGTTCGTAATTATGCGGACATGACTATGTCGATAGCCAATGGTTAATAGAGGGATCTGGAGATCCATATTAACCCCCACATATTAAACGATGATCTTATCGAGTGAACCACTTATGTCATTCATATATAATTCCCATGTCCTGTGATATCTTAGTTACCCGAGATTTGATAGTTGCTACCTTCATACCCTGTTCGTATCTCCTTACCGGTAAGTACTCTTCTCTCGTCGTAATAGCGCACCCTCATGTGACCTAGTCGCGTGCTTGCAAGAGATTGAGTGCGTACTACCGAGAGGGCCTAGAGAATATATTTCCATTACTTGGATGGACAAATACCACTCTTGATAACATAGAATCCAACAAGTATCTTATAGAATACATGTGAGAAAGCTTTATGATCACCCAATAACGAAGTGACGGTTGCAACAAGCTATGCATTCTTCCAATATCTAGAAGCTGTATAATATCATGGTCAAAGGAATAGTATAGATGATAACGGGAAAACTTCGCAATTAGAACTATGTAACACGATCAATTTCTATGCTTCGATTAGGTCAAGTCCATCATATTATTCTCCTTAATAATATGACCTCGCTAATAAGTGACACTATGTTCATGGCTATGGAAACCAATAACCAACACTTATTTCACGAACTAGTATAGCTGCATACTAGGGACACATTGTATTCATATTCCACACACATATTATGTTTCCAGATAATACAATAAGCATGGTATATAAACATTATCATGAACTTGGATTGGTGATAATAAATATTCCTTTATTATTTCCTCTTGGGTACCAAATCCCTTCAGTCTCCTACTTGCACTACAGTCAATATTTCTAGTTAACATATGATTACGATTCAACACTGGTAGACTTTAAGCGTCCAATCATGTTTTTCTTGTGGAATAGAAATAGTCAACATATTCTTTTAGATATGTGCGAACAATGCAAATATTTATGTCACATTTCATTGACATACTCACATATGTAATATGTGAAAGTAATTATGTATTCGAAGCTCTTGCATGACCGTGATTTTACATGAATTTGACAATAGATCGATTATTTAATTTAATTCATTAAAATCATAACAAGATCCATAGATAAATGGTTTTTATCTTTACTCCTTTTTTGTGTAAATCTACGAGTAAGCACAAAATAGTATTTCTTACTAAATGCCACCAGAACAACAATAGTTCTCCAACTATTTCCTTCAACTTTATAAATTTTCTAACTTGAGAAATTTATTTTATCATGATCTAAATATGAATCTTTGCATAGATGTAAATCCTTTCATCTAACTCTTCATAACAATCATGAAATATTTGATACTTCTTAAATACCATGACATGGTAACTTTTAAGAATATCTGTAATTTATGCTCAATCTTCCAGATTAATAATTTTATGATATCTATTATCAAAGACAAAAAATTGAACAAATCATGTCTAAATATTTGTTTATTTCATCGATAAAACCTATGACTTAGTCATAGTAGATGTTCCGACGTCTTCTTTTATCAATAACTGTTACTGGGTATTGAAGTTAATCAATAGCATTACCCTGTAACATATATAAGAACCAAATATATCATATATTCCAAACATATATTTTGACTAAGTTTTCTAATTGCGTATTTTAGATTATAATTCACATAATCTTTATACGCAATCTTAGCTTGGCCTTGACCCTAAAGAATCTTTGAATTCTTTATTCTATTTCAAACAACTAGGCTGTACAACATCTTTCCTTAATATTTATATGTTGACCTACATATAAAATACTAAGAACAAAATTAGAGCTACCACTCATTTTCTTGCAAACATAGATATCTTTGTAAATTTTAGTAAAATCGAAATTCTTTGATCATTAACCAAAACAAAGATTCCTATTTCCGAAATGCCTTGCTTAAATTCTTCCTTTAAGCTTGCAATCCTTTATTAGTATCATTGGACCTTCAAAAGTTTCAAATTGTATTAAATACAATTTTTCCCTTAACAATAGTTTGTTGAGGAACAGTTTGTTTCGATGTTCTCTTCACATATAAAATATGTAATGATTACTAATAAAATTTTAACGGATTCATAGCTTCACTATGGAAGATAAATCTTCACATTGTCAATTTCCATTGAATTTTTCGGGCATAAATTCGCTACTAATCGAGATACTTGTGAATAGTTGACACTAATCACATCCATTATTCATAAAAAAAACACCCGTTATCCATCAAGTATAAATTCATTGGATAAATACACTAATAGTTCACATATAGTGTTCTATTTGTGAATTCTATTTTGGATTCAATGATTATATGCCATCTCTGAGAACTATTGGACCCATCATCGCTTCCTCATAGTTCATAGGACTAGTCATCTTTTATTTTTCAATAAAGGCATGTTCATGATGGACTCATAATGTCTTAGAGACGTTATGTGACCCTGATGATCAACGAATATAGATTAGAGCATGGATTAGAGTTTCATGATTCTCATCACTTACTCTGCTTTGACTAAGATGATCACGGCGCCGAGACTAATTTCCGATTCAAAGAGTGTTCAACACTTCATCTATCTCAACCTATTTCTATCTTATCTTTTCTTTCGTGAGTAAATCTCTAGAAAGTTTCCAATCCTTGGAATACGAGATAGAATTTATACTCACTAATATTCCTTGAGTATTTCTATGAGGATGCATCTATCTGAATTTTGAGATCGTGTTTCTATATCATTTTCTTGATATCAACAAAGGATTTCAAACAAACAACTTAATATTTATCTTATACAAGACTAGTATGAAGTTGTTTCCCAACGGATTGATGATTCCCTATTAGCAAACAAGTGTGGAGGTCTCTAAAAACTTGCTACAATAAGACTTGATAAATGTGATCAAGAAAATTTAAAGAAATTCATGTAAAAATAAATTGCATGCACCATATCTTTGAGGTGTTCACGCTTATTTGTGATACCATCACACTCTTTAGTAGTGTATATCAAAATTTCTTTTCATATTTGATACTTTTGACATATGTGCATCATCAAGAACTTCTTAGTATAAATCAGCAATAATAGGTGCGCCATGAAAGATGTTATTCATAAAATTAGAATAACGAGGTTCTCTTATTTAGATGAATAATTGTCTTTACATGAATATGATCGACATATCATATCCGCTAAAAGCACCTAAACTTTAGTTGCTAAGATTTGAACTTATCCCGATAGTTGAAGCACATCAATAACCATGTATATCGAATATACCTTTGATGTTTACCGCCCTTTTATCAGAAATACACTTGGGAAAGAAGGTTGGAAACCCCAGCCTCTGTGTTGAAGTGTTGCATACATTCTCTTTTTATTTTATTTATTTATCCAATCGAACTGACCAAGACCTTACGATTAACATACAGAACCAAGCCGCCAACCAAAGTAAAAGCACTGCCACTAACAACGTCAGGCCGACTCAGGGAGGAGCGGCAGCGGCGGCGTGCCGTCGACACGGTCTGGAGGTTGAAGATGAATGACTTCTCAAAGATCTCGTTGTATTTTTTGTTTTTCCTGAACTGCTTTGTATTGTTCGATGTTTCTTTTAATGACAGTGTTCTATTTGCAAAAAAAAAAGCACTGCCACTAGCACAACAATAAGGCCTAGTTCCCAGGCACCATTGTCATCGGCTTACCATCCAAAATTAGAGAGAACCTTACGTGCATGCTCCGGAATTCACCCCCTCCATCTTTGGCCAATCCATTTACATGAGTCCCGCCGTGCCCTCTCTGCCGGCGGTGAGGGAGTGAAGGATGGGGGGGGGGGGGGGGTGCTGGCCGCGGCAAGTTAGGGTTTCCTCTCCACTCCCACACGGAGCGATGAGGGAGGAAAACGCTTCAACGTGTGCTTAATTTTGTTCACGTCTTACTTCGATTTGCCTTACGAGTACTACCTTACTAGTACTATACTAGTACAAAATTAGTATACCGGCGATGAACCCAACAGCGAACTAATTGGCCATTTATGAGCAAGAAGGCAAACTTCAACTGACGTAATCGATTGTCTGACAAAGCCAACGCTCTACCAATGGCATCACGTAAGCTGGCACCTGTGTATATAAGTACATCATATCCGCACATATACGTCAGAATCAACAGGAGAGATGAGCGGAGGCGGCAACGGTCCGGGCAACAGTATTCCGGGGAAGGAGGAGTGGCCGGAGCTGGTGGGCAAACCGGCGACGCCGGCAGTGAGTAAGATCATGCACGACAGGCCGGACGTCACGGTGGTGATCGTCGGCGAGGGCACACCGGTTCCGGGCGGGTACAACGGCAGGCGCGTCCGCGTCTTCTACAACACCCAAGAGCCGGATGCGCCCGTCACCAGGATCCCCGTCATCGGCTAGCCTCGAGGACGGCCGGCGCATGCATATACAAATGCATCTCCTGTCGAATGTCGATCAGCAGCTGAATAATAATGAATAATCGTTCAATTCCTTGTACTCAATCGTCGTCGTACACCATCTCGGTTATAACCATTTCAATGAAAAGAAGGGGATTGGTATTTATCTTTGTATAAGTCATGTCAAAGTTATTATTTTCTTTGATCCATAATAAGTGTTGGTGAGTTAGTATAACTTCAATATATAGTTGAGCTAGCATTGTATCATCGCCTAGTGAGTACATGACTTCAAGTTTCTAGGATCGAATACTATATGAAAAATGACATAAGTATCTACCCCTTTTCTATTATTATGAAACAGTAGGAAATGACTGTGAAAATACATGATATATAAATATGTACAAATTAGACTTTACCTGCGTGCACAATATGATTGATAAGCCAAACATATATTATATGCTCCATGTCATCTAGAGAAGACAAAAACCACTTCATGCACAGTACAGTCTCTTAAAGTCACATCTAGCAATTATTGCCTCCATGCTTAAGGATGTCAGTGGCTAAGGTATGAGCCGGGTAATGAGTACAAACTTCTACCCATACTTGTACCCATGGGTATAAAATTTTACTCATACCCATACTTAACAGGTACCCGTACATTGGGTACCCAGTGGGTAGGTCAAATAGTACACAACTTATTTACAAATTTACATTTGTCGATAGCAAATTTGATGAAAAATGAATCAAAAAAATATCAAAATATTGGTGAGTTAGTATAACTTCAACTCAATAGATTGGGCTGCCCATACAGCTGGTATCCTTAAAAAGAAAAGGCTCACTTATCAAAAGTGATTGATGAGCTAGAGGCTTTTGCGGAGGACAGACCACTGACTACGCATGAGATTGGACTTAAGAATCAATCTAATGCGCAGATGGCGAGTCTACTTCGCGAAGAGGAACTCAAATGGTATTCCAAAGCCCAATTCATTTTGGAAGGAGACTCAAATACGCGATATTTCCATGGCATAGCCAATGGGAGACATCGAAAAAAACGTATTCATTCTCTTAATCAAGATGAAGGGTTGATTGAAGGCCATGAGCAACTCAAATCTTACATTACTAATTATTATAAAGGTCTGTTTGGTCCTCCGGATAAAAGCTCGTTTTCTCTAAATGAGGACTTAACAGAGGACATACCCCAAGTTTCTATTGAAGAAAATGGCCTGCTAACCGCACCTTATACTGAGGATGAGGTTCAGAAGGCAAATTTCCAGATGGAATGCAATAAGGCACCGGGTCCAGATGGTTTTCCAGCGGAGTTTTATCAAACCTTTTGGAATACTATTAAATCGGACCTTCTAGATTTGTTCAGTGAACTTCACACAGGACAACTAGAATTATTTCGTCTAAATTTTGGTGAAGTAATTTTGTTACCGAAGGTTAATGAGGCAGAAAGGATTCAACAATATAGACCTATTTGCCTCTTAAACATCAGTTTCAAGATTTTCACGAAAGTGGCCACCATTAGACTTAATACGGTTGCGGATCATGTCGTTCGGCCATCACAAACAGCTTTCATGCAAGGGAGAAACATCCTTGATGGGGTACCGGTTTTACATGAGACGGTACATGAGATGCATACTAAGAAATTAAATGGGGTTATTTTAAAATTAGATTTTGAAAAGGCTTATGACAAGGTCAAATGGTCTTTCCTCCAACAGACTCTCAGGATGAAAGGTTTTTCTCCTGAATGGCGCGCTTTAATAAATGATTTTGTGTATGGAGGTAGTGTGGCAATTCGGGTTAATGATGACACCGGCCATTATTTCCAAACACGAAAAGGGTTACGCCAAGGGGATCCGTTATCACCTATGTTATTCAACATTGTGGCGGATATGCTGGCGATACTCATAGAGCGGGCCAAGTCTGATGGTCAGGTTGAAGGTGTGATTCCACATCTTGTTGATGGTGGTTTATCTATCCTTCAATATGCCGACGATACAATTCTTTTTATGGATCATGATCTCGATAAAGCTCAAAACCTGAAATTAATTTTGGTGGCGTTTGAGCAGTTGTCCGGATTGAGAATCAATTTCCATAAAAGTGAATTGTTCTGTTTCGGTGATGCTCAAGATGATTCAGCTCTCTATACAGAGTTGTTTGGTTGTGGGCAAGGCCAATTTCCTATTCGCTATCTGGGTATTCCGATTCATTATCGGAGACTTACGATTGCCGAATGGAAAATAGTGGAGGAAAGACTGCAGAAACGCCTTAGCAGCTGGAAAGGTAAATTGCTGTCCCTGGGAGGAAGATTGATACTCATTAATTCGGTACTAACAAATATGGTACTGTATATGTTATCTTTCTTCCTATTGCCAAAAGGAATTCTGCATAAACTCGACTATTATCGATCCAGATTCTTTTGGCAAGGGGACAGCGAGAAAAGGAAGTATCGACTGGTTAAATGGAGTATAGTTTGTAGTCCCAAAGATCAAGGCGGGCTTGGAGTTCATGACCTAGAGGTCAAGAATTCGGCACTGTTGGGTAAATGGCTTTTTAAGCTCCTTACCGAGGATGGGATTTGGCAAACTATTCTTCGGAGAAAGTATATAGGCTCCAAGACGTTATCCCAAGTGGTTTGGAAACCCGGGGATTCACACTTCTGGGCTGGTCTAATAGCGACAAAAAATGCCTTTTTTCGTCATGGAACTTTCTCAATCAAGAATGGAGCACAGATACGGTTCTGGGAAGATGCTTGGTTAGACAATGCACCCCTAAGCGAACAGTATCCTGCGTTGTATATGTAGGATAACGTAGCATAGAAAACAAAAAATTTCCTACCGCGAACACGCAATCCAAGCCAAGATGCAATCTAGAAGACGGTAGCAACGAGGGGATTATCGAGTCTCACCCTTGAAGAGATTCCAAAGCCTACAAGATGAGGCTCTTGTTGCTGCGGTAGGCGATCACTTGCCGCTTGCAAAAGCGCGTAGAAGATCTTGATCACGGCGCCACGAACGGGAAGCACCTCCGTACTCGGTCACACGTTCGGTTGTTGATGAAGACGACGTCCACCTCCCCGTTCCAGCGGGCAGCGGAAGTAGTAGCTCCTCTTGAATCCGACAGCACGACGGCGTGGTGTCGGTGGTGGTGGAGAACTCCGGCGGAGCTTCGCTACACGGGAGCTATGGAGGAGAAGGGGGCGGCTAGGGTTTGGGAGGGGGTGGTCGGCCACTAAAGGGGGCGGCCAGGTTGTGGTCTTGGTGTGGCCGGCCCCCTCCCCTTGGCCCCTCATTATATAGGTGGAAGCCCCAAGTGTTGGACTACAAGTCTCCGAATAAGACCCGAACCCAAAACCTTCCATATGGTGAGAAACCTTCCCAAGCTAGGATTCCCACTAGAGGTGGGAATTCCACCTTCCATATGGGGGGGTGGCCGGCCCCTTATTGGGGAGTCCACTTGGGACTCCACCCCACTAGGGTTGGCCGGCCATGGAGGTGGAGTCCCATGTGGACTCCACCTTCCTAGGTGGTTTCTTCCGGACTTTTCTAGAACCTTCTAGAACCTTCCATAGAACCTTCCGCATCATTTTAATTCACATAAAATGACATCCTATATATGAATCTTATTCTCCGGACCATTCCGGAACTCCTCGTGATGTCCGGGATCTTATCCGGGACTCCGAACAAATATTCGAACTTCATTCCATATTCAAGTTCTACCATTTCAACATCCAACTTTAAGTGTGTCACCCTACGGTTCGCGAACTATGCGGACCTTGAGTACTCACTCCGACCAATAACCAATAGCGGGATCTGGAGATCCATAATGGCTCCCACATATTCAACGATGACTTTAGTGATCGAATGAACCATTCACATACGATACCAATTCCCTTTGTCACGCGATATTTTACTTGTCCGAGGTTTGATCATCGGTATCACACTATACCTTGTTCAACCTCGTCTCCCGACAAGTACTCTTTACTCGTACCGTGGTATGTGGTCTCTTATGAACTTATTCATATGCTTGCAAGACATTAGACGACATTCCACCGAGAGGGCCCGGAGTATATCTATCCGTCATCGGGATGGACAAATCCCATCGTTGATCCATATGCCTCAACTCATACTTTCCGGATACTTAATCCCACCTTTATAACCACCCATTTACGCAAGTGGCGTTTGATGTAATCAAAGTACCTTTCCTAGTATAAGTGATTTACATGATCTCATGGTCATAAGGACTAGGTAACTATGTAACGAAAGCTTATAGCAAATAACTTAATGACGTGATCTTATGCTACGCTTAATTGGGTGTGTCCATTACATCATTCATATAATGATATAATCTTGTTATTAATAACATCCAATGTTCATGATTATGAAACTAATCATCTATTAATCAACAAGCTAGTTAAGAGGCTTACTAGGGACTCTTTGTTGTTTACATATCACACATGTATCAATGTTTCGGTTAATACAATTATAGCATGGTATATAAACATTTATCATAAACATAAAGATATATAATAACCACTTTTATTATTGCATCTTGGGCATATCTCCAACAGTATAGTATCGTCCATCGCAAAGGAGATACCATGGCTTCAGTAATGGCTACCTCTCCACCGAATGTGACGTTCAGACGAATTTTGTTAGGACAAAGGCTATTGGCATGGAATACTTTAATTCAAAGGCTGGGGGATATTAATTTATCACCTGAACCCGATGAATTTAGGTGGAACTTACATGTAGATGGCTCTTTCTCGGTCAAATCTTTATACAATGCTATACTTCATTCTGATGTACCAGTGGATAATAATAATAAAAAATTGGAAGATGAAGATACCATTAAAAATAAAAATATTCGGATGGTATCTTCGTCGAGGTGTCATCCTCACCAAAGACAATCTTGTTAAGCAGAATTGGCAAGGAAGTAAGAGATGTGTTTTTTGTCATCATGATGAAACAATTAAACACCTCTTTTTCCAATGTCAGTTTGCGAGATCTATTTGGTCTGTCATCCAACTAGCGTCTACCTTGTACCCTCCGACTAGGGTAGCCAATGTCTTTGGCAATTGGCTTCATGGTATAGATTCAAGGTTTAAGTTGCTTCTTAGGGTGGGGGCGCTAGCAGTTATCTGGGCGCTTTGGCTAAGTAGAAATGACACGATTTTTAATGATAAAAATTGCTCTTTATTGCAGGTCATCTACAGATGTACAGGTATTCTCCGTTCGTGGTTACCTCTTCAGCGTATGGAGAACTGAGACCTATTTACGGAGGTCTGTACACGGTTGGAGGCTACGACGAGGGATACTTTTTCCCTACATGGGTGGCAGCATAGTCTACGGATTGAAGCCCCACCCACATCTTAGGCGTTATATGCTTCATCGTTTCGATATGTATTTCGCCTAGTTTTATTTTTAAACTGAACAATTTCTGGTCCTAAAAATAGACTCATAAACGGCTGTGTGCACCCTGGTTGTGCAGAGGCTGGATGTAATTGCTTAACAAAAGTAATAAAGCATCCTTTATCGGAAAAAAAAAACTTCAACTCAATAACAGGTAATTGAGTACATATCAAAATGTAGAAATCACAATCTCGTATTCTAACCCATAAGTCAAGAAAAGTAAACGTGTCACATGGCAATTGGCAAGAACGGTAGGGTATGGGTACACCCGCGGGTACTCGTACCTGTGGATACAATTGCCATCCTTATTCAGGCTCATAAAATTAGGTGTCGATTAGAACTAAACAAAGAAAATGTGTGACCAACAAGAGATATCGACTACAAAGGAGGAAAATGCTCGGACTTTCTTGCTAACTATCTCTTGGCTAAAAGAAGGCAACATTTTTTTCCTCCCATTTTGAAATCAACAATTACATATGTGGCATTGTTACGATATCATCATTTCACTTGTCCAAATAAACTAGATTTCACTTGCTTATAACTAACCATGCTAATTATGTATGAGTGTAATTTTTTCTGAAGCTTAGTCATGACAACTTGTACCACCGTTTGCTACATTGTGGTTACAGAGTTACTATAAATGCAAAAGGTAAACTAACTAAATTTAAATGTCACCATGTTAATTGCTAATCCGTGCTATGACCTGAAATAAGTATATTATTAAAATGATTTATAAGTACTCAAATTTTTCGATAATTGACGCTTTATTACTTTAAAAAGCAATTACACCCGGCCTCTGCATAACCAGGATGCACACAACCGTTTATAAATCTCGAGTCAAAAGTCTTAAAAATGATAACAAGGTGTAATACATATTGAGGCGATGAATTATAAAACGCTTAATATGTAGGAGGGTTTTCGATCCGTAGATTATGCTGCCACCCATGTAGAGAAAAAGTATCCCTCTCGCCACAGTCTCCAACCGTGTACAGACCTCCATAAATAGGTCGCGGTTCTCCACTCACTGAAGAGGTAACCACAAACAAAGAATACATGTACATCTGTAGATAACCTGCAAGACAGAGCAATTTTTATCGTTAAAAATCTTGTCGTTTCTACATAGCCAAAGCGTCCAGATAACTGCGAGCTTCCCCACCCTAAGAAGCAATTTGAAACTTGAATCGATACCATGAAGCCAGTTGCCAAAGACATTGGCCACACCAGTCGGAAGATAAAGGCTAGGCGCTACTTGGATGATTGACCATATAAATCTCGCAAACCGGCACTGGAAGAAAAGGTGTTTGATAGTTTTGTCATGTTGACAGAAAACGCACCTAGTACTTCCATGCCAGTTTCGTTTAACAAGATATGCGGGGTAACATTCTTGTTTTTGTTGGTTGAGGCGGATAAATAATTTCTACGATTTTTTTGAATAGATCTTTGTTTATGATTTAATTTATTTGTTGATAATAATTTATTCGTGTCTGAGAAATATGGTAACCGTGATGGCAATTGTAGATCCGCCGTCTAACTTGGCGCATGCATGTTTCCAAAGGCGATTTACATAAAAAAATACCTTTTGTGGGAAAAAAACGCACGAAATGACTCTGTGGCCAAACTATTTTACGCATCTAACCCTTTCGTGTGGCGCCTTTGCGAAGGGTGCCACACCTGTCTATGTGGCGTCCGTGGGAGCGGCGCCACACATTGTCGGCTGGCAGGCTCGAGCCGCCACGTATGAACAGAAGAGTATGACGCCCTTACGAAAGGAGCCACACAAAAGGGTTTGAAGCATGAAATATTTTAGTTTTTGTGTAAAATCGCCGTTTCCAAACATATACATCACCTCCATGTGTCCAGCTACTGATAAGCCATTGGATGCATATGCATATTTGCTCGCCCAGCTGAAATAGCTCTCTACGCGAGGCGTGCTGACTACGTCAAGAACTGGCGTTTGATATAACGTATGAGCCAATCAACAACGAGACGAGAATGGCAAAAGCATCTCGCGTGCCGGCCAATTCAACCAATAGATGGGCGGCGTACGCTATGCCCGCTCGTCGTCATGTACCCTAGCTACCAATCCTATAAATGCATCCGCAGCTACCAACATCGATCAATCACAAGTGAAGCGGTTCCATCCACCAATTACTACGAGCTCAGCTAGCGAGAGGAAGAGCAGTCGTCATGGCGAAGACATCGTGGCCGGAGGTGGTGGGTTGGCCGCAGCTCAACGCGTATGACCAGATAACCCTCGACCGTCCGGACGTGTCGGTGGGGTTCTACATGAAGGGCTCTCCCCTGCCGTCCGGCTACGACCCCAAGCGCGTCGTCCTCATCGTCAACGCGTCTGGCGTCGTCATCGAGACCCCCGTCATCGGTTAGCCGGCCTTCAGCCATGATGGGTGCACTAGAGGTTTTTTGTGCAACATAGTCCTTACGCGCATGTATCTCGGTTTCCGTTCTTCCTCTACTATGTATTTCGGGAGAGGAGCAGCGTCGTCGTCGTCGGAGTTTTATGTGAAATGTTATTCTGTCGGTAAGCACATGATTAATAAAGAGGAAATTCTATTATGCTTTCAGTAATGCCGTACGTTTTGCCGGCTGTAGAAAATACTTGTGTTGGCCCAATGTGCGGACGAAATCGCTAAAGAAAACTACATGTCTGGATCTGCCAAAAAACAATATCGCATCTTCTTTCATGTCTTTCCCAATCACACTGAAATTAAAGAAACAACCCCAGATGATGTTCCGGCGTCCATTCCATAAGATTTTATTTACCATTTTGATGCAATTCTTAATTGAAATGAAGATCTAGATTCAATAACACCCCGAACATTTAACAAAACTTAAGTTATCTCCTTTTATATCATTGGAATATAAATTTTGGAGTGACATCACAGAAAAATGTTACTTGTACAACGACCATCTTTGTTATATATATTGCACTGAAGTCTCTTACATGTCAGACTGGACAGCCATGACTTGAAAGCCTAGAGCTTGTATATATGGAAGTCATTTGTTCCACGAAATTGGCAACTCGGGCTCTCTTGACACGGACGCACCTCCTCCCTTGGTATTGAAGGGAGAGAGAATGATGGTCATGGCTTCCACCTTTACTCTATTCCGGCGGGCTTCATTGTCTACCGCTTAACAATGCCGGTTAACACTTACTTTTTCATGCATCCCCACCCCTGGTTCTAGCTAGAATTGAATGTCTACTTAGAACTATATTCACTACTATAGTTTTCCATTACACTTAACAAACTGAAAATATACTATGATATAATGAGAGAGGATTTGGTGACTAGGTGTATACGTGAGCACCCTCTAAACGCCACACGATCTGCGTTGAGATCCGGTTCTCGACAAACGGACACCAAACGGAGTGAACCTGCTTCTTTATGTTTTCTCGACAAGCAAGGTTGCATGCACGACAAGGTGTAGTGTGAACTCTGAGCATGTGGGTCACGGGTGAACATCAAAGAACGAAAAAAGTACTGATTTTCAGGCTACGCCTCGATGGGTATGGTTATGGCGTAAAACAAATACTGATTTTTAGCCAATAATTAAGGCACAGTGTGCGGTGAAATTTCTTTCTCCACATCTGCCGGTTTCCATAGTTGATTGACCACGAACAGCCTCGATGAACCCCGCGGCCAGGTCGTCACTATCGGCCAGTGCCAGGACGGAACTCTCCTTAATCGATGTGCTTATGGCCGAAAGAAGATGCTCAGATCCTGGGGTCAGTTCTGGGGCGTCGCCGGCCTCGCCCGACGTCTCTCCTTCTTCTCCAACGATGCATCGCTGTCTCCCTCCGGCCAGCTCGATCTGGAACGCCGCCCTGGTTCCCCGCACTCCAGGACCAAGGGGCGGCCATGGCGGCCCAAATAACACACGTCTTCTGGTCGGCCTCGCCGCGTCCATCCCTGAAGCCGGCCTTCGCGCAGCCCGTCAATCCCCTTTTCCCTCGCTGGTGGGGAAGCTGCTTGTTCAGCAGGTTAACATCTCCAGGTCCAGCGGACCGCTTGAGATGCGGATGGGCAGCGGATGGAGCTGTCGCAGCGGGGCGGAGGGACCTGTCGGAGTGGCGGGCGGAGGGGCCGTCGGTGGAGCTCGCGCTCCTCCCATACCCGCAGCGGCAACGGCGAGAGAGCGGAGAACCTGCGCGGGATGCTGCAGCGTCCCCATGGCTTTCCGCCTCGGCGAGGTACGGGGAGAGGAGCTCAGGGCCGCGCTGCCGCCGTGACCCTGGCCGCTCGCCGGCAGTAGGTCGCGGCGACCCCGCCCCCTTCCTCCGCGTCCCTAGTGTCGCCCCCTCCACCAAAGCTGCATCTGCCGAGAAGGCCATGGTGCTCTGGAGCTCGCTTGGGTGGATTTGGGGGCAATCGGGTTGGGGGGATTGGAGGAGGTGGAGGGGAGGAGTCGCCTCCGGGGACGCAAATCCGATAGAGGAAACCCGGCGGCGGAGTTCGGTCCGGCACGCGGGCTCCATTCGCCTCCGTGCCGTATCCCATATTCTGCTGTGGAGCAGCAGGCCGCGCTGGCGCTCAAGGTCATGCGGGTAGGCTCCCTCGCCGGCCTCATCCGCGTCTCTACTCCATGAATACAGAGAAAACGCAAGATAAAAAAGAGGATAAGTGGGCAGGAACGAGTGGACACGAAGATGCGGTGTGGTGGGCCATGGACATGTGCTGCACACAGAAGGAAGAGGACAGGAAGTGAGCGATCGTCCCGGGAAGGATGAGCGTGTTCCATCATCATTGCATACGCCAAAAATGTACTACTTTATGTCTGATACAGCTCACAGGTGAGGGGTTTTCATCTCACGGACACCAAACGTCCGTTGGACACGTGTCAGTTAATCAGCGCGTGCTCACGTATACACCCGGTCACCAGGCTTCTTCCGATGATATAATTTATTTGATATACTGCAGTAATGGTCAGTATTTCTTGGAAAATACTTTATAACCAAAATTAAGTACATTGTTCAATAATTTCACTTAAAAATATTTTATTATAAGTGCTCGGCGAGGTATGAAAATAAAATAGGATAAAATTATATACCTCCACATATTAGTATGTGGTGCACAATGAATAATAGTGTATATGTATATGCATGTGTTATGAAACATTTCAGATCGTTAAAACTCTTAGCAGAGAACACTAAAATGGGACAACTAATAATACATTGATAGAAGTTTCTAGAGTGTATGGTTTTAGATATAATGTATGTCGGACCCAACATTTGGAAGCATAGATTATTAGTGACGTGCCTTGCGTCTCTTCTGAAAAGGAGGTTCTCTTCCCATTTTCATTGTTATAGGGAAACAAAATAAGTGCAACAAGAATTTACATTACATTTGAGGGGAAAATAGGAAATAAATAGAAAGGGGGAATAGACGTGTGGACAATGTTCCCTCTAGAGCCAAGAGCAGCTCTAGCATACTAAAACAAGGGTACACATAAATTAGTTTTGATTACGCTGAAGAACTAGTATGATACAAGACGATTATCCGTCTTCTACCCGTCGTAAAAATGTTAGATGTCTAGTAGTATCAGTAACGTAGATTTCCCATACTCGAGGATGGCTTACACGATGCATTTTCTTAGCTGTAAATAAGAAGTTGATGCACTAGCCAAGTTTTTCTAAAATCCGAAGTGTCGAAAATGGTTAGGCTATATATTTTAACACTCCCCCTCACGTATAGGCTGGACAACCGGGAAGACATTAGATGTGGGTAATTGGGGACTACAACTATTCATAGTAGATTAAATAGTGTGTTCTCCTGGCTCTGATACCATATTAGATTGATGCACTAGCCAAGTTTTCCAAAATTCCGAACTGTTAAAAAGGGCTAGGCTATATATTTTAACATTCTACCAAACAGCCCCAAAGGTTACTGGTTGCTACTATTATTACTAGATGATACCCTGTACGTTGATGTGACAGGTCTTTGCAATATAGGAGTTTTGAGTAAAAATGTACATTTGCAAAGACCTAATATCACATTCATGGTATCATGCAACCCACACCATAAATTAGGAATTAGTATATATGGTGACATAGGCATCCCAAATGGGCCTGCCGAAGATAGTACCCGGAGTTTACTGAAGGCCCACTACCCGAAGAATAAGAAGATTCGAGAGTCCAAGATATATTGAGGAAAGCTAGAGTTGTAATAGGAAGAGTTATTTGTAATCCGGCGGGATGAGTTAGAAACCGTCCCGGACTACGTAACTTGTACAAACGAAACCCTCGGCTCCACCTCCTATATAAGGGGGAGTCGAGGGACAAAGAAGGATCGAATCTACTGTCAACATAACCCTAGTTTTCATAATCGTCGAGTACTTTTCGCCTAAACCTTCGAGATATACTTGCCCTCTACTTCTAGCAAAACCCTAGTCTACAATCTGTAGGCATTGACAAGTTAATCCTTTGTCAATTGGCGCCGTCTGTGGGAATTAGAGGTTGCAAGGAGCTGATCTCGATGGCACGTTCAAGATCTTCGACTTCATCAACGAGCAAGCAACGCGATGGATCGAGGTAACAAGGGAAAAACTGATCTATTCAATTTTATTCCTCACCCGCCCTCCCGTATGGATGCATGTGCCTATCTGGAGGAGCCCATCATCATGACGTTCGGAGAATTCCGATTTGGCGTCAACAAGGAAGGATCCTACCGTCTCGAAGTTCCGATCTCGTCGGAATTTTCAGCGGTCGATTCTAGCTTTTCGTCGAGTGACGAGGAGTTTTCGTCGCCATACTTCGTCGACAACAAGGCAAGCGGAAAGCTCGCCAAGATCTTCAGCAACACATCCTTCGAGTCGTCTGCGGACTCCTTTATAAGCAGCGACTCCGACATCGTCGACAGCTTCAACTTCATCGACAAGTCTGCTGCCATCGGAAAGGTCTTCACCAATCTATACGATGGTGTCACCAATCCTGATAAAAATCAATGCGCAAAATATCATCAGATCTATGTGGTAGAAGGGGCAGGCACATCAGACCCGCAAACATCAGAGGCTTTCGACGAATTGGGAAATCCATACGTCGATCCCGCTGATCTCAGACATGGCCTAGGCACTAAATATGTCGGGCCCTCACCCCGAGAAAGAGTGCAACTCCCGCAAGCTGCGTGGGATAGGGCTGCGAGAGCCATGGATGGATCAGAACCAATGAATACTACTGCTACCGTACAAGAGTTACAAGCATATCAATATAGACTTGCTCGAGTAAGCAGAGAGTTGGAAAAACGAGACGAGCATCCCCGAACAGGAGGAAAGAAGCAGCTTCTGCATCGAGCAGACGCCGAGCAGAGCTAAGTCGCCTTTCAGGAACATCGGGAGATAGTCACAGAGAGGCTCGAAGGAGAGCAAGATCTCGGCTACAAAATATACCCGAAGCAGAAAGAGGAAACATAATCCAAAATCTCGACATGTCCTTTATGTCGATTGATGAAAGAGGAAATATCATCCCAAAAACGCCAGAAGCAGGTTACATGGCAACACAAGCGTACATCTTGGCGTCTAGACCACCTCCGGGGACCGAGAGAAACATTGTTCAATATGGCGATGGTCTGGAGTAGGAGTTATGGGAACGAGCGTTTGCAACAACGCCTCCCGAAGAAAATCCTAGGCAAAATAGTCCACGACCCACCTGCAGCGAGTTCAGGACCCACCAAGAGCAAGTGGAGCAAGAGACACGACAGTCCAAGTAAGGGTGGATAGAGCGCGACAAGAAAGAAGGGAGCGTCAGCACTCGCCAGAGCTTGCCGACGAAGATATGTGTGGGCTCCCGTGCTTTACGAGAAGAGTTCGAAAAACTCGAGTCCCAAAAGGGTTCAAGTTACCCGAAAATTTCAAGAAGTTCGACGGCCTGCAAGATCCCGAGGATTGGCTCGTGGATTATCTCGAGATGGTAAAGCTGGTAGGAGGAACCAGAGCAACGGCTATGCAAAGTATCCAAGTTCACCTTAGTGGTGCCGCAAGATCTTGGATAAAGAAACTCCCCTTAAATTCCATCGACAAGTTGGGAGACCTTTGAGGACATCTTCGTGAAAAACTTCCGATCCACGTGCAAGAAACCCGCATCGTTGGAAGAGCTAAGGGCATGCCGACAAAAACACGACGAGTCGATGAGGAAGTACATACAGCGATGGAACATCATAAAAAACTCGGCAGAAGATATATCTGACGAGCGGGCAATAGATGTGTTCGTGGCAGGAATTCGGCGAGGAGATTTCGTTGAGGACTTGGGGAGAACCAACCCCAAGACCATATCAGCACTTATGGAGATAGCCAATAAATGGGCAGATGGAGAAGACGCAATATACAATAAAAGACACAGGTCGCCAGAAGACGATCGTAGTCGAAATTATCAAAATAGAAGGTGATTTTCTCGCCAGTTTTACAACAACGATGCTCCCGGCCATATATCGGCTGGTTTTCGGGGAAATCCCGGAGGAAATAGTCGAGATGATTATCAAAGGAGCAACGAGCAACAAGGCGACAATAGAGGTGATTTTCGCGGCAACAGGCAAAATAGTGGACCAAGGATTCAAAGACCTTATGTATCTCCCGAAGAGATGATGAACGGTCCGTGCCAAATGCACTTTTACCTCGACAACAATGGAAAGAGACGGTCGGGACATCTCCGGAAAGACTGCCGCAATTTTCAGAGCAATGCTTGCGAGCCGCAGGAATCGCAAATGCCCAAGCAAATAACGAAATCCTCGGGAGCCAAGGAGCGAGATTCACCTTCCACCTCCTCCCGCAATTACCGACGAAAATCGACACCAGCTTAGAATTGCGGCAGCACCACACCCACCTCCATACGTTGACCCCAACTCTAACGGTGTGGTCTCGATGATTCAGAAAGCTAGGCCATCCAACAGGGCGCAGAAGGTAATATCTCGACAAGTGTTCATGGCGAGAGAAGATGCCTCCACCAACGGTCGAGTACTTAAATTGGTCGGGGCAAGATATCGGCTTCACAATCGCGAGACCATCCGCAGACAAGTCCCTCGACCAGGACAATCGGCACTCATCTTACCCGCTGTAATCGCTGGTTTTGACGTGTCGAGAGTTTTCATAGATGGCGGCAGCAGACTTAAACCTCATGTATGCGGATACATTGAGGAAGATGAACATATCCCTAGCAAATCTGAAACCAATCGACACACGCTTCCACGGGATTACACCGGAGAAGCCAAGTTACCCATTGGGCAAGATCAACCTCGACGTTCGGTTTGGAACCCGAGAAAACTACAGGATAGAGAATGCGGAGTTCGAAGTGGTGGATTTCCCGTCGCAATATCACGCCTTGTTGGGACGACCAGCGTACGCCAGGTTCATGGCAGTGCCGCATTATACATATCTGTTGTGGAGGTTGCCTGGGCCCAACGGACCTATCACAATCAAAGGAAGTTTCGCGTTATCTGATAAATGCGACAAGGATTTCCATCGACTATCAGAAACTTTCGGGATGCAAGCGAGTATGCGGCGCCAAGACTCACCGACTATGATGTGCTTGCCAGAAGTAGGGAGATCCTCTAAAGAGCCAACTTTTAATACAACCAAGGATTCAAAAGAGGTACAGATCCACCCGACAGATCCAAAGAAAACGACGTCCATTGCCGCAAACATGGATGTCGCATAGGAAAGCGCGCTCGTCGAGTTCCTCCGTGAGCACCTTGGAAAATCTTCGCATGGTGTCCAGGTGACATGCCGGGAGTACCCGGGGAACTTGCCGAGCACCACCTCAATTTGGATCCTCTCGCAAGACCGAGTAAAGCAACCTTTGCGGCGTTTTCGGAGCCTAGTCGCAAAGCCATGTTATCTGAAATAGATCGACTCAAAGATGCTGGTTTCATCAGGGAAATATCTACAGAAGCCACATGTGTAGCTAACCCAGTGATGGTGCCGAAAAAACACACAATAGTCCTTCGCATGTGCGTCGACTTCACGTGTCTCAATAAACATTGTCCTAAGGATCACTTTCCCCTCCCAAGGATCGATCAAATCATCGACTCCACGGGAGGATGCGAACGTCTTTCCTTTTTGGACGCATACTCTGGTTATAACCAGATCAGGCTAAAAGAAGAAGATGAAGCCAAGACAGCGTTCATTACACCTTATGGCGTGTTTTGCTACAAAACAATGCCCTTTGGTCTGAAAAACGCGGGAGCAACATACCAGCGGATGATGCAGAAGTGCTTAGCAACACAGATTGGGAAAAACGTACAAGTCTACATCGATGACGTCGTAATAACATCAAAGAAAGGGTCGACTTTGATCGAAGATTTGAAGGAAACCTTCGACAACCTCGACAAGTTCTGCCTCAAGCTAAACCCGACAAAGTGCTCTTTTGGAGTTCCTGCGAGAGAACTTCTCGGGTTCTTAGTATCGAGCAAGGGGGATTGAAGCTAATCCCGAAAAAATACAGGCCATCGTTACTATGAGAAAGCCAACAAAGTTGAAAGAAATACAACGGCTAACGGGCGAGTCGCAGCTTTAAGCGGATTCGTCGCCAGGCTAGGAGAAAAAGCGCTGCCGTTCTATGCATTGATCAAGCAAGGGGAAAAATTTCAATGGAACGAGGAAGCGAGACGAGCTTTCGAGAATCTCAAGCGAGCAATTTCGACACCACCGATATTGGTGGCGCCAAAAGAGAAAGAACCTCTCCTCTTGTATATTGCAGCTACACCTCAGGTGGTCAGCACGGCCCTAGTAGTCGAAAGGGAAGAAGAAGGCAAGCTTCATGGAATTCAAAGGCCAGTATATTTCATCGGCGAAATCTTGTCGCCGTCAAAACAGCGGTACCCGCAATATCAAAAGCTAGCATATGGAGTATTCACGACAGCAAGAAAATTGCGACACTATTTTTCGGCACACCCGATAATAGTGGTCAACGAGGCTACCTTATCAAATATACTAAACAACCCAGAAGCTACGGGTCGTGTCTCCCTTTGGGGAATAGAACTTTCCCCTCGGGACATCACGTATGAAAAAAGAAAAGCAATAAAATCGCAGGTCTTACCGGATTTCATTGCGAGTGGATGGAGCTACAAAACACGGGACCCCAGATTTATCGAGAACTTGGACCATGAACTTCGACGGGTCCAAAAGATTGGAAGGTCGCTGGAGCAGGCGTGATATTAGTATCACCCGAAGGCGACAAGTTGAAGTATGTTCTGCGGATGACGTTCCCAAACGCATCTAACAATGAAGCGAGAATATGAAGCTCGTCATACACGGGATGAAGATGGCGAAAGCTTGCGGTGCAACCCGACTGAAAATTTTCGGCGACTCACAGTTGGTAGCACAGCAAGTCATGAACCAATGCGATGCAGTCAACGAAAGTATGATAGCATACAAAGAGGTGTACAATGAGCTGGAGAAGTTATTCGATGGTTGTGAGGTAAACCACATCAGCAGGATGAGCAATGATGAAGCCGACGTTCTCGCAAACATCGGGTCACAATGCCTCGTGATTCCTCCAGGTGTGTTCTGGGAAGAGATTAGCGAGAGATCAACAAAGCCAGCAAAAACAAAGAAGGAGAAAAAAGAGAAACCCTCGAGTATCGCCAAAGACACGAGCAGAAGAAGAAGAAGAGCAAGAGCTAGTCATGATGGTGCAAATTCCATGGATGCAGGCTTACATATCATATATCCTAAGGAAAACCATACCCAACGATCCAGTCGAAGCAAGGCGAATAATTAGGCGATCAAAAGCTTTTACTGTGGTAAAAGGGGAGCTATACAAACGCAGTATCTCGGGCGTGCTACAACGGTGTGTTACACCCGAAGAAGGAAGGATCATCCTAAAGGACGTGCATGAAGGAATATATGTGGGCACCACGCGAGTAGCAGAGCTATCGCGGCTAAGGTTTTCAGAGCAGGATTTTATTGGCTCACAGCAATCAAGGATGCAAAGGAAATAGTGCGCACTTGCGACGCGTGTCAAAGATTTGCGGCAAGACCTCATTCACCAGCAGCGGAACTTATGCCAATCCCACTGTCTTGGCCCTTTGCTCAATGGGGTCTCGACATGGTGGGTAAATTGCATAAAGCTTCGCCAGGAGGATATGAATACTTGCTGGTGGCTGTCGACAAATTTACCAAGTGGATAGAGGCGAAGCCAATAAATTCACCGGACGGCGCATCGGCGATTAAGTTCGTAAAAAGCATCGTCTTCAGATTTGGAGTTCCTCATAGCATTGTCACAGACAACGGCAGTAACTTCACATCCAAGGAGTTCAAAGCATACTTGCGCGAAGTGGGCATCAAATTGAGCTTTGCGTCTGTCGCACATCCACAAACCAATGGACAAGTCGAGAAAGCCAATGGCATCATATGCAATGGTATCAAGAAACGTCTGCTAGGACCATTGGAAAAAGCACGGCATACTTGGCCGGAGGAGTTGCCAAGTGTATTGTGGAGTATCCAGAACAACACCAAATACAGCGACACAAGAAACACCGTTTTTCTGGTCCATGGTGCCGAAGCAGTCCTGCCGATAGAAATAGAGCACGATTCTCCAAGAGTCAGAGAATATGATGAAGAAACCTCGAGAGAAGCCTTGGAGGACGATGTCGATGCACTTGATGAAGCTCGAGATGAAGTGTTGTCACGAGTCGCCAAATATCAACAGGACCTGAAGAATTACCATAGTCGACGATTGCGCCTAAGGTCTTTTCAAGTTGGTGACTTAGTTCTGCGACTCAACTAAAAAAGTCACGAAAAACTCGAGTCACCATGGCTTGGACCCTACATCGTCACAGAGGTAATCGAAGGAGGAGCATATAGAATCAAAGACAAGAAGACAGGGATTGCCGAGCCAAATCCCTGGAACGTGGCACAGCTCAGGCGTTTTTACGCCTAGACGCCAAAATATAGTCTACTTTGTAAACATACAATGTACTGAAACGCCCGCGAGTTTTCAGACGCACTCTTTTCCTTTTTCGGGGCACCGAGTGGGGCCGGAAAAGGTTTTTAATGAGGCGGGCTCGTGGTGCTGCAATATAATAAAGATAGTGTCAATATAACTTCTCTTTATCGACATGCTCAAAGTCTCCGACTCGACGAATTCCAATATAGTTGCTCGAAAAAAGAAAAAGCCTCGCCTTGGTATTAAAATACCTCGTGAGTCAATAAAAATACAAAGCAGTACCCAACAAAGCAGCTCGGGGGCTTATGTTAGCCAAAACTACATATTGAATAAATGCCTTGATTCAAAATCTCGCATTATACAAATACAGCGAATAGCCACCGAAAACACTCGGGGGCTAGACAAATATAGAAATATGATGCTTGTTTCACAATATAATCACAATCATGATTTACAAGGAAGAATTATCTACCAAAGGAAAAAATAATCAGTCTTGATTCAATATATCATCAAGGGTAATTCTGTTTTCTTCAGGAGCAGCGCCAAGAAAATCAGCATAATGACCATCTGCAAAAAAGTCGGCATCCATCCGAAGAAGGTCTTCAATCATTTCCTCGGCTATAGGTGTAACCTTCGTGTTAATTCGATCAACACCAACTCTTCGGCGCCGTACCTTCTCGTGAACTTTCTCAACTACTTGGGTCAGATCAAGCTTTGAGTGGCAGATCTGAAGCATGATAAGAGCAAATCTGGCGCCAGCTACGAGTTGAGCTCGAACAAAGTTATGGATCCTGTGGGCATCCTTAAACTTCTCCATTAACTCGGGAAGAGTTTTTGGTTGAATGTTCCGAGGAAACATAGAGTTATAAACCATAGACAGGGTCTTGGTACAGAAGTCAAGATACTCGCGAACCTGAAGCGCGCGATCTTGAAATCTGACAATTTGGCGAGTCCGCTCAGGCGTGCCCCAAAATAGTACTCCATGCTCTTTGGCAAGACGAAGAAGTACACTGGACCGAGCTTCGACACGTTCATCCTCGGTAGCAGCATCCAAAAAAGAACCTATTTTTTCTTCAAGAAACAGTGCGCAATGAGAAGACAAGCAAAAGGGAAAAGAAAAGCACGACAATGAAACATACCTGCCATATCCAAGCTAGCATCTGTCAACAGTTGCAGCATAGCATTCTCGCGGGAGATGGCTGCGGTAACTTCAGCAACAGCGGCGTCCTTTTCAGTCATGGCATCTCGAACTTGTTGGAGTGCAATTTTCTCCCTTTCCGAAGATTCTCGAGATTGCTCCATAAGCATAAGCGATTGCTTCTTCACGGACTGGAGTTGTACTCGAAGTTCTTTCAATTCTTCTACGAGATCCTTACTCGCAGAATCATCAACAAGATTAACGGGCACAGATGATTTCTTCGGCAAGGACGAAGGAAAAACTTCGGAAGGGCCAGGAACTGGCGTATAGTTGTCAAAAATCAACTGAAAAATAGAAAAACGTCGACATCAATAGTTGGGACAAAGATAGACTTCCATTCATTCTCATAATATATACATGTCTCTTACAAAAGAAGGACCTCTAGAAGACCTAATCATCGCCAAGAGCACTATGGCGACAATATCAAAAGGAAGAGGCAAACTAAAAACAAAGCAACAGAATATAAAACTAGACCTCCGGCCTCGATGAGCTAGGAGTCGAAGCTGGCTTGATCCCGAGATACGCCAAGATTTTCTTCGAGTTGGGCTTGGCTGCCTTAATCAGCGACCTCCACCTTGATTGCTCTATTTGATCGGTGTCGCCAACCTTCATCCAATCAACAGTCTGTTGGCTGTCAGCAACCAGGGCAACAGAGCTTTCGACAGCAACCTTCATATTTTCCTGACGCATCTTCAGTCCAAGGTCTTCTGATGAATTGAAGCTCCTGGCAAGGGCAAGGAAAGTCGGGGGCTCCTCTTTCTTCGGGAAGAAGTAGGGGAACAGTGCCGACAATCCTGCACTAGCATTTGCCACGCCTTCACGAATTTCGGACCCATGAAGCTCCAGATAAGAAAGTGCATCAAGGAGAGGGTCATTGACGGGATTCTCCAGATCAAAACCTTGGTTCGTTTGGGCTGCCACAGGAAACAAAACATCAATCAAAAAGAAAACAAGAAGCAGGAAGTCCACTAAAAAATAGAAGGGATCGATAATATTACTTTCAGTACGTCGACTTTGTGATTTCAGACGCTTGAGGATCCCCTGCTCACGAGTAGCTTGTGCAGTTTTGTGCTCGTTCAAAGCAGATTCAGCATCCTCAAGCCTTTTCTGCAGTTCCTCGACACTAGCGACTTTTGTCTTAGCTTCATCAGCTTCAGCCTTGGCTTCGCTAGCAACAAGTTCGGCTTTCTTGCGAGCCGCCTCACTTTGCTCCAGCTTTTGAATAAGTGCGTCGGCACGATTATTAGCCTCGGCAAGTTTCTCTGTCGAGATAAAAAAAAGAGGAAAGGTCAAAAATTGCGACAAACAACAGGAGCAAAAAGTCAGAAAGAACGGCAAGTATAAAGGTTGTTACCTTCGGTTTTGCTGGCATATTCTCGGTACCCAATGAACTGAGATCCGATGCGGATAAGATCTTTGATCATAGGCTGTCAAAAAAGAACAAAGCAAGAGAAACATTGGCATAAAGAAAAGTGAAGGCGCGAAAAAGCAAAATAGAGGAAACATAGATATCGACAAACTTACATCTTCCAAGAGGGGGTTAGAAGAGCTACTCGACTGAAGAGTAGGCTCCGGAATTGTTTCAACCCTTGCCCTTTTTGGTGAAGGGACAAGGGGGCTTGACGTAGGAGTCGCAGCGCCGACATTCTGTCGAGAAGGCGACGTTTCTTCTCCTTCGACTGGCGTCTCCGAGGCGACTAATGTATGTGACGTACTCGTTCGAGCAGCCACATCAACATTTGGTACTACTTCTTCGTCATCACTACGAGTAAATGTCGACAACATAAAAGGCAAGATAGATAAAAATCTTCAAAGTGCAAAAAAACAGGGAGAGGGTACTTACGAACTGATGAGAGTCTCGAGGTATGGATCATAAGCTGCCTTCGGACGAGAAGGAACAGCTTCTTAGGGTTTGGAGGTGCCGGAAGTCTCGGCATCATCCCTTTTCCTCTTGTTCGTTGGGGAAACAGCAGGAGGAAGAGATTGCGTCGACTCGCTGGCTTCAGATTCAACTTCTTTTTCATGGGAAGCCGCAGATTTGTGAGAACCTGCGACTTCACTTTCATGAAGAGAAGAACCTTGGTTGTCTTCGGCAACGATAGCTTGTTCTTCGACTTCTCCATCCTCAGGAAGGGGAGGAAGGGAAGCTATAGTAGGATGGTTCTGCAGAAAAATATCGACAAAAGAAAAATCAGTGAGATATCAATACAATGAGATGCAGGGAACGTTCGGAACAAGGTAAAAATTCGAAAAGACAAAATACCTCGGGGAGAGGATTGGTAGAGCTATATGGTTTTACGCGACAAGAGGAAGGAATAGGGTCCTTCTTGTTCAGCGAAGTAATTTTTCGGACAAATTTTTCCAAGTCCTTCACAGCAAGATCCTTCGACAACCTATTGGCGTCATTTTCACCAGCATACGTCCAAAGGGGATTTTTGCGAGCACGAAGAGGCTGCACTCTAATCCGAAGAAAGTAGGCAATGATTTGAACACCAGAAAGTTCTTTGCCTCGAGTATTCTGAAGCTCATGAATACGAGTCATAAGCGCTTCTGTCGCCTTTTTCTCTTCTTCGGACGCTTCAACATCCCAGGAATGGCGGCGTTGAATTTTAGCACTTCCGTCAAAAGGGACTATGTTGTGCTCGACAGAGTTGGCATCTTCTTCGTGTATATAAAGCCACCTTCTGCGCCATCCTTGGACAGAATCAGGAAATTTGACGTCGAAGTAATCAACATCAGTTCGGACGCAGATAACAACTCCACCTATGTTATAGGTGGTGCTGTGGGAGCCATTGCGGCGGAGGCAGAAAATGCGTTTCCAAAGAACCCAATTTGGAGTGGT
Source organism: Lolium rigidum (assembly GCF_022539505.1). Lineage (NCBI taxonomy): Eukaryota > Viridiplantae > Streptophyta > Magnoliopsida > Poales > Poaceae > Lolium > Lolium rigidum. The sequence goes on from NC_061509.1 coordinate 44,047,026, forward strand.
TCCAAGGAAGCATTCGCACAATGTGATGAAAATAGAAATATGAAGGATGGAATTGGGGGTCAGCTGGTGTAGCTGAATCCCATAGACAAAGAGAAGGCCGCGGAGGAAATCGTGAATTGGGGTAGAAAGGCCGCGGATGAGATGATCAACGAAACTAACCCGGTACTCCATTGGAGGGTTGGGGTAGCTTTCTTCGCTAGGGAAGCGGATGGCGTCTTCTTTCTTCATCAAGCCAAGCCTTTTCAGCGAGGTTAACATCCTGGTTTGTGACCTTGGACCTCTCCCACTCCACGGCTCCTAGATCCGCGGCAGCCATTGATGAATCAGGCGTGCTGTGGCGAGTGAGACGCGTGCGTGGTGGCATCAACGGCAGTGGACAAAGCAATGCTTGGGCGTGCGGAAGATCAAACAGAGTTGGGCGCAGGGGAAGTTTTTGCAGAGGGGAATAGATGTGCGGCGCAAGCGAAGGACTGGACCGAGGTTGAAGAAAGGTTTATATAGGATTCGGACGAAGCAGTGCACCGTTGGATGAAGAAATCGTGTGGTGAAAAAGGATCTCGTAGATACAAGGGTAAAAAGGTATTTTTACTGGGAAGGAATGGAACAGGCATTACCGTACGTGCGCCAGGAAAAACGGAGGACGTGTGTCCCCTACTTGCACGACGTGTCAACGTGGTGGGAACAATGGACCCACAAGGCAGAAAAAATACCAATTATTGATAGAGATGAAGAGAATTTGACAAAGGAGAATATGTCGACAAGAAAAATAAAAAGAGAACGGCGACGAGGTAAATCATTTGAATACTTTTGGAGCCTTTGATCAAATACAAGTTTTTGCCCAAACGCTCGGGGGCTACTTTGGAAAAATAGAAAATTTCGAGTATGACAATATAGAAATGGCAAGAGCCTATGACCAAATCCAAAAATTTGTTCATAGCCTCGGGAGCTACTCCCATCGGGAGCGCTGGTCGCGCACCCGATAAATATAAAAATATCGAGAAGGATTATAAATATAGCGGCAAAGGATACTAATCTGTGGAGCCTACACCCAAGCACAAGTTCTTGGCTGTAGCCTCGGGGGCTACTCCCATCGGGAACGCTGTTCGCGTGCCCGATGAGTTTTATCAAAATAAACAGAAGTGAGTATATTTTGAGTTACAAAGATAACTCTACATATACTCCCATCGGGAAGACAAGTCATCAAATATGACTCGATAAAATGTGCTATTCCAAAGGCGAAAAGCACTCGACAATATATTCTCAGAACGCCAAAGTTGCGATCAATTTCTGAATGCCGCAAATTTGCGAAGGTAAGACCCCGGATCCGTTCTGCTGGGCGTGGCATCGCCAAAGACTGCGCTCTGCTACTTTTATCCGTATCAACGGATACGAAGAAAAATCCTAACGGACGCGTTAGGTACCCGATAAATTTGACCGGGACTCGACGGAATGGTAAGACCTTAAGCGGCACCTGTCGAAGTTTACACCAGTATCCCGAGATCATGTCCAGGGACGTGATCTTAAGTAGGTTTTTGCGGATTGCCACTAGAGCAGTTAACTAGTACCTGATCCGTCAGATGAACTAGCCCCAACTACCGTTATCCCTGCACAATATAGAATTTTATGTGAAGAAGCATAAATAAAAGCTCTCGAAAAAATATAAACAGATGAGATTTCCCTTGACTCTACGATTCAAGCAAAATCTCGGGGCTATCGACATAGGCATCCCAAATGGGCCTGCCGAAGATAGTACCCGGAGTTTACTTGAAGGCCCACTACCCGAAGAATAAGAAGATTCGAGAGTCCAAGATATATTGAGGAAAGCTAGAGTTGTAATAGGAAGAGTTATTTGTAATCTGGCGGGATGAGTTAGAAACCGTCCCGGACTCTGTAACTTGTACAAAACGAAACCCTCGGCTCCACCTCCTATATAAGGGGAGTCGAGGGACAAAGAAAGGATCGAATCTATCGTCAACATAACCCTAGTTTTCATAATCGTCGAGTACTTTTCGCCTAAACCTTCGAGATCTACTTGCCCTCTACTTCTAGCAAAACCCTAGTCTACAATCTGTAGGCATTGACAAGTTAATCCTTTGTCATATGGTAAGCATGTACTATTAAGGTACTATTTGGATTTAAGTCAAGTTAAAAGAAGATGAGATGGTCAAGAGGGTTGTCAAGATTCAATACCAAACATTGTTGTGAAATCGTGCATAGAGATAGGTTAGATGGTGAGAAAATAAATTTGGAGATATGTACATCGAAGAATAGGACAGTAATTCATTAGAAATTGCCATATGGTAATTTTTCGATAAAGGGCTACGTCTATACCGTGTTTCGCAAAAAATTACACCCAGTCTCTCCAACCGTAATACCCTAATGGTAGTACGGATGCACACAACCAAAAAAAGAAAAAAGAAAACTAAGAAAAGAAAAGTACCGCTACGATACTCTAGCTCTAGTAGCAACATTACAACCACCACCAAGACAACACGTGAACTCCAGTCTACCAAAAGTGACGCCTCCAAGAAGGGAACGGTGCACAAGCGCTAGCGTCACCTGATCAAAAGATCTTAGGTTTTCACCCTGAAGATAGTCTCCGCTCTGATCGGAACAATGCCATTAACAAGACCATTGCATGCCAGGCACAACTAATTTAGGCCAGACTTTGGATTTTCACTCTACAAGATAAGACTCTGAACTTCATCTATGTTGCCACCCCCACTTCCATACTGCTGCCGGCAAACCCAGAATACCAAGCAAGTCCCTCAACATCGCAGAGACTCGAACCTCCATCGTTATTCCTCCAATACTGCCTTCATGATATTGTCCACTTCTGATTTCACCATGGACTAGAAAATCGTCTGATGGGAACAGAGCTTCGCGCCGCTCCCTCCAGAACCGAACGGTCAGAAAAAAGCATGGGTGTGCACGACCGAATACCACCCGATCCAGCAAACTCCAAGCATAAGACGCACTGTTACATTCTCCGGCGGAGCCTTCCAGAACTCTACACACCAGCCAAATTCAAAAGAACATGCATCAAGTGGATCTTTGTCTTGGCGCAAGAGGAACACTAGGACCACCACTATTTGCGAGACCAGCAGCCCCCACGCCGCCAGTCACTTCTGCTGGTCATCATAGAAGAATAAGGCGGCACGGAGCACCGACGATGGCTTGGCCGAAGCCATGGTTCCTGCGACCATTGGGGCCAAGAGGGCCCAAAATAGGCCCAGATCGTCGCAACCGCCGAACCGCCGCCGGAGGCGATGGTGATGGCCGCCACACTCCACCCACTCCTCCAGGACAACCGGAGAAGTGCATCAGGACACGGCCACCGCGGTCGTGCCGCCCGACGTCCTCAGCATGCGCCCCACCGCCTCCCATGAAGCACCGCCGCGAAGCCCTCTCCATCCCTTCGTCCTTCGAATTTTTATAGAAGAAGAGCCAATAATGGCAAGGTTGCAACACCACAAAAAGAGGTGCACTCTCCCCATCCCTAATGACTATTCTCCGGACAACAACCAGACTAGCGTGGGCTCAGGCAAACCCAACAACTCGCCTCTGAGCAGTCCTGCCAGCTTCCACCTCTTTGCTTCCAACCTGATCGCACAACCTATGTTTTCTTTCAATCCTCCAAGCATTATTTCACACTTTAGATATGATCCTTTCACAAAAACAGAGTTCAAAAATTGGAAGAAAGAACCGAAAAATTTCAGGAATCATGTAGGTGGAGCAAACAACAACTACCACAACGCAAGAAGTTCTTGTGGAAAATTAAAAAGGGTGTATCATATGCTATCAATTGTCAGGATGATAAATAACATGCTTAGTATGAATGCTACTGTCAGGGCCGGCTCTATATTTTTCGGGGCCCTTGGGCAAATTAGATAAAAGGGCCCTTTAAGGCTAATATATGTCTACCCAGGCCATAACTAGATATATTGCCTATTGTCACTTACAGAAACTTAAGAATGAAAATATAAGCACACATTCTTACTCTCCTATGTCTATAAATAATTTTACTTAACCAGTGTCATATTATGATATAAATAATAATAAAATGGTAGAACAATATAAAAGTACTTCCTACTAGTTTGATTACCTTAAATATAAACCGAATTAAAATGACTACGTAGACAATTATATTTCAGTGTTTCACAAAAATGGCTTCTTCATGCATTTGTAGATGCAAAATTATTATTAAGGACAATTGCAAAACCGCTTTCCTTTCTTTCTTTTTCGCAGAACCAGACAATTGTTTCACTGCTGTAACGCCTATAGTGGTGAATGAATTTACATGAAATTAAAAGCCGAATTAAAGCATGGACTAGATAAAGGATTAAACGAGGGATTTAATATTGACTTACAGAGGGCAGGTTGTCGATCGACGTAAGAGTAAATGGGAGGCGATGCTGCGACGGAGTAGAGACGAGCGGGGGAGACTGACTAGGGCGTGAGGCAAGGCGATCGGGCCAGAGCGAGACAAGGAACGAGGGCGAGATAGAGGAACAGTCGTCAATCCATCCAGGCTCGATCTATCATATAGTCGTTTTCGTTTTTTTAACAAGGGAATCACTCGCTCGTGAAGACATGGGAGGCTCCCGATTCCCGAGTTCCGATGTACCGATGGCATTGTCGCTTCGATACCTTGCGTGCTTAGTTCGTTGGGCCAGTTACCTTTTATCAGCCCATAGTAAAGAAAAGATGGAATCGTGGGCCCCTCCCTTGCATGGGCCCCAGGCGGCTGCCTATGGTGGCCATGGGTCAGGGCCGGCTCTGGCTACTGTTTCTATTATAAATGCGACAAGCAAATAACTAAGAAAGAAAAGAAAACACAGCGTGAGACACAAGATTTTAACGTGGAAAACCTCTCAAACACTGTGGGGGGGGGACCACGGGCGCCAGCCAGCAAAACTTCACTATATCGGGGACTGTTTACAAACACCGTGGGTTATCTTATGAAGCGATAAACCCTAATTGCGGCTTACAAGAGGTATATATAGGCGGTGGCATCGATCCGCTTCGGCCCAAGCCTCTGGCGACGGGCCTCACTCCGCTCGTCAGAAGTTAGCCTTATTATGATATTAGATCACAATATAACAATTTCTCCACTCGTTGATGAGTCTCGTTATATATCGGTTATAGAGCAAATCATAGTGATGATGAGTTTAGTTTGTCAATTGCAAAATTCTGCATTTTCCAAAAGATACTATTATTGTACTTTTGCTAAGATTTAGAATCATAAAATTTCCACATGTAGATAGTAAATCTTGGAATATTGAGATCATACAGTGGCACCCAACCGAGAAACCTAAGTGTCAAGAGTCCGTTCTAGACAAAGCTAATGAGCTTATCAAAAGGAAAGGCATGGAGTTTTTCTCGCTTTTTGCGTAGCAGACCTCCCTTTATGTGGGAGACCTGAAGAGAAATAACTAGGTAGAAGGGAGATACAAGAAAGAGGAGTAATGTCGTTATAAATTTCACGAATTCGATTCATTTTTTAATTGATAAGTGAACACGGAATTTTGCTGTCCCCCTTGATTCCTAGTCGATTTCGCTTGTCGAAACATTGAATCCACAAGTTTCTGTTTCCAATTCATATATATGCTTTTCCATGTTTTTGTATTTATACTTCCTGAAATATGAAAATTGAATCTTTCTGGACCATTTGTTTTGATGAATAGACATTCTTTTGTGCCTAAAAAGATTTAGAGCCTATATGTTCATCCCGGCTCACCTCAATTCCCGGTGACCAATGGCAGTAACCGGTGAGATCTTCGGTAACCACATGAGGAAGAGAGGGTAGAAGAGGACAAATTAGGAGAGTCATAACATAGCGCAAGAAATAATAACTCAAATGCCCATAAATGAGAAGAAAAAACCGTGGAACGAGAGCAACTAATCAAAATGCAGTAGTTCTTAAGTACCATATCCATGCATTTTGTATCCCTGACTAGACAGAGAGAGATCCGACGAACTGATAAGTGTTGAAGCCACAGACACGTGCGCATCATCCATTGCAATTTTGGTATTCTTCTGTCACAGTTCACGGTATGCATTGGGAATTAAGTCAAGAGACTCAGTTTACAATGCGAATATTACCCAATTGGCGTTAACCCCAGCGAGGTGTGGCGGTGCAGGCGATGCTCTTACTTAGTTACTTACGTAAGTACGTGTAAGGTACGCACGTGTATATATACGTACTTCACAGACATATCTGCACCATAACCGTAAGCTACATCAGTCAATCAAAAACAGACTTTCTTCTTCTCATCAGCTGTAGGTATTGCCCGTACTATTTTCTGCATATTTACATGAGCCCGTTGCTAATGTGCGCGTACAATAGCAGCTCGTGCTGATACACGTGTGATGGGGAGAGCCATGGCGGGCGTCGTCAATGCTGGTGCAACTGCTGCAGGCGATGACCTGAAGTCATCGTGGCCGGAGGTTGTGGGCTGGGACGTTATTCCGGCGGGGGTGAAGATCTACACCGGAAGGCCGGACGTCGTATTCGAAATCCATACCGTCGGCCACAATGTGGCACCGGGGCACGACGACCACCGCGTCCGCCTCTTCGTCGCCGCCGGTACCACTAACATCGCCCAGACGCCTGTCGTTGGCTAGCCGGCCGGCCGGCCTGTCGCCCCTGCAGCTGGCGTGCGTGTAGGTGTGGCGTTGTGTCCACGTGTGAGTGTGGCTACTATATACAAACAGATCTATACACAGTACCTATATGATTTTTTTAAAACTTATAAATCATAATTTTAAATTTATTTGAACGACGAGAGCACTGGTGCTCAGGAGCAAATGATGATTTCGTGCTCCCGAGCTCCAGTGCTCCCGGTTAGTTCAAAAAATTCAAAACCATATCTGTAAGTCTTAAAAAAATTGAAAAAAAAAATATTCGGATGTAGTTCATGAATTATCCCACAAACTTGTAAAATATCAATTCCAAATACTTTGTATTCTGAGCTGTAAAAAAATAACAAAAATGTAGATCTGTAGAAGTATGTTTCAAATCCCCAAATTTTATCAGATTTGTCATTTTTGTGTAGCCCACAATACAAATAATTTCAAGTCACGATTTTACATGCTTGTGGGATACAACACTAACTATGTGCAGAATTATTTTCAGATTTTTTAAAACTTATAAATCATAATTTTAAATTTATTTGAACGACGAGAGCACTGGTGCTCAGGAGCAAATGATACTTTCCGTATATATAGTCACTAAATACAGTATATGGAATAATGATGGATTCTCCGGACTGGTGGTGAATCTACATGGTAAGCACAAGTTCTTACTTTCAAAATTTTCTTTTATGACAACAAAAAATGTTGCTTCTATGCATTTTTTTTCTTTAGTGCTTGCCCATGTTCCAAAAAAAAGTTCATGATGGAAGAAGCAAATAATGGATGTAACTAAAATCACGGTAAATTCCTTGAAACATACTTTCATCTCACTTTATAAATAAAACAATGACAACCATACATAGCTCGAGATCAAGTCAAAAGAGAAAAAATAATAGTTTGATGGGGAACAAAATAAAAAATGAAGTTTTTACCGAGGCAGCTCATCGACGGGATGCGGTAAGAAGATAGTACACCGCTTGAAGCAAGTCTCCTGGCATGGCATCCAGCTGCTCTCTGTCCCATTGTCTAGACAGTAGGTATCACTGCTGCAAAAAAAAAACATAAAAATTTGAAGATAGAGTCGGTAAGAGCACATCGTAGAAAGAGTCTTTAATAGCCATCTTGTAACAAAATGTCCAATGATTCCAGGAAATGGCAGCAAACAACAACCAAAATAAGCATCTTCGCTTTTCGGTATTCTTCGCCCGGGTCTCCAGGAAGTCGCCAAGGTCTTGGGCCTTAGGCCAAGGCCTCTTGAACAAAGCTCCAGAAAAACCAGGCCGCGAGACATGTGACCATTATGAGTGTTCCCGACTCAGAGATCCCAGTTAATGGACACAAGTACACAACCCATCCCCCAGCCCATGTCGCTTAGCCACCTCGACCCCTGAGGGCAGGCGGTCTCGTAACAAATATCATCAAACGGAGATCTTAGTTTTCAGGGGTAAGGGGGCTTTCCATAGCGAACCGGTCTAAGCGAGAGTGCGGCCTCTAAATAGGGCTCGATAAGCAGAACTAACTTACAAAACCCCCGGAGGGCCAAGGCGCCAAGAAACACTATCCGTTGAGCCTAAGAGAGAGAGAGAGAGAAAGAGAGAGAGAGAGAGAGAGAGAGAGAGAGAGAGAGAGAGAGAGAGAGAGAGAGAGAGAGGATACTCACCATGAACTCTCCACGTCTTTTGGTTTCCTACGTGCCAAAGGGTTCTATTGGACGTAATGTTCCACGCCCTCCTCAGTCGCGGTGGTTACAGAGCGGCATCGGCTAGGAGGAAATCACGAAAAATCAAGGATATGCATCCCTCAGGTATTGCCTTCCAAGCCACGGGTCGGTACCCTCTCCATTGCCTGTGAAGAAGGGATGTCCCTTAGCAGATGGCATGGTTGATTTCCTGATGGATCTGCAAAACTCATACCCCTCCCGGCGATCACATGCCAAAAGGGGGCATCTTTTGGCACGCAAAATCACCGCGCAATACTAGGATAGTTGTCGTTCTTTCATAGACATTCATTCTCAAATATAATCATCTTAATTGATCCATCAACAAAAACCTGGAAGGAGGAACTTGTGAGGGAGATCTTCTACCCTCCTGATGCTGAAACAGTTTTGCAATTAAAGATCCCATCAGTCGACGGCGAAGAAATTCTAGCTTGGCACCCTGAGAGGTCTGGTTTATTTAGGTAAGAAGTGCCTATAGGTTGGCATTGGAACTGAAGATGAAAGACAACACATCGAGTATGAGCGACAAGCCAGCAGGTGACAGGGATCTGTGGAATATGGTTTGGAAAGCAAATGTTCCACCTAAAGTCAGAGTGTTTGGATGGAAATTAGCCACTAATACCCTAGGGGTTCAAGCTCTTCGTTGCTCGAGAAATATGATCAGATTGCAACTTGCAGCATTTGTGGGATGGAGCCAGAAACTAGCTACCACGCTATGATTAAATGTACAAAGGCTATTGCCCTTCGCCAATGCCTGAAGGAGCATTGGGACTTACCCAGTGATGATGTTTTCAGGTACACAGGTGAGGATTGGGTGTTGGTGCTGCTAAGCCGACTCGATGAAAACATGAGGGCGAAAATTCTCTTCATGTGGTGGAGGATTTGGCACATGCGTAATGACATCATTTTTGGTGATGGAAAGTGTGGCATCCAACAATCAGCTTTGTTCTTGCGATCTTATCACGAGTCATTACAAGCTTCAGATCGACATGATGTTCAGGATCTAAAAGAAAAACAGCCGCTTATAGTAAAGAGTGAAAGTGCAATGAGAAAGGAAACTAATTCTGTAGAAGTATGGCAAAAACCACAGCCAGGCTGGGCTAAGATAAATACTGACGCAAGTTTTTGTATCAATAATGCTACAGGTGCTTGGGGAGCGGTACTTAGAAATTCTACAGGAGATGTTCAGCTTGGGGACCCCTTTCTCATTGCGCAAGGGCCAGCAGAAGCAAGTGCTATGCTGAACGGCCTGAAAGCTATTATACCCATTTATTTTGGACCTTTACAGATTGAAAGTGACAGCGCAATTCTGGTAAATGAACTAAGAGATGCTGCACCAAGCAGATCTATCATTGCTGGAACTGTACGAGATATAAAGAATATTCTGATGTCTATACCTGATGCCCTTGTATTAAAGATAAACAGAGATGGGAACAAAGTGACGGACATGCTAGCTAGTCTAGGCTGTAGAGAGTCGTGTGAGTGTGTTTTGATTGATTCCGCTCCTTCATGCCTGATGGAGCTGATCAATTTTGACTGTAACCAAAACCTTATTTCTTGAAATATATGCCTAAGTTTAAAAAAATATAATCATCTTAATCATAATTCACAAATCGATGAAATAAAATAGGCACAACACATCTCACCAATCCCCTACATCTCTCACGTCTATGGGAATCTACTCGCACATGAGAGAAGATAAGCACAATGATATCATAGCAATATAAATTGAGTTCATCTCGATATTATCATAGCAAGCCACAATAGCTGAAGATCAAATCAAATACAAACCGATATGGAAATAGAGGTCCGAATACCTAATATTATAAGTATGAATATCTCTCTCTCTCTTAGTACAAGTAGAATGTGATGGATGGGTGGATGATGTAGCCGGGGTAGATCTTCGCGAGAGTCGATGGTGGTCTTCTCTTTCTTCAAATCTGATCTCCTCTCTTCTAGTGCGCCTGGTGGCTGGGTCTCTCCTCTTCTTTTGTGGGGCTCTTTACGAAAAGTACTTGTATTGAAATGGCGAAGGTAGCGGCGCATCGTACGGGCGCGTGGTACGGGCGGCCCCGCCCGTATTGTTGCCCGTTAAACACTCTGTTGCGCTCTGATCGAATTGGCTTTAATAGGATATCTTCATATTTTGTTGCAATCAACTCATAAATGTCCTAGGATCTTCCAAAAGTGATGGTTTCCTGAAATACAGAACTCAAAACAAGGTTTTGCCTGGATTGCGATATTAACATTAGTTTAAACATCAAAACCAATGAAAACCCGATAAACCAAGTGATAAATAGTGAAGAATTATCAGTAAAAAGTGTCAATATTTTGGAGATATCATGGAGTCGTTGGGACTCGTAATATGATGGACATCACATTCTGAACAGTAGATTGTTGCTGGTGTAGGGGCTGATGCGGACGTTGAGAGCGGAGTCGATGTTGAGTCGATCTCGCTGCAGGAGCCAACGAAAGATGTTGTTGTAGATTCCGTGACCACTATCGTCGACTCCGCCGGAGCCGAGGAGATTGGATCCGTGAGGAGGATAGAGCCCACCATGTTGAAGTGGAACCGAAAGCTTCCGAAAGACATCACTTCCCCTTCGCTGAAGGAGGCAAAGTCCACGATCGTGCGACCAGAAGCTGCGGCATGTATGCCATAGATCCAAAGCAGATTTATTCTCCAAGAACCGTCGGTTTGTAGATTGTTGGAATCGAAACCGCGGAAACTATGGACCCAACACGCGTGTTCCCCACAGGCGGCACCAATTGACGTGGGGTAACTACGACAATGCCCACACATGATGGACTTGGGTTTAAGGAAAGAGGCATGATGATGGTTTCGGCGGTGTACGAACACAAAACACAGAGGACAACGAGAGTTTTACCTAGCTTCAGACCTTGAAAGGAGAAACCCTATGTGATGCTTGTGATTTGTATTGATGATAAGATTATAATATCACCGAGGTGACTATGGTCTAGCTAAGCTAGGGTTTGTGTTGTGTGATATATATTGTGTTATGGGATTGCTTAGCCTTTGCTTGGAGGCCCCTCCTGGCCTTTATATAGGAGACCATGTCTCGGGTACCACATTACTTGAGTCGTATTTAAAATAGTATTTTTATATGAGCTTTCCTTAGTCTCTATGTCCAGCTCTTGTGCTTCCAGAGTCACGTGAACAATGCTTCCTTCTGTCAAATTTCTTTCGTCAAAACGCTGCCGCGTGCTGACTACGATTTAGGGTTTGCCGGTGGAGATACTCTTAGAGCATCTCCAGCCGCGTCCCCAAACCGTCCCCCAAACCGCGCCGGATTGAGCGTTTGGGGGACGTGTTTCGTTCGTGCCGCGTTTGGGGGACGTCGCTCCCCAGTCGCGTCCCCCAAACAAAATTTCGCAAATTTTAAACTTAACTAGATTCGATTAGATTCGTCCAAACTTACATAGATTCGAACGAAATTTGACTAACTTTAAAACTAAACCTAATCTAGAACCACTTGCGGCGGCCGGAGGCGTCGTAGTACTGCTGGAAGTTGTACATCTCGTCGGTGACGACCTCCTTCTTGACGGGCTTGTCGACGGGCTCGTCCTTCACCAAGTCGCTTGGTCCTGCCTCGCCGTCGTCGGTGAGGTCCACCAGCGGCTTGCCGGAGTCGCGGATGGACATGGCGATCGCCGCGTCCAGGTCGCCCCTCCAGGCGTCCTTGTCGTCCATGGACGCCAAGAACGCCGCCCGCGGCCCTGGGCAGTCCTCGGGGTAGTCGCTGCTGGCGATGAGCCGCTGCTGCCGCTCGTACTCCGCCAGCAGCGCCGCCTGCGACGCTTCCTCCGGCTCCTCCTTCACCTCCGGCTTCGGGATGAGGAGGGCGCCGCCGCGCCTCCCTTGCTGCCGCCCGCTGCCGCTGCCGCCACGCCTCGTGTTGACGGGCGTCGCCGGCTCCTCCTTGACCTCCCGTTTGGGGACGGTGTAGGGCGCCGACCGGTACAACGAGGACGGCGTCGATCGCGCCGGTCCCGAGGAAGAAGAGTGCGAGGAGGACGAGTACGTCGTCCTCCTCGGCTGCCATTGAGGAGACGGCGGCGGCGACGACGGCATCTCCAGCCTTGGAGCGCCATTGCGGAGGCCGCGGATGACGTTCTCGAGGGTGCGCCCCGGAACGCCCCAGAACAGGGCGCGGCCTTCCCTGTTCCAGCTGTTGGGGCCGCCGACGAGGTTGTCGGTGCTGTGCATCTCGATGTCGTACTTCGCCTGGAAGTACGTCGTCCACCAGGCGTCGTTGTCGTTGACCGCCCATGTCGGATCCGACCGCTCCTCGGTGGTGAGTTGAGCCCGACGGGCCTTGATGGCGTCCCTCCATTGGTCCGTCTTCGGCTTCGGCGGCGGCGGAACGCCAATGCCGTTCACGGCCATCTTCCAGCCGCCGCTGCTTGGCAGCCGCATGTCCAGCGGGACTGGATACCGGGCGTGGTACAGCGCCCACGCCTCCGCCACGGTGAGGCTGCCGCGGCCGAAGCCGTTCGCCGCGGCGATCTTGCGGGAGGACGAGCTCGACATTTTTTGAGCGGCGAGGAGAAGATCTGGGAGGGGGGAGGCGGCGGCGACGAGAAGGATTATGAGCGGCGAGAAATGCAGGGCGTCTTAAAACAGCGGCGGCAGCGGGTGGTTGCACGCAATAACTCCGGCGCGGACGGCCACGCGGCCATGCACGACGAGACGCGTCCCTGCGTCGCCTGGGAAAACAAGGACGCCATTAACGTCGCTTGACCAAAGGTAGGCGACGGGGTTTTAGCCTTCCTGTGCCGCTGACGGGTCGGCCCCGCGTTGGTTGGCCTCGCTTTTCGTTGTGTCCGGCGTCCCCGGAGCGTCCCCTGTGGGATGGGGACGGGCTCGAGGCGCCGGACACCGTATCGGGCCGCGCCGGACAAAAATGGACTTTGAGGGACGCGGCTGGAACTCTTTTTTTGTCCGGCGCGCCCCAAATCCCTCTGGGGGACGGTTTGGGGGACGCGACTGGAGATGCTCTTACATTGACAACATGATGCCGTGTTGCCGTTAGGTTCTAATTACTACTATGTACTGGATCTTCTCGTAGCAAAAGAACATCGTACCGGTCTACCCATGTATGCATGGTCGCTGGAACAAGGAGCTCAATTTTACAACGCAATTTCACATTTCAGCTAAATGGCGTTAATCCCTGCGTGGGCGGCGCATGCGATGCTTTCTCTCAGGGACGTGCGCGTCTATGTACCACAACTAGTTAAACTCACATGGACGCTATTTATACACCAGGCATCAGCGCCAACGCCATCATCGTCATTGAGCCGGCCTCATCACGCTCATTTACTTTCCTCTTCTTCTCAGGTCTGGCTGGCATTCGTTTTCCTTTTCTATTTCGCACGTATATGTTGTGTGGCTGCGAGGTAACAGTTGTTTTTTCTTGCTTATCTTCACATCTAGCGAGGTAGCTGCTGACCTGTTGCTAGATCGAATGGGGAGAGCCATGATTGGAGCCATGGGCGGCGCAGGCGACACTGCGAGGAAGTCATCGTGGCCGGAGGTGGTGGGCTGAAATTTCCTGGCGGCTGGACTCAAGATCAAAAAGGACAGGCCGGACATCATCCGGTTCGAACTCCACGACGTCGGGAACACGGTGCCGCCGGGCCATGACGATGATCGCGTCCGCCTCTTCCTCACCCCCGGCACCAACTTCGTCGGCATCACGCCCTTCGTCGGCTAGCCCAACCGCGCCAGGCTCGCTTCGTGCATGCATAGAGTGTCTCTTATAAGCCTTTGACTACTTTCTTGATATAATCTGATCACTGAAATGATGAATGGTATTTGCTACCTATGTACACCTTGTTTTGTATCGTTTGCGTGTGTGATGAATCTGCATTCAAGTATATAGATACATTTTTTGAAGTTAAAGAGTTCGCAATTTTCTCAGAATTTTGGGTTTTTATGGGCTGAGGATTACCAAGGGTCCGACTCGTATTTCTTCAGATGATATGTCCTCCCTGTTTTTCTCTGTGTGCACTTTCAGGTCTGTAGCTTTTTTTGGTGGTAACTCATAGTACATTTTCCTACCAACACGTGTGCGCTCATTTGGTGTTCCTTTCCTAGTATTTGTGTTGTGGACTGGCTTGGTGCATAGTTGGTGTGCCCCGAGCTGCAGCAAGCATAAGCATGGAATAGCGGTTGACCAGTTCTGTTCAAGTTTCTGTTCAAATTGTCAGGTATTGGACCTTTGCGGGGAGGTCATAGCAGAGATGGTACCCATGTCCCCACGCGACAACCATCAACAATTAGGTTGGTTCCCCACGTACATCGTCATGGAGTCCAGCTTTGTCAAACCATCTAGTTTGTTTCTGTTTTCGTCTTGTTCACCTGGTCAAATAGGTGCACAGCCACATCTCCTCCTCTTTCTTTTCCTATAATAATCTTTTTTCTGCGCAACTCTTCTCTCCTCTACCTCTCAAATCCATCCTCTCCTCTCAACAACTCACTGACCATGCCTTTCACGTCGAGAATACTTCTCAAACTGCGGTTGGATTCCAGATCCGCGTGGCGCGCCTTGCGTACAACGACTCCCGTAGGCCGAGACTCTCACCAGCCGCAGCTGGGCATTCCCGCTCCCTGCGATTGTTTGATGGGTCGGTTTGGTGGCGTTCGCTACGCCGTTCCTCGCATCGTGGCTGATGACGCGACAAGTTGCCACCAGGGTGGCTTCCTTCATGGACGTGATTTGTTGTTGCTAGATTTGATTGCTCTTGCTAGACGGTAGCGGTCGCGAGTGGCGCTTGGGCACTCTTGATTCGGGCTGAGTTGGGCTCGCCTTTTAGGAGAGCCTCAGCTACAAGCATGTTGGCTATGACATGGAATAGTCATATACGGCTTCTCACATTACGATTAGGGGGTGGTCCATTGGGCTGCTCACGATGGAGATTTGCATCATCACTATCACGACGGCCATCTCCATTGTTTGATGCGATGGTGCTTCCAACACCAGTGTTGACTGTGGGTTGTTCTATGCGACCCATGTTGGCGTTCGACCTGGTTGATGCCTTCGGGCCTCCCTGGGCCACCAGACTGTTGGAATGTCGCATGGGCGGCAAATTGGAGATGATACGCGAGGATCTTGACAATTAGCGGAGATCCACTGAAGCTCCATGTTCCTGGCAGTTGTGGCTTCAGTGAGATTGGTGAGTCGCTCTTTATCGGTGTCGATGTCGGCCTTCTCTCGGGCAAGTCGTTAATTCTTCGCTAGGATATCCGTGCAAATTTGATCTATCTCAGGGATATGCGTGTTCACGTTGGCTGTGGTGATGGTAGTCGTCAGCGGGTCGATGATATCGTCTCTGTCATAGACTCCAACAGGGTTTGTGTTCCGCTTGACAATGAGTCGCCACCGTGTTCCGACTCTCCCCCAAGTCGTCGTTCGTGAGGGGGTAGATTGAATCCTCGTAGCCTCCAGATGCATCGTTGAGGTGGTCATCATCGAGGGCGACATTATCAGTGTAAGACCCGACCCTAGCCTCTTCTACAACACGGTGAACCCAACAAAGATGTCGATGCCGTTGATTGGCACGACCGCGCCGCTGGTGATCTTGCCAGCATCGGTTAGCCAAGTGGAGTCGGGATTTATGAAGGCCAGATTCCCAAATTGGATGAAGTTACCTACAACGATTGTCGACCCGATTCCGCCGAGAGTTCCCACATGGAACTCAACTCTAGACGCCACAGGTGATGTGGGTATTACCCTTCGGGTACTCGACATTGCCCTCCTCCTCTGGCCCAACAAGGGGCCCATCTGGAGCACCGTAGCCCAAGGTGGACCAAAACTTCGGTTGCGGGGTGATGCGCGTAAATGTACACGTCCGTTGGGAACCCCAAGAGGAAGGTATGATGCGCACAGTGGCAAGTTTTCCCTCAGAAAGAAACCAAGGTTTAATCGAACCAGGAGTAGCCAAGTGATGTCTACGGGTGCTTCTATTCTTGTAGACAGTGTTGGGCCTCCAAGAGCAGAGGTTTGTAGAACAGCAGCAAGTTTCCCTTAAGTGGATTACCCAAGGTTTATCGAACTCAGGGAGGAAGAGGTCAAAGATATCCCTCTCATGCAACCCTGCAATCACAAAGCAAGAAGTCTCTTGTGTCCCCAACACACCTAATACACTTGTCAGATGTATAGGTGCACTAGTTCGGCGAAGAGATAGTGAAATACAAGTAGTATGGATGTATATGAGTGGTAATAGCAATCTGAATAAAATATGGCAGCGAGTAAACATGCAACGAACAAGTAAATAAGCGGTGTTTGCAGTATTGGAAACAAGGCCTAGGGATCATACTTTCACTAGTGGACACTCTCAACATTGATCGCATAATAAATACTTCTTCTCATATGTGCTACATACACTCTTGTTTGATAATGAACATCATTCGTTGCGTAGGATTACACGAACCCTCAATGCCGGAGTTAACAAGCTCCACAACATTCGATATTCATGTTTAAGTAACCTTAGAGCATAATAGATCATTGCAAAATAAACCAAGAACTAACATAGTGCACACACTGTCCACATTACACTATGAAAGGAGGAATAGATCACATCAATACTATCATAATGATAATTAACTCCACAATCTACGAGAGATCATGATCATAATCTACGACAAGAACCACACGGTGCACACACTAGTCACCTTTACACCATGCAGGAGGAATAGACTACTTTAATAACATCACATGAGTAGCACATAACTAGTAGCGATACAAAGCTCATCATATGGATCTCAATCATGTAAAGCAGCTCATGAGATCATTGTATTGAAGTACATAGGAGAGAGATTAACCACATAGCTACCGGTACAGCCCCGAGCCTCGATGGAGAACTACTCCGTCCTCATGGGAGCAGCAGCGGTGATGAAGATGGCGGTGGAGATGGCAGCGGTGTCGATGGAGAAGCCTTCCGGGGCACTTCCCCGTCCGGCAGGGTGCCGGAACGGAGACTCCTGTCCCCCGCATCTTGGCTTCGCGATGGCGGCGGCTCTGGAAGGTTTCGCGTACCGTGGCTTCCTCCCTAAGGGTTTTCGATGCAGGGGCTTTATATAGGCGAAAGGGCAGCCTCGGAGGGTCGAAGGGGCGACCACACCATAGGCTGGCGCGGCCAGGGCCCGAGCCGCGCCACCCTATCATCCGGGGCCCACAGGGCCCCCTCCGGCGGCTCTCGGGTGTTCCGGATGCTTCCGGGCAAAATAGGAACCCGGGCGTTGATTTCGTCCGATTCCGAGAATATTTCGTTACTAGGATTTCTGAAACCAAAAACAGCAGAAACGAGGAACTGGCACTTCGGCATCTTGTTAATAGGTTAGTTCCGTAAAATGCACGAATATGACATAAAGTGTGCATAAAACATGTAGATATCATCAATAAAGTAGCATGGAACATAAGAAATTATCGATACGTCGGAGACGTATCAGCATCCCCAAGCTTAGTTCTCGCTCGTCCCGAGCAGGTAAAACGATAACAAAGATAATTTCTGAAGTGACATGCCATCATAATCTTGATCATACTATTGTAAACATATGTAATGAATGCAGCGATCAAAACAATGGTAATGACATGAGTAAACAAACGAATCATAAAGCAAAGACTTTTCATGAATAGTACTTCAAGACAAGCATCAATAAGTCTTGCATAAGAGTTAACTCGTAAAGCAATAAATCAAAGTAAAGGTGTTGAAGCAACACAAAGGAAGATTAAGTTTCAGCGGTTGCTTTCAACTTATAACATGTATATCTCATGGATATTGTCAACATAAAGTAATATAACAAGTGCAATATGCAAGTATGTAGGAATCAATACACAGTTCACACAAGTGTTTGCTTCTTAAGGTGGAGGGAGATAGGTAAGCCGACTCAACAATAAAAGTAAAAGAATGGTCCTTCAAAGAGGAAAGCATCGATTGTTGTATTTGTGCTAGAGCTTTTATTTTGAAAACATGAAACAATTTTGTCAACGGTAGTAATAAAGCATATGAGTTATGTAAATTATATCTTACAAGTTGCAAGCCTCATGCATAGTATACTAATAGTGCCCGCACCTTGTCCTACTTAGCTTGGACTACCGGATCTTTGCATGCCATGTTTCAACCAAGTGTCACAAAGGGGTACCTCCATGCCGCCTGTACAAAGGTCTGTTGGCGTCAGAAACCCACCGGCGGGCAGCGACTGGCCAACACCGTAG
Organism: Lolium rigidum; assembly: GCF_022539505.1. Lineage (NCBI taxonomy): Eukaryota > Viridiplantae > Streptophyta > Magnoliopsida > Poales > Poaceae > Lolium > Lolium rigidum. The sequence continues at coordinate 44,065,617 of NC_061509.1, forward strand.
AGCCGGGAACAACTAGGGCTGCGGCTGGCCCCAGTCCCTCAGAGCGACGGCCCGCAAAGCCTCCTGGTCGCGCGCCGATGCAAGCCGCAAGGGCGTGCCACCCGACCTATACCTGGTCGGGAAGGTGTGGATGATGCCTCGCTTAGTTTCCTGCAGGGCACACACGTACACGTTAAATACGAGCCTCGATCGGCTCTCGGGTTATCCCGTGAATCGGCTCATGGAGCCGATCCACCCATGATTCGTCCAAGGTGGCCGAATATATGGTGGTCCTGCTTGATCAAGATAAAGCATATGAGATCCACGACGATCTAGGGTTTTCACCGCATAATCGGATCATCCTACTCACGATTGGGCCTCGCGCTCGCGCACGGTGACCGTAAGACAGCCCTAGACAAGGCCTAAAAACCAACACGAGGTTGATCCTCGGAACATCCTCGTCTAGGGCCAGCAAACTACACCCTACACGCCGCTGGATCCTCCAACCCTTTGTAAGGCCTAACTATTGCGGATATTAAACTAATCCCCGATAAATCAGGGAGCAATCGTAACGGATCAGATCTACTAAATAACGATCAAGCGGGGTGCCGCCCTCGCACCCATGATGAGTTACAAGGACGGCTAGATGCGCAAGGGTTGCACTACGACAAGCATATGATACTAGGAACAATGCTAACCCTAACACATCTACGATAACTACGTTGCTCGCCATCAAAAAGGCTTCGATACGAGCAACACATGAACAACGTGGGCAGGCTCGTGCTGCCTAGATCGCAAGATGCGATCTAGGCAGCATGGTGCTTACCGGAGAAACCCTTGAGACGAAGGGGTTGGCGATGCGCCGAGATTGGTTTGTGTTGAACGTTGGTTGTTGTTTATTTCATAAACCCTAGATACATATTTATAGTCCAGGGGACTTTCTAATGTGGGCGTGCACCAAACCGTGCACGGGTAAAACTCTAACTTCTAAACTAAGGTGCGATCTAATATGTTACAGATACATGGGCAGTTTAGCCCAACTTGGTAAACAAGGCCGATTCACGTATTTCCTTCCATGTATAATCTTCACGTCCATCTTGATCGCGGCCCACCTTTGACTCGGTCAAATACTGGTGATAACACATGCTCCCCTGGTTTTGGAAATGACATTTCCAAAATCATTACGCTTTTCTCTCGTAGGGTCATGTCGTGGCAGAGCAGAACCGTCGCAGAGTCCTTCATCATGATAACTTGCCTTCTCAACTTCTCCGCACGATTTGACAGTCCTGGCACTACTTCCTCGGAAACTGCTGTGGCATTGAATTTCCACTATATCCCCTTTTATTTATCTGCCACGAACAGTTCTCCTCTGCATCTCCTTTGCATTAGCATCCCAAAAAGCCCTCCTGCATCAAAATGTCTTCTTCTTCCTCTGCTCCATCGGATCTTTCCAGCCAGTCCTCCACATCCCGCGAGCCGACGCCGGAATACAACCCGGCGGAAGTCCACGCGGCCAACATCCCCGCGCCATTGCGGCCGGGGAGGAGTCAGACCATGACTTCTCCATCTGGTCCGAGGATGACCAGTCTTCGACGGACGGGGAAAGCGACCTCCGCTTCCTCGCCAACGGGGAACCGGAGGAGGAGAGCGATGACGATCGCTTCTCCTGGGATGACTTCACCTCCTCCGAGGGGGTGAAGGAGAAGGAAGAGGAGGAGGACGACGACGACACCTCCTCCGACGAGCCGCCGGCCAAGCGGTTCTGCCCTTGGCCGGGCAACCTGAGCGACTTCGACAGTGACGAAGACGACGCTGACGAAGAAGATGAAGACAACGAGGGCCCGGTCGGTGGCCATTGGGGCGACGACGAACCCGCCGGGAGCAGCACCGACGGCAGCGACTACGGCGACGACGAGGGCAGTGATGGCCCGTAGATAGGACTTCTAGAACAGGGCCAGTAGTAGTAGATGGGGCAATATATCCCCTAGTATTTCCTTTTGAGAGCAATTGGCTCTTTATGTAAGAAATCTCGCCTATTAATGAAGAACTTTTCCCCAATTTGATTTTGCCGATTTCCTTTGAGTTCAATTGAGCCGATTCCCTCTTCTACTGACCTTGCCGATTCGTCCCCTTTGCCAATGCGTAATGAGCCGATAGCACCGCATCGGTCCTCTAGAATCCGCCCTTCCCTTCTTCAACTCGATGATTTTCTAAATCTGCGGAAAATGCAGGATCTTCGAGAAAACCTTTGAACTTTTCTAACCAAACCCAAAAATCCTCTTCAATACTCATCATTTGTGAAGAAGGTTGCAACGAAGGATCAGCCGATGGTATCCCAATCGGCTCTTTAAACAGAGCAAAATAGAACATCCACTAGGCCTGCTGCCCCCCTAGTCTTGGCCAAAGCAAAAACAGAAACGAGGACGCGTAACTTAGCTGAATTAGCCCGGGCTAGATCATGCAGAGCCAACCGATTTGCACATAAATCGGCTTGCAGAGAGCCTTCAAGGTGGGCTGCCCCCCGAGCTTCTTCAGTCCGCTCCTAGCGCCTCGCTCGGTCAGATCGGCTCCTTTCCTTTGGCGGATCTAATGCGATCCATCCTCGACCCGATCCGCACGTCCAGTGCTGCTCTTGAAGAGAGGATCCGGGCCCTTAAATTACTCCATTGAGGAGTTCTTCCATTAAAATCCCCCTTCGTGCTCCTCTGATCGTAACCGTTATTCCTCTTGAGTCGATGGCCCTGCATCGGCTTTCATATCCTTAAGTCGATGTCTGCTGCATCGGCTGTGAATTTTTTTGAATTTTTAGGCCGATTTGTGTGTCGGCCCCCACATTTGATAGTGTCACCTCATACCCTCATGTTTTACCCATCTAGGTGCCCCCCGAGCCGATTCTGTCAAGAGAATTGATGGTATCGGCTCTTAGGCAGTCCTCGTTGGGTCCAACGTTCATCCCAGGCAGAATGGATGGTGAGGATAATTTTGGCCGATCGCTGGAATCGGCCTCCACGTTGCTTGCTCGGTGAAGGTTTTGTAATGTCCCTTCATAAATTTTTTTGGGGGGCCGATCGCAAGGATCAGCCTCGCCACGTTTGCTTATTGACGTGCTCTTGCTACTCGTCCAAGCCGGTGGATAGAACCAGCCCAATCTCTGACTTTATCACGTTGGTGCGCTTGCTGTTGTCCACCTCGGGTGCATCGTGTAATCGTGGAGTTCTACACTTCGCCGGACGAACGAGCACCACGTTTGTGCCAGCCGATGTTTCATCATCGGCTTTCCTTTGCTTGGGGCGCCACTCTTTTCTTTGCGGCAGTCCCTCTTCATCCAGGGTCCTCTGGACTTTCGCATCCAAATCAGGTCGTGCCTTCCTCAGTGTATGCAAGTATAACCTTTCGGCTTCCTCCGCACCGCGCAATCGCCGAACCCCGCGCTTTTGTGAATGGCTGAGACCATCGTGGCACCATCTTGGACGGTGGTACCTGTCTTCTTCGTCTTCCCCTCGTCTTCCGAATCCTCGAGATCTTCCAACCGAGGGATCTCAGCACGTCTGTTTTGTGGTGGGAGAGGCCCTAGGCGCTCGAACACAGACACGTTGGCTGCCTCCTTCTTTTTCTGGTTGCATTCTGGGCAGTTGCCGATTGTTGGCAATCGGCTCATTCCTGAATCCCAGCAGTGTCTGAAGAAAGGGCAGTCCCAGTGCCTGGCGTTGTTATCTTGCTCCCTTGGCTTTTCCGTGGCACGGCGCTCGTGCTCCTCCTCATTGTGATCGTGCCGACGATATCTTCTGGCTCCTCTAGCCAGACGATCTCTCTCATCATCGTCGCCGTGTCGCCGGCGTTGGTCGTACTGACTCACATACTTGTTGAGGAGGTGATCAGAGAGGGGTCGTTGATATCTTATGTTCTTCACTTCCCCCTCCGTGACGTAGCGCTTGCCATCTTGACGGAGCCGATCGCACGGAGCGGCCCCTCTCGTGTCCTTGCTCCGAGAGCAGCTGCTCTCATCTCCATCTTTGCCGGAGTGGTTCCCGGGTCCTACCATGTTGATGCTGAACGAGGGACCCGTCCGGCAACCCTCGGGGAAGGTGACTTCCACCATGTTAACGGCGGGGAAGGGTTGGGTGTCGACCTTCATAGCGTACTCGGTTGAAAATTAGACGCCCCTTCTCTATCGCCGCTTGGATGTGCCGACGCCACACCCCGCAGTCGTTGGTGGCATGGGAGAGCGAGTTGTGCCATTTGCGGTATGGCTTTCCGTTCAGCTCTTGCGCCGTGGGGAACTTGAGACCTTCCGGGATCGTCAACTCGTTTCTCCTTGAGCAGGAGGTCGAAGATTTGCTCCGTCTTGGTCACGTCAAAATCAAATCCCCCGGGCGGCCCTGGTGGCTTTACCCATTTGCGGGACACGGGGTTCCTCCCCGAGTCCACTCAGCCACCGCTATTTCTTGGTCTCCCATAGCGCCTTCATCTTCGCCTGCGTCAATCATGGTAACCACGCGCTTGAACTTGTCCCGGTAGACATCTCGGGTGGCGCTGTTCATACGCCGACAGCCTACGCACCATGTGTGCTAATGAAGGGTAGTCCGCTTGGGCGGCCACGTCCTTGATCGATGATGACAGACCCACCACCGCCAACTCGACTGCTTCTTTTTCGCTTACGTGAACCGAATAGCATCGGTTCCTAACGGTCCTGAAGCGCTGGATGTATTCCGACACTGTTTCCCCGCGCTTCTGTCGTACTTGTGCCAAATCGGCAATGCCAGCCTCGGAAGCCTCTGAGTGATATTGCTCATGGAATCGTTCTTCCAGCTGCTTCCAAGTCTGGACTGAGTTCGGTGGCAGCGACGTGTACCAACCGAAAGCCGATCCCGTGAGGGACTCGTGAGAAGTACCTCACGCGCAGCTCGTCTGACGCTGAGATCATGCCCAGCTGCGCCAAATATCGACTCACATGTTCGATGGAGCTGGAACCATCTGATCCGCTGAACTTTGTGAAGTCCGGGAGCCGATATTTGGGTGGTAGCGGGATCAATTCGTACTCGTTGGGGTACGGCTTGGTATAGCCGATCGTCTTCCTCTTCGGCATCATGCCGAACCGATCCTTCGAGGATCGTACAAATCTGATCCGCGGTGATGGCTGCAGGTGCCGAACCCCGAAGATTCGCCGGAGTGGCGTACTTTACCAGCCATGCTTGTTTTTCCGGTTCGAGCCAACTGCAGGAGCTGGGCTGCGGGTTTTGTCGGGGTGGCGTATTTAGCTAGCCACGTCCGCTTCTCGAGCTCGTTTCGACGTTCCTCCCGTTGTTCCGAAGTCCCCGCTGTTGCAACCTGGTTCGAGGGTGCCCAGGTGCTGCAGTCTGGCACGTATGCACATGCGTATCCGTGCGGGATCTCCTTGGGCGCCCCAGCCAAGAACTGGTAGTCACTAGGGTCACCACCGATCTTGTAGACGACGAATGCCGGTGTAGCCGGCACTTCAGGCTGGTGCTGCCAACGCATGTGGCAGCGGCGGACGGGGCTCGGAGCGGCAACTCTCCTTGGTGCGTCCCGAGAGCTGGTCTCGACGGAGAGTGCTGATGGCTCATGATTTCCTGGATCACGCGAAGAGCGACGCGCTCCAACGTGTTCACCAGGCTCTCAGAGTGGCGGTGCAGCGAATGAGCCACCATGAAGTTGACCTCCTGACGCAGCGACCTGGTGCGTTCTTCTGACGGGGTGGATAGATCCACTCCATCAAGGGCGCCTTCGGGTGAGAACCCCTTCCATCCGATGCCATGGGAGCGGGTCCCGTGGAAAGAGCCGATGAGGTCGGCTTCGAGGACGGCTTTGACCTCGTCATACTTCTTCTTGAGCTCGCCAGTGAGGTCCTCGTAAGTGACCGGAGTCTCTTCCGCCATCTCGGATGTAGATGGCGATGTGGTGGATGTCGTGGATGTTGAAGATGGTCCCACCGGGCGTGCCAGAATGTGTTGGCGTCAGAAACCCACCGGCGGGCAGCGACTAGCCAACACCGTAGAGCCGGGAACAACTAGGGCTGCGGCTGGCCCCAGTCCCTCAGAGCGACGGCCCGCAAAGCCTCCCCGGTCGCGCGCCGATGCAAGCCGCAAGGGCGTGCCACCCGACCTATACCTGGTCGGGAAGGTGTGGATGATGCCTCGCTTAGTTTCCTGCAGGGCACACACGTACACGTTAAATACGAGCCTCGATCGGCTCTCAGGTTATCCTGTGAATCGGCTCATGGAGCCGATCCACCCATGATTCGTCCAAGGTGGCCGAATATATGGTGGTCCTGCTTGATCAAGATAAAGCATATGAGATCCACGACGATCTAGGGTTTTCACCGCATAATCGGATCATCCTACTCACGATTGGGCCTCGCGCTCGCGCACGGTGACCGTAAGACAGCCCTAGACAAGGCCTAAAAACCAACACGAGGTTGATCCTCGGAACATCCTGTCTAGGGCCAGCAAACTACACCCTACACGCCGCTGGATCCTCCAACCCTTTGTAAGGTCTAACTATTGCAGATATTAAACTAATCCCTGATAAATCAGGGAGCAATCGTAACGGATCAGATCTACTAAATAACGATCAAGCGGGGTGCCGCCCCTGCACCCATGATGAGGTACAAGGACGGCTAGATGCGCAAGGGTTGCACTACGACAGCATATGATACTAGGAACAATGCTAACCCTAACACATCTACGATAACTACGTTGCTCGCCATCAAAAAGGCTTCAGTACGAGCAACGCATGAACAACGTGGGCAGGCTCGTGCTGCCTAGATCGCAAGATGCGATCTAGGCAGCATGGTGCTTACCGGAGAAACCCTTGAGACGAAGGGGTTGGCGATGCGCCGAGATTGGTTTGTGTTGAACGTTGGTTGTTGTTTATTTCATAAACCCTAGATACATATTTATAGTCCAGGGGACTTTCTAATGTGGGCGTGCACCAAACCGTGCACGGGTAAAACTCTAACTTCTAAACTAAGGTGCGATCTAATATGTTACAGATACATGGGCAGTTTAGCCCAACTTGGTAAACAAGGCCGATTCACGTATTTCCTTCCATGTATAATCTTCACGTCCATCTTGATCGCGGCCCACCTTTGACTCGGTCAAATACTGGTGATAACAAGGTCTAAGGAGAAAGCTCGCATTTTGGATTTCTCGCTTTTGATTATTCTCAACTTAGACATCCATACCGGGACAACATGGACAACAGATAATGGACTCCACTTTAATGCATAAGCATGTAGCAACAATTATTATTCTCATATGAGATTGAGGATATATGTCCAAAACTGAAACTTCAACCATGATTCATGGCTTTAGTTAGCGGCCCAATGTTCTTCTCTAACAATATGCATGCTCCAATCATTAAGGTGGCAGATCCTTCAGACAAGACGGACATGCATAGCAACTCACATGATATTCAATAAAGACTAATTGATGGCGTTCCCCAGAAGCATGGTTATCGCACAACAAGCAACTTAATAAGAGATAAAGTGCATAAGTACATATTCAATACTACGATAGTTTTTAAGGCTATTTTGTCCCATGAGCTATATATTGCAAAGGTGAATGATAGGATTTTAAAGGTAGCACTCAAGCAATTTACTTTGGAATGGCGGAGAAATACCATGTAGTAGGTAGGTATGGTGGACACAAATGGCATAGTGGTTGGCTCAAGGATTTTGGATGCATGAGAAGTAATCCCTCTCGATACAAGGTTTAGGCTAGCAAGGTTATTTGAAGCAAACTCAAGGATGAACCGGTGCAGCAAAACTCACATAAAAGACATATTGTAAACATTATAAGACTCTACACCGTCTTCCTTGTTGTTCAAAACTCAATACTAGATATTATCTAGACCTTAGAGAGACCAAATATGCAAACCAAATTTTAGAAAGTTCTATGTATTTCTTCACTAATAGGTGCAAAGTATATGATGCAAGAGCTTAAACATGAGCACAACAATTGCCAAGTATCACATTATCCAAGACATTTTACCAATTACTACATGTAGCATTTTCTGTTTCCAACCATATAACAGTTTAACGAAGAGGAAACTTCGCCATGAATATTATGAGCTAAGAACACATGTGTTCATATGAACCAGCGGAGCGTGTCTCTCTCCCACACAAGGATGAATTTATTCAGAGAATGAAAATAACAAAACGAAAAATAAAAACACACAGACGCTCCAAGTAAAGTACATAAGATGTGACCGAATAAAAATATAGTTTAAAGAGAAGGAACCTGATACTTTGTCGATGAAGAAGGGGATGCCTTGGGCATCCCCAAGCTTAGACGCTTGAGTCTTCTTGAAATATGCAGGGATGAACCACGGAGGCATCCCCAAGCTTAGAGCTTTCACTCCTCTTGATCATAGTATATCATACTCCTCTCTTGACCCTTGAAAACTTCCTTCACACCAAACTTCAAGCAAACTCATTAGAGGGTTAGTGCATAATAAAAAATTCACATGTTCAGAGATGGCACAATCATTCTTTACACTTCTGGACATTGCACAAAACTTCTGAAAGTTAATGGAACAAAGAAACTCATTCAACTTAACAAAAGCGGCAATGCGAAATAAAAGGCAGAATCTGTCAAAAACAGAACATTCCGTAAAGACGAATTTTTAAAATGGCACCAGACTTGCTCAAACGGAAAAACTCAAAACTAATGAAAGTTGCGTACATATCTGAGGATCACGCTCGTAAATTGGCAGATTTTTTTAGAATTTTCTACAGAGACTTGTGCCAGAATTCGTGACAGACAGCAATGCTGTTTCTGCGCAGCGATCCCAAATATAACATCAACTTTGACATAGAAACTTTACTTGGCACAAAAACATGATAAGGAGAGGTTGCTACAGTAGTAAAAAACTTCCAAGACACAAATATAAAACAAAGTACTGTAGTAAAAAAAACACATGGGTTATCTCCCAAGAAGTTCTTTCTGTATAGCCATTAAGATGGGCTCAGCAGTTTTAATGATGCACTCGCAAGAAATAGTATTTGAAGCAAAAAAAAAGCATAAAAAAAACAAATTCAAAACACATTTAAGCCTAACATGCTTCCTATGCATAGGAATCTTGTAAATAAACAAGTTCATGAAGAGCAAAGTAACAAGCATAGGAAGATAAAACAAGTGTAGCTTCAAAAATTTCAGCACATAGAGAGGTGTTTTAGTAACATGAAAATTTTTACAACCATATTTTCCTCTCTCATAATAACTTTCAGTAGCAACATGAGAAAACTCAACAATATAACTATCACATAAAGCATTCTTATCATGAGTCTCATGCATAAAATAATTACTACTCCCAACATAAGCATAGTCATTCTTATTAATTGTAGTGGGAGCAAATTCAACAAAGTAGCTATCATTATTATTCTCATCATCAAATATAGGAGGCATAGTATCATCAAAGTAAATTTTCTCCTCAATGCTTGGGGGACTAAAAATATCATGCTCATCAAAGCCAGCTTCCCCAAGCTTAGAATTTTCCATAGCATTAGCAACAATAGTGTTCAAAGCATTCATATTAATATGTTCCATGGGTTTTTTAATTTTTGCATCAAACCATCCATGTCTTAAATCAGGAAATAGAATAAAAAGGTCATTGTTGTCCATTATGCCTAACTAGTGTAAACAAGAAACCAAATGTCGCAATTGCAGAGTCTAAAGGAAATAGCTTCGAGCACACACACAATGGCGCCAGAAAAGTACTTGTTACCTGGAACCGGAGTATGAGTGCCTTTTACCTTTCCTCCCCGGCAACGGCGCCAGAAAAGTACTTGATGTCTACGGGTGCTTCTATTCTTGTAGACAGTGTTGGGCCTCCAAGAGCAGAGGTTTGTAGAACAGCAGCAAGTTTCCCTTAAGTGGATTACCCAAGGTTTATCGAACTCGGGGAGGAAGAGGTCAAAGATATCCCTCTCATGCAACCACTGCAATCACAAAGCAAGAAGTCTCTTGTGTCCCCAACACACCTAATACACTTGTCAGATGTATAGGTGCACTAGTTCGGCGAAGAGATAGTGAAATACAAGTAGTATGGATGTATATGAGTGGTAATAGCAATCTGAATAAAATATGGCAGCGAGTAAACATGCAACAGAACAGTAAATAAGCGGTGTTTGCAGTATTGGAAACAAGGCCTAGGGATCATACTTTCACTACTGGACACTCTCAACATTGATCGCATAATAAATACTTCTTCTCATATGTGCTACATACACTCTTGTTTGATAATGAACATCATTCGTTGCGTAGGATTACACGAACCCTCAATGCCGGAGTTAACAAGCTCCACAACATTCGATATTCATGTTTAAGTAACCTTAGAGCATAATAGATCATTGCAAAATAAACCAAGAACTAACATAGTGCACACACTGTCCACATTACACTATGAAAGGAGGAATAGATCACATCAATACTATCATAATGATAATTAACTCCACAATCTACGAGAGATCATGATCATAATCTACGACAAGAACCACACGGTGCACACACTAGTCACCTTTACACCATGCGGGAGGAATAGACTACTTTAATAACATCACATGAGTAGCACATAACTAGTAGCGATACAAAGCTCATCATATGGATCTCAATCATGTAAAGCAGCTCATGAGATCATTGTATTGAAGTACATAGGAGAGAGATTAACCACATAGCTACCGGTACAGCCCCGAGCCTCGATGGAGAACTACTCCCTCCTCATGGGAGCAGCAGCGGTGATGAAGATGGCGGTGGAGATGGCAGCGGTGTCGATGGAGAAGCCTTCCGGGGGCACTTCCCCGTCCGGCAGGGTGCCGGAACAGAGACTCCTGTCCCCCAGATCTTGGCTTCGCGATGGCGGCGGCTCTGGAAGGTTTCGCGTACCGTGGCTTCCTCCCTAAGGGTTTTCGATGCAGGGGCTTTATATAGGCGAAAGGGCAGCCTCGGAGGGTCGAAGGGGCGACCACACCATAGGCTGGCGCGGCCGGGGCCCGAGCCGCGCCACCCTATCATGCGGGGCCCACGGGGCCCCCTCCGGCGGCTCTCGGGTGTTCCGGATGCTTCCGGGCAAAATAGGAACACAGGCGTTGATTTCGTCCAATTCAGAGAATATTTCGTTACTAGGATTTCGAAACCAAAAACGAGCGGAAAACGAGAAGCGGCACTTCGGCATCTTGTTAATAGGTTAGTTCCAGAAAATGCACGAATATGACATAAAGTGTGCATAAAACATGTAGATATCATCAATAAAGTAGCATGGAACATAAGAAATTATCGATACGTCGGAGACGTATCACCAAGAAGCACGTTGAAGGTTGATGGTGGCGAAATATGATGCGGCGCAACACCAGGGATTCCGGCGCCAACGTGGAACCTGCACAACACAACCAAAGTACTTTGCCCCAACGAAACAGTGAGGTTGTCAATCTCACCGGCTTGCTGTAACAAAGGATTAACCGTATTGTGTGGAAGATGATTGTTTGCGAAGAAAAGTAAAGAACAATTGCGATAGATTGTATGCGATGTAAAGAATAGGACCGGGGTCCACGAGTTCACTAGAGGTGTCTCTCCCATAAGATAAAATCATGTTGGGTGAACAAATTACAGTCGGGCAATTTACAAATAGAAAAGGGCATAACAATGCATATACATGATATGATAAATATAGTGAGATTTAATTGGGCATTACGACAAAGTACATAGACCGCCATCCAGCATGCATCTATGCCTAAAAAGTCCACCTTCAGGTTATCATCCGAACCCCTTCCAGTATTAAGTTGCAAGCAACGAGACAATTGCATTAAGTATGGTGCGTAATGTAATCAACAACTACATCCTTAGACATAGCATCAATGTTTTATCCCTAGTGGCAACAGACACATCCACAACCTTAGAACTTTCCATCACTTCGTCCCAGATATCAATGGAGGCATGAACCCACTATCGAGCATAAATACTCCCTCTTGGAGTTAAGAGCAAAAACATGGCCAGAGCCTCTACTAATAACGGAGAGCATGCAAGATCATAAACAACACATAAATAATAGATTGATAATCACCATAACATAGTATTCTCTATCCATCGGATCCCGACAAACACAACATATAGTATTACAGATAGATGATCTTGATCATGTTAGGCAGCTCACAAGATCCAACAATGAAGCACATAAGGAGAAGACGACCATCTAGCTACTGCTATGGACCCATAGTCCAGGGGTGAACTACTCACTAATCACTCCGGAGGCGATCATGGCGATGAAGAGTCCTCCGGGAGATGATTCCCCTCTCCGGCAGGGTGCCGGAGGCGATCTCCTGAATCCCCCGAGATGGGATTCGCGGCGGCGGCGTCTCTGGAAGGTTTTCCGTATCGTGGCTCTCGGTACTGGGGGTTTCGCGACGGAGGCTTTAAGTAGGCAGAAGGGCAACGCGGGGGGCCACACGAGGGCTCCACACGCTAGGGCCGCGCGGCCAGGGCCTGGGTCGCGCCGCCCTAGTGTGGCGGCGCCTCGTGGCCCCACTTCCTTTCCCCTTCGCGCTTCTGGAAGCTTCGTGCAAAAATAGGACCCTGGGCGTTGATTTCGTCCAATTCCGAGAATATTTCCTTACTAGGATTTCGAAACCAAAAACAGCGAGAAACAACGAATCGGCTCTTCGGCATCTTGTTAATAAGTTAGTGCCGGAAAATGCGTAAATACGACATATAATGTGTGTAAAACATGTAGATATCATCAATAATGTAGCATGGAACATAAGAAATTATCGATACGTCGGAGACGTATCAGCATCCCCAAGCTTAGTTCACGCTCGTCCCGAGCAGTGCAAACGATAACAAGGATAATTTACGGAGTGACATGCCATCATAATCTTGATCATACTATTGTAAACATATGTAATGAATGCAGCGATCAAAACAATGGTAATGACATGAGTAAACAAATGAATCATAAAGCAAAGACTTTTCATGAATAGTACTTCAAGACAAGCATCAATAAGTCTTGCATAAGAGTTAACTCATAAAGCAATAAATCAAAGTAAAGGTATTGAAGCAACACAAAGGAAGATTAAAGCAATAAATCAAAGTAAAGGTATTGAAGCAACACAAAGGAAGATTAAGTTTCAGCGGTTGCTTTCAACTTATAACATGTATATCTCATGGATAGTGTCAATGTAAAGTAATATAACAAGTGCAATATGCAAGTATGTAGGAATCAATGCACAGTTCACACAAGTGTTTGCTTCTTAAGGTGGAGAGAGATAGGTAAACTGACTCAACAATAAAAGTAAAAAAGAAAGGTCCTTCAAAGAGGAAAGCATCGATTGCTATATTTGTGCTAGAGCTTTTATTTTGAAAACATGAAACAATTTTGTCAACGGTAGTAATAAAGCATATGAGTTATGTAAATTATATCTTACAAGTTGCAAGCCTCATGCATAGTATACTAATAGTGCCCGCACCTTGTCCTAATCAGCTTGGACTACCGGATCATCGCAATACACATGTTTCAACCAAGTGTCACAAAGGGGTACCTCCATGCCGCATGTACAAAGGTCTAAGGAGAAAGCTCGCATTTTGGATTTCTCGCTTTTGATTATTCTCAACTTAGACATCCATACCGGGACAACATGGACAACCGATAATGGACTCCTCTTTAATGCATAAGCATGTAGCAACAATTATTATTCTCATATGAGATTGAGGATATATGTCCAAAACTGAAACTTCCACCATGATTCATGGCTTTAGTTAGCGGCCCAATGTTCCTCTCTAACAATATGCATGCTCCAACCATTAAGGTGGTAGATCTCTCTTACTTCAGACAAGCCGGACATGCATAGCAACTCACATGATATTCAACAAAGAATAGTTGATGGCGTCCCCGAAGCATGGTTATCGCACAACAAGCAACTTAATAAGAGATAAAGTGCATAAGTACATATTCAATACCACGATAGTTTTTAAGGCTATTTTGTCCCATGAGCTATATATTGCAAAGGTGAATGATGGAATTTAAAGGTAGCACTCAAGCAATTTACTTTGGAATGGCGGAGAAATACCATGTAGTAGGTAGGTATGGTGGACACAAATGGCATAGTGGTTGGCTCAAGGATTTTGGATGCATGAGAAGTATTCCCTCTCGATACAAGGTTTAGGCTAGCAAGGTTATTTGAAGCAAACTCAAGGATGAACCGGTGCAGCAAAACTCACATAAAAGACATATTGTAAACATTATAATACTGTACACCGTCTTCCTTGTTGTTCAAAACTCAATACTAAAAATTATCTAGACCTTAGAGAGACCAAATATGCAAACCAAATTTTAGCAAGCTCTATGTATTTCTTCATTAATGGGTGCAAAGTATATGATTCAAGAGCTTAAACATGAGCACAACAATTGCCAAGTATCACATTATCCAAGACATTTTAGAATTACTAGTAGCATTTCCCGATTCCAACCATATAACAATTTAACGAAGAAGTTTCAACCTTCGCCTTGAATATTATGAGTAAAGCCTAAGGACATATTTGTCCATATGCAACAGCGGAGCGTGTCTCTCTCCCATACATTGAATGCTAGGATCCATTTTATTCAAACAAAAACAAAAACAAAACAAACCGACGCTCCAAGTAAAGAACATAAGATGTGATTGAATAAAAATATAGTTTCAGGGGAGGAACCTGATGATGTTGTCGATGAAGAAGGGGATGCCTTGGGCATCCCCAAGCTTAGACGCTTGAGTCTTCTTAAAATATGCAGGGATGAACCACGGGGGCATCCCCAAGCTTAGAGCTTTCACTCCTCTTGATCATAGTATATCATACTCCTCTCTTGACCCTTGAAAACTTCCTTCACACCAAACTTCAAGCAAACTCATTAGAGGGTTAGTGCACAATTAAAAATTCACATATTCAGATGTGACACAATCATTCTTAACACTTCTGGACATTGCACAAAGCTACTGGACATTAGTGGATCAAAGAAATTCATTCAATATAGCAAATACGGCAATGCGAAATAAAAGGCAGAATCTGTCAAAAACAGAACAGTCTGTAAAGACGAACCTGAAAGGTGCACCAGACTTGCTCAAATGGAAAAACTCAAAACTAATGAAAGTTGCGTACATATCTGAGGATCACGCTCGTAATTTTTCATATTTTTTCGAATTTTCTACAGAGACTTGTGCCAGAATTCGTGACAGACAGCAATGCTATTTCTGCGCAGCGATCCCAAATATAACATCAACTTTAACATAGAAACTTTACTTGGCACAAAAACATGATAAGGAGAGGTTGCTACAGTAGTAAACAACTTCCAAGACTCAAATATAAAACAAAGTACTGTAGTAAAAACATGGGTTGTCTCCCATAAGCGCTTTTCTTTAACGCCTTTCAGCTAGGCGCAGAAAGTGCAAATCAAGTAACATCAAGAGTAGAAGCATCAACATTATTATTTTTCATGCAAACACAACTTGTTGCAGAGTGTACTTTAGGTGCTCCATTATCTAAATTTTCTATGGTGGTGCTAGGGGTTTTAGAAATTTTAGGCCTATAATAATTCTTTTGTTTAGGAACTTTAGAGGCGTACATGAATTTTTGCTCTTTACCCACATAAGCTTTCTCATTATACTTGAGAGAAGAAAAGGTTGAACCCAAGGTTCCCATAGCTTTTTCAAGTTCATCAATCCTATTGGTTTGATTATCATGGACAACACAAGTTCCTAGGACACTAATTCTTTCATCAATTCCTCCTACGGATTTATAAAGTTCATCAGTTTTATCCAATAACATTTCCAATTTAGTTTCAATACTTGGAAAATTTTTCTCTATGGTTTCCAATTTTTTCATAACATCCTCAAGAGAGATTTCAATTTTAACTTCATTAACAGGTGGTATTCCAACTAGACTCTCAATGATGCAACTAGCTTCTAAAGCGGGAGTACTTAGGAAATTACCTCCCGAAAGAGTATCAAGAACATACCTATTCCAACTAGATAAACCAACATAAAAGTTCCTAAGAAGGATAGTGGTGGAGTGTTTCTTAATGCACCTATGATGAGCATTACTAATTCTGTACCAAGCATCTTTAAACTTTCTCCCCCTTGTTGCTTAAAAGAACGAACTTCAACTTCAGGATTACTCATGATAATAGTAGTAAAAGTAACTAAGTAAATAAAGACAAGTAACTAATTTTTTTGTGTTTTTGATATAGAGAACAAGGCAGTAAATAAAGTAAAACTAGCAACTAATTTTTTTGTGTTTTGTTTAGGTGCAGCAAACAAAGTAGTAAATAAAATAAAGCAAGACAAAAACAAAGTAAAGAGATTGGGAAGTGGAGACTCCCCTTGCGGCGTGTCTTGATCTCCCCGGCAACGGCGCCGGAAAACGAGGCTTGATGCGCGTAAATGTACACGTCCGTTGGGAACCCCAAGAGGAAGGTATGATGCGCACGGTGGCAAGTTTTCCCTCGAGAAAGAAACCAAGGTTTAATCGAACCAGGAGGAGCCAAGAAGCACGTTGAAGGTTGATGGTGGCGAAATGTGATGCGGCGCAACACCAGGGATTCCGGCGCCAATGTGGAACCTGCACAACACAACCAAAGTACTTTGCCCCAACGAAACAGTGAGGTTGTAAATCTCACCGGCTTGCTGTAACAAAGGATTAACCGTATTGTGTGGAAGATGATTGTTTGCGAAGAAAAGTAAAGAACAATTGCAGTAGATTGTATGCGATGTAAAGAATAGGACCGGGGTCCACAGTTCACTAGAGGTGTCTCTCCCATAAGATAAAAGCATGTTGGGTGAACAAATTACAGTCGGGCAATTTACAAATAGAAAAGGGCATAACAATGCATATACATGATATGATAAATATAGTGAGATTTAATTGGGCATTACGACAAAGTACATATATAGACCGCCATCTAGCATGCATCTATGCCTAAAAAGTCCACCTTCAGGTTATCATCCGAACCCCTTCCAGTATTAAGTTGCAAGCAACAGACAATTGCATTAAGTATGGTGCGTAATGTAATCAACAACTACATCCTTAGACATAGCATCAATGTTTTATCCCTAGTGGCAACAGCACATCCACAACCTTAGAACTTTCTATCACTGTCCCAGATATCAATGGAGGCATGAACCCACTATCGAGCATAAATACTCCCTCTTGGAGTTAAGAGCAAAAACTTGGCCAGAGCCTCTACTAATAACGGAGAGCATGCAAGATCATAAACAACACATAAATAATAGATTGATAATTACCATAACATAGTATTCTCTATCCATCGGATCCCGACAAACACAACATATAGTATTACAGATAGATGATCTTGATCATGTTAGGCAGCTCACAAGATCCAACAATGAAGCACATAAGGAGAAGACGACCATCTAGCTACTGCTATGGACCCATAGTCCAGGGGTGAACTACTCACTCATCACTCCGGAGGCGATCATGGCGATGAAGAGTCCTCCGGGAGATGATTCCCCTCTCCGGCGAGGTGCCGGAGGCGATCTCCTGAATCCCCCGAGATGGGATTCGCGGCGGCGGCGTCTCTGGAAGGTTTTCCGTATCGTGGCTCTCGGTACTGGGGGTTTCGCGACGGAGGCTTTAAGTAGGCGGAAGGGCAACACGGGGGGCCACACGAGGGCCCCACACGCTAGGGCCGCGCGGCCAGGGCCTAGGCCGCGCCGCCCTAGTGTGGCGGCGCCTCGTGGCCCCACTTCCTTTCCCCTTCGCGCTTCTGGAAGCTTCGTGCAAAAATAGGACCCTGGGCGTTGATTTCTTCCAATTCCGAGAATATTTTCTTACCAGGATTTCTGAAACCAAAAACTGCAGAAAACAGCAACTGGCTCTTCGGTATCTTGTTAATAGGTTAGTGCCGGCAAATGCGTAAATACGACATATAATGTGTGTAAAACATGTAGATATCATCAATAATGTAGCATGGAACATAAGAAATTATCGATACGTCGGAGACGTATCACGGGGAGGAAAGATGGAAGGTGACGGATTCTTGAAGAACAAGGTAAGGAGACTTTCAAATAAGGAAATGATAGATATGATCTCTCCTTATTGTAACCGACTCCGAGCGGGACTCTTGGGACCTAGCCTCCTATATAAAGGCTATGAGAGGGCCTGCCGGAGGCTCTCTCATACAATCACGCAACCCTCACACATACACAAACCCTAGAAACCTTGCCTCTCGACAAGAACACTACTACGCAGTCTTTCGGCTGCCTTATTCTACCCAATTTTACTCATAATCAAGATCAAACAGGTATGACGTAAGGGTTTTACCTCATCGAGGGTCTTGAACCTAGGTAAATCTCGCTCTCTTCTTGTCTGGTATCCGATATCTCGTGCTAACCTGCAGGATTTCGCTAACCCTAAGCCCCTCATGGTTGGCATTGCAGAGGATCCACCTCATCAACAGGCCCCACGGTAGGCGCCAAATGTTGCTGTAAAATCACGGCATATGCCATCTCAAGATGACTTATGAGCGGGGGGATGAAGTCACCGAGTGCTACCATAGACAAGACCAATACACGATGTACCCAGTTACGACCCCTCGGTCTGGAGGTAATTAAAGACCTATTGCTTCTTCTGCCATTATAGATTGTATAACGATTACAAGGTTACTCGTCGACTTAGGCTACACAATTAGCTCTAAGGCATGTTGTGCTAGCTAGTTCTTGTCTCTCATCTAGGGATCATCCTGCGCGCGACCTTATAAAGGAGATAGCGCAGGGCTTTACATGGTAACCCCAGTCAATACGAGTCCTTGGAGTTATAATATGACTCAACCTATGCTACTTGTCTGCAATGACAAGTCTTGTTGGCGTCTCGGTCGATGAATCCCTTGAACCGACTTAGGAGACCACGAAACCAAGTCTCCTCTTGTGCAAGCCCAATCAAGGAGTGGCCGTAAGTAGGGGGCCTTTGCGGCATGGGAATAGGCCCACGTGGGCCCCTACGAGGTCCATGTGGCCAACCTAGCTGGTGATGGTCTTTTGGCCACCCCTTGCCCCTCCAGCACTTTACAATAAAGACTAGAACAACAAATCCCTCTATGCATATAAATTCGCCCAAACTTTTCCGATAAATCCCAAAACATATTTAGTTCGCTCTGGAATATTTCTGAAGATACCAGGACAATTCCAATAAAGTTTCTCCCTCTTATTTAGTATCGGATTTATTTCACTGCACCCCAGGAACTGTTCTCATAACATTGGATTGACTCTGATACTCCACCGAAGCTATTTCGATGTATGAACAACATACTACAAATAGAATTCTCACAACATATCATACACCATTAAGCGTGTGATCCAGAAGGTTCGGTAATGCAAAGTCATTACTTCGAGCACCTCCGGTTCAATAACCAACATTGGGACCCGGACGTCTGTGATGGCTCCTTTGCATAATTGAATAAATAACGAAACGAGCATTGTGTGCTATTACATACGTATGACAATCTCTTTTTTTTTGCTTCATAACATGTTTAACTGATGTGAGACTCTAGGTATTCTAGTGAATCAACTCTTTGATCATAATACCAGTTAACCTCGATCCGTGATCAACCTTTTTTCTTGTTTTATATGATTTATGATTTCCCGTGATCACTATCATATTCTGTCAATGCATACAATAAGTTTACATCACAACACAGAGAGCGGACATTTCATATATCTCCTTTGTTATGAGGAGCAAATTCCATTCTTGAACTATTAAGCTTCCATATATACTTTCGGGCATACATGTATCTTAACTTTTACACCACCTATTTACGAAAGTAATGGTTGATAAGACCAAAGCATACATATATCTTAACTTTTATACCACCTATTTATGAAAGTTATGAGGATCCTCTAGCATGCAGTAAGTAAATGTTTTTTCATGGTCTAAGGACTTTCAGATATGGCAATACTTAAAAGATAGTGGTACTAACAATGAAAAATATTTCTCATAGCATATCTATGACTTGGATATGTTCAGTACCATTTTTTAGTCAAACAATGTACTTCCAGTATTGTTATCATCTTTGTTACAATAAAATGCTCATGATGAGAAAAACTTAATCATCCAACAATACATGAGCCGGTTATATTTGGAGGCAAGATTATGAACTTGTCTCTTGTTCACGTGCTTGTGAGGTTTTATTCGAATCTCATATTCGAGGAGCACATCAGCTTGTGAGCTTTTATTCGAATCTCATATTTGAGGAGCACATCGGTTATATCATAAAAAATAAATTTAATGATAAATATGAAGTTATATATAGGCATAGCTCCTTCATGTATATGGTGTTATAGACGATATCATCCTGTATATAGAGTATTTGGCCCAACCCATATATCAGCTAGAAAAAAATAGACAAAAAATAAAAGGCCGAGCCCAATTTAGACATGGGTCCCACCACAACAAATTGGGCTGACACCTGAGACTACGTAGTAATACACCACATTAGTTCACATTAGACCTGTTTGGATGTATGCATTCAAGCTCATATTTGGAGATGTAGGCCCCTGAATTCCACCCTTGAGATGCGCTTGGTAAGGCTAGAAACTAAAGCGAATTCCGGTCCTAAAGCGGGATGTTCTTTTACCTGGCGTAGTTTAACCGCTGCCCTACCGACCTTCAAAAGGGGATACATATGGAGAGTGGGGACTGGTGAAAAAAATTGACATATGGTCTGATAGATGGATTCCATCTAGCCCCGATGGCAAGGTGACAACTTGTCGAGGTTCCTCAGTTTTCACTAAAGTTATTGATCTGATTAGTCCTATAACAACACAATGGGATGAACAAATTTTGAATGATATTTTTAATGCGTGGATGTCTAAAGGATCTTGCAAATTCCCCTAAATAACCAAGGGTTTGATGACTTCATTGCCTGGAAGGAAATTAGCCATGGGCGGTATACATTAAAGTCAGGATACTATTTGCAATGAAAACACCACTTTGGGCTAAATGCAGGTCAATTTGCATTGGCGGGAATTTCAGCTCAAAATCTCGTCTGGCGGATTCTTTGGAACTTGAAAATACCAAGCAAAATTAAAATCTTTATCTGGCGTGCGCTGCATGGAATCGTCTCGCTAAAGTGTATTCTGGCTAATCGCCATATAGGTGACTCTGCTACCTGCCCTGCCCTATCTGACATGCTCATGCAGAGGACGTTAGGCATCTTCTATTCGCTTGCCCGGCAGCAAGAGAGATTGTAACATCCCAAGTTTCAGCAATAATAAAATCAAGAGAGAGTTTCAACCATTCAAAATTTGCAACAAACAAAAACTTTTTACATGCATATAGTACCACATATAGTTATATGCATTTGAGTGCTTTTCTTATGTGCAATTGCCATGATAAGTGTTAGTATGTTTATCCATTGCTATGTGAACCCTAACAAAGATGATCAAACCCTAAATTGAGAAGAAATAAAGAAAATGGGAAAAACCCATATTTCACTTACATACACAATATGCCAATTTGCAACTCTTCAACCTAGGCCAAAATTGCTTGCCCTCTTGCTTCTAAAATACTCTAATATGATAAACTAACACAAATGCACCCTTGGATCAAGAATCAAATCCAAAGAAATCAAGATTTCTTCATACATATGATAATGGTCATATGGCCCAAAAATATTTTCTTCACTACTTTACCCCTCTGGATTTCTCAATTCTTAAACTAAACAAGGTCAACCAAGGCCATGTCATCCAAGACCATGTCAAGGTCTACAACTTTCATGTTGACCAGCATGGTTAAAGTTGACTAGGTTGACCAGTAGCAAGGTGACAAGTAGTGATGCTGAAATAAAAAGAAGATCATGTCACATTTGCCATTTTGCAAAATAAATCCAAATTGACCAAAACCACCACCAATCCAACACATTAAGTATATAAATGAGACCCACCAAAAAGAAAACCAAAATTCGAACAAAAAGTTCTTGCGGCCATTTAATCAAACACTTGGCAGGCATCTTTTGCAATTTGTGTTACATGTCTTTGTCCATCGGTTTCTTGCCTAAACCCACTTTAACCAGTGATCATTTGATCCCTCTGGCTCCCCTGCATCAAGCTTGGTACATGCTAGGGCTTGGTAGAGTGGGAAAGTGTGGAGAAAAGCTCCATGCCATGCACACCCGGCCACTTTGGGCATCCCTCTCTCTGGCCTCTCTCTCAACCCATCACCTTGTCCTGGAGCATCTTGGAAGCATAAGGACCGCGTCAGTACCTTGCACTCGATCGCCAAGTGACAAAGGATTACTTTGTCAATGCCTACAGATTGTAGACTAGGGTTTTGCTAGAAGTAGAGGGCAAGTAGATCTCGAAGGTTTAGGCGGAAAGTACTCGACGATTATGAAAACTAGGGTTATGTTGACCGTAGATTCGATCCTTTCTTTGTCCCTCGACTCCCCCTTATATAGGAGGTGGAGCCGAGGGTTTCGTTTCGTACAAGTTACAGAGTCCGGGACGGTTTCTAACTCATCCCGCCAGATTACAAATAACTCTTCCTATTACAACTCTAGCTTTCCTTAATATATCTTGGACTCTCGAATCTTCTTATTCTTCGGGTAGTGGGCCTTCAGTAAACTCCGAGTACTATCTTCGGCAGGCCCATTTGGGATGCCTATGTCAGTAGCCCCGAGATTTTGCTTGAATCGTAGAGTCAAGGGAAATCTCATCTGTTTATATTTTTTCGAGAGCTTTTATTTATGCTTCTTCACATAAAATTCTATATTGTACGGGGATAACGGTAGTTGGGGCTAGTTCATCGACGGATCAGGTACTAGTTAAGCTGCTCTAGTGGCAATCCGCAAAAACCTACTTCAAGATCACGTCCCTGGACATGATCTCGGGATACTTGGTGTAAACTTCGACAGGTGCCGCTTAAGGTCTTACCATTCTGTCGAGTCCCGAGTCAAATTTATCGGGTACCTAACGCGTCCGTTAGGATTTTTCTTCATATCCGTTGATACGGATAAAAGTAGCGAGAGCGTAGTCTTTGGCGATGCCACGCCCAGCGAGAACGGATGCGGGGTCTTACCTTCGCAAATTTGCGGCATTCGGAAATTGATCGCAACTTTGGCGTTCGAGAATATATTGTCGAGTGCTTTTCGCCTTTGGAATAGCACATTTTATCGAGTCATATTTGATGACTTATTTTGTCTTCCCGATGGGAGTATATGTAGAGTTATCTTTGTAACTCGAAATATACTCACTTCTGCTTATTTTGATAAGACTCATCGGGCACGCGAACAGCGTTCCCGATGGGAGTAGCCCCGAGGCTACGGCCAAGAACTTGTGCTTGGGTGTAGGCTCCACGGATTAGTATCCTTTGCCGCTATATTTATAATCCTTCTCGATATTTTTATATTTATCGGGTGCGCGACCGAGCGCTCCCGATGGGAGTAGCCTAGAGGCTATGAACAAATTTTTGGATTTGGTCATAGGCTCTTGCCATTTCTATATTGTCATACTCGAAATTTTCTATTTTTCCAAAGTAGCCCCGAGCGTTTGGGCAAAAACTTGTATTTGATCAAAGGCTCCAAAAGTATTCAAATGATTTACCACTGTCGCCGTTCTCTTTTTTATTTTTCTTGTCGACATATTCTCCTTTGTCAAATTCTCTTCATCTCTATCAATAATTGGGATTTTTTCTGCCTTGTGGGTCCATTGTTCCCACCACGGTGACACGTCGTGCAAGTGGGGGACACACGTCCTCCGCTTTTCCTGGCGCACGTACGGTAATGCCTGTTCCATTCCTTCCCAGTAAAAATACCTTTTTACCCTTGTATCTACAAGATCCTTTTTCACCACACGATTTCTTCATCCAACGGTGCACTGCTTCGTCCGAACCCTATATAAACCTTTCTTCAACCTCGGTCCAGTCCTTCGTTTGCGCCGCACATCTGTTCCCCTCTGCAAAAACTTCCCCTGCGCCTAACTCTGTTTGATCTTCCGCACGCCCAAGCATTGCTTTGTCCGCTGCCGTTGATGCCACCACGCACGCGTCTCACTCGCCACAGCACACACTGATTCATCAATGGCCGCCACGGATCTAGGAACCGTGGAGTGGGAGAGGTCCAAGGTCACAAACCAGGATGTCAACTTGCTGAAAAGGCTTGGCTTGATGAAGAAAGAAGACGCCATCCGCTTCCCTAGCGAAGAAAGCTACCCCAACCCTCCAATGGAGTACCGGGTTAGTTTCGTTGATCATCTCATCCGCGGCCTTTCTACTCCAATTCACGATTTCCTCCGTGGCCTTCTCTTTGTCTATGGGATTCAGCTACACCAGCTGACCCCCAATTCCATCCTTCATATTTCTATTTTCATCACATTGTGCGAATGCTTCCTTGGAATCACTCCAAATTGGGTTCTTTGGAAACGCATTTTACGCCTCCGCCGCAATGGTTCCCACAGCACCACCTATAACATAGGTGGAGTTGTTATCTGCGTCCGAACTGATGTTGATTACTTCGACGTCAAATTTCCGATTCTGTCCAAGGATGGCGCGGAAGGTGGCTTTATATACACGAAGAAGATGCCAACTCTGTCGAGCACAACATAGTTCCTTTTGACGGAAGTGCCAAAATTCAACGCCGCCATTCCTGGGATGCTGAAGCTTCCGAAGAAGAGAGAAAGGCGACAGAAGCGCTTATGACTCGTATTCATGAGCTTCAGAATACTCGAGGCAAAGAACTTTCTGGTGTTCAAATCATTGCCTACTTTCTTCGGATTAGAGTGCAGCCTCTTCAGGCTCGCAAGAATCCCCTTTGGACGTATGCTGGTGAAAATGACGCCAATAGGTTGTCGAAGGATCTTGCTGTGAAGGACTTGGAAAAACTTGTCCGAAAAATTACTTCACTGAACAAGAAAGATCCTATTCCTTCCTCTTGTCGCGTGAAACCATATAGCTCTACCAATCCTCTCCCCAAGGTATTTTGTCTTCTCGAATTTGTTCCTTGTTCCGAATTTTTCCTGCATCTCATTGTTTTGATATTTCTCTAATATTTTTTTTATGTCTTTATATTTCGACAGGACCATCCTACTATGGCTTCCCTTCCTCCCCTTCCTGAGGATGGAGAAGTCGAAGAACAAGCTATCGTTGCCGAAGACAACCAAGGTTCTTCTCTTCATGAAAGTGAAGTCGCAGGTTCTCACAAATCTGCGGCTTCCCCTGAAAAAGAAGTTGAATCTGAAACCAGCGAGTCGACGCAATCCCTTCCTCCTGCTGTTTCCCCAACGAACAAGAGGAAAAGGGATGATGCCGAGACTTCCGGCACCTCCAAACCCGAAGAAGTTGTTCCTTCTCGTCCGAAGGCAGCTTATGATCCATACCTCGAGACTCTCATCAGTTCGTAAGTACCCTCTCCCTGTTTTTTTGCACTTTGAAGATTTTTATCTATCTTGCCTTTTATGTTGTCGACATTTACTCGTAGTGATGACGAAGAAGTAGTACCAAATGTTGATGTGGCTGCTCGAACGAGTACGTCACATACATTAGTCGCCTCGGAGACGCCAGTCGAAGGAGAAGAAACATCGCCTTCTCGACAGAATGTCGGCGCTGCGACTCCTCCGTCAAGCCCCCTTGTCCCTTCACCAAAAAGGGCAAGGGTTGAAACAATTCCGGAGCCTACTCTTCAGTCGAGTATCTCTTCTAACCCTCTCTTGGAAGATGTAAGTTTGTCGATATCTATGTTTCCTCTATTTTGCTTTTTCGCGCCTTCACTTTTTTTTATGCCGATGTTTCTCTTGCTTTGTTCTTTTTTGACAGCCTATGATCAAAGATCTTATCCGCATCGGATCTCAGTTCATTGGGTACCGAGAATATGCCAGCAAAACCGAAGGTAACAACCTTTATACTTGCCGTTCTTTCTGACTTTTTGCTCCTGTTGTTTGTCGCAATTTTTGACCTTTCCTCTTTTTTTTTCGACAGAGAAACTTGCCGAGGCCAATAATCGTGCCGACGCACTTATTCAAAAGCTGGAACAAAGTGAGGCGGCTCGCAAGAAAGCCGAACTTGTTGCTAGCGAAGCCAAGGCTGAAGCTGATGAAGCTAAGGCAAAAGTCGCTAGTGTCGAGGAAGCTGCAGAAAAGGCTTGAGGATGCTGAATCTGCTTTGAACGAGCACAAAACTGCACAAGCTGCTCGTGAGCAGGGGATCCTCAAGCGTCTGAAATCACAAAGTCGACGTACTGAAAGTAATATTATCGATCCCTTCTATTTTTTAGTGGACTTCCTGCTTCTTGTTTTATTTTTGATTGATGTTTTGTTTCCTGTGGCAGCCCAAACGAACCAAGGTTTTGATGCGGAGAATCCCGACAATGACCCTCTCCTTGATGCACTTTCTTATGTGGAGCTTCATGGGTCCGAGATTCGTGAAGGCGTGGCAAATGCTAGTGCAGGATTGTCGGCGTTGTTCCCCTACTTCTTCCCGAAGAAAGAGGAGCCCCCGACTTTCCTTGCCCTTGCCAAGAGCTTCAATTCATCAGAAGACCTTGGACTGAAGATGCGTCAGGAAAATATGAAGGTTGCTGTCGAAAGCTCTGTTGCCCACGGTTGCGACAGCCAACGGATCGTTGATTGGATGAAGGTTGGCGACACCGATCAAATAGAGCAATCAAGGTGGAGGTCGCTGATTAAGGCAGCCAAGCCCAACTCGAAGAAAATCTTGGCGTATCTCGGGATCAAGCCAGCTTCGACTCCTAGCTCATCGAGGCCGGAGGTCTAGTTTTATATTCTGTTGCTTTGTTTTTAGTTTGCCTCTTCCTTTTGATATTGTCGCCATAGTGCTCCTGGCGATGATTAGGTCTTCTAGAGGTCCTTCTTTTGTAAGAGACATGTATATATTATGAGAATGAATGGAAGTCTATTTTTGTCCCAACTATTGATGTCGACGTTTTTCTATTTTTCAGTTGGTTTTTGACAACTATACGCCAGTTCTCGGCCCTTCAGAAGTTTTCCTTCGTCCTTGCCGAAGAAATCATCCGTGCCCGTTAATCTTGTTGATGATTACGCGAGTAAGGATCTCGTAGAAAGAATTGAAAGAACTTCGAGTACAACTCCAGTCCATGAAGAAGCAATCGCTTATGCTTATGAGAATGAATGGAAGTCTACTTTTTGTCCCAACTATTGATGTCAATTTTTTCTATTTTTCACTTGGTTTTGACAACTATGTTTCGCCCCGGCCCTTCCGGTTTTTCCGGCCCCAAGCCGAAGAACCATCTCAGGCCTGCATCTCGTTGATGATTCCGTTGAAAAGGACTTTAGAAGAATTGAGTGCCAAACTTCTATACAACTCCTACCATGAAGCAATCGCTATGCTTGGTGGAGCAACTTTGCACCTTCGAAAGGAGAAAATTGCACTCCAACAAGTTCCGAGACGCCACGACCGAGGCAAGGACGCCGCCGTGCTGAAGTTACCGCAGCCATCTCCGCGAGAATGCTATGCCGCAACTGGCTTAGCGTATGCTAGCTTGGATATGGC